>NC_058080.1:189192086-189507503 GCF_014858855.1 Bufo gargarizans
ACCCCTATGGAGTCCTCGGCTCCAGTAGAGAGACCTTCCGTGGTCTCCTTGGGTTCTTCCTCCTCGGATAAGGAGGAGCTTACTTTGTGTTTCTTTTCTCCAGATAAGACGCAAAAGTTACTTAAGTCCATGAGGTCGGGGGACCATGCGTCTTTAAAGCGGATGTGACCCTCCTCTATGTCATGCGTCGAAGAAACCCGAAAAAGGTCCGGTTCTAACCAAGAGATTTAGAACCATGTTTCCGATGGCTAAACCCTTGGTGGAATCGTGGGGTTCCATTCCCAAAGTGGACATGGCTATTGCCAAATTGTCCATGCGCACTCTAGTTCCAGCAGATGATGGGTCTAGTCTGCACATTCCCCGGGTCTCGCCTAAACTAGATCCAGACAGACGTGGATCAGAAGGTGTCTCGGGACGACATTCTGGCGGCTTTCAAGACTGTCAACCTGGCGATGGATTTCCTGTGTGATACCGCACAGCAGTAGCAGTTGAAATTGGTGGCCAAATTCATGGCCCTAGTGTCAGCGGCCCATAGGCCTTTGTGGCTTAAGCCTTGGGTCGCTGACAACTCCTCCAAGTATAATTTATGTGGCCTTCCCTTTTGAGCCCAACGCGTTTGTTTGGCTCGGAGCTAGATAAGATCATGGAAGGCCAGTCTGATAAGGGGAAGAGTCTTCCCCAGCAGTCCTTTCAGGGGTGGGGCAGACAGAACCGTGGTGGTAGGTTTGGCCAGCAGTCAAGAGCCCAGAGGGACTGGGGAGCGCATCAAAGAGGTTCGAGGCGCTCTCGCGAAGGAGCCAAGGGTAAAATATCCACCTCCCGACTACAGGCCTCCTCGAGGCTCTTGGATGACTCCCGTTACTCCTGCCAGAAGACTTCCCCACTCCCCTGCCTCATCTTCCCATCGGGGGTCATCTCTCCCACTTCAAGGACATTTGGATCTGAGAGATTTTGGATCCCTTGGTCCTGAATGTCATCTCCGAGGGATATTTAATCAGACTTATTTCTCTTCCTCCGGACAGGTTCAACAGGACTTAACTTTTACAGGCCGCAAAGCAGTCTGTTCTGGAGACTTACATTCAGGATTACATCCACAAGGGGGCTCTGGAGGAGGTTCCGGCAGAGAAACGGGGCATAGGGATCTACTCACCAGTATTTCTGGTTCCCAAAGCGTCAGGGGATTTTCGGATGATTATCGATCTGATATATTTCAAATCGATATGTAAAGGAAGGTGAGGTTCCATATGGAAACCATCAGGTCAGTGGTTCACGTTCTGAATCCTGGAGACGGGATGGCAACCCTGGACCTCAAGGATGTGTATCTGCACATCCCGATTCATCCTGCTTCCAGGAAATATCTCAGAATTGCGGTTCAGGTTTTGAGGGTCATTAGACACCTTCAGTTTGTTGCCATTCCTTTTGGCATTTCCTCTTCCCCTCACACTTTCACTAATGTGGTAGTTTCTGTGGTGGCAGCTCCAAGACTGACCATCATTCCTTATCTGGACGATTGGCTTTTAAAAGCCTCTTCCCTAGTGGTCCTGACCCACCATCTTCATATAGCGATCTTCTTTAGGAACACCTAGGGTGGATCATTAACTGGCAGAAGTCAAACGTGAGCCTGTCGACTTCAGCAAGATATCTAGGCTGCATAATCGACTCAGTTGGAATGTCTCTCCGGTTGACTCCAGAAAGAAGATCCCGAATACAGAACATGGCAGCGTTCCTATCGGTGCCTTGGCAAGTCCCAGTTCGGACTCTCATGAAGATGTTGGGGCTCTCACCTTGATGACTCGTTCACAGATCCTGGTCTCCTCTCATCCAATCTTTGCGAGATTAGAGGTACACGGCTAGCCCTCCTTCACTACACCCCTCAGATCCGGGGCAAAGCAGTGAAAAGCCATTCGGACAATATGACTGTGGTACTTTACATCAACAAGCAGGAAGGCACAAGATCACTTCCCCTCCTATCAGAGCGATTCTGGATTGGGCAGAGCCAAACCTTTCCCACTTATCTGCGATCCACATTCGATGCTCCCTCAAATGATAGCAAATCTGCTGAGCTGCAGTCTTCCAACAGTGGAGTGGTCTTTACATCGAGATATTCAAGCAGATAGTCCTCAAGTGGGGGATGCCAGAGGTGGATCTTAAGGCAACAAGGTTCAACGCCAAGATGGAGGTTTTGCTCCCTTTACAGGGAGGAAAACCCCCTGGCGATAGCTGCTCTGTAAATATCCTGGAGGTTCAGGCTGGCTTATATCCCCCCTCCGTTTTCCATGATTCCGAGGGTATTGATAAAAATCTGTCAGGATCAGGCCTCGGCGATAGCCATCATACCGTTCTGTGTATAGGGTACAACTTTCTATAACCAGAAAACCCCTATAGCCCTTTATGTACTGCCTGGGGATGCCCTGGAAGCTGGTATGTATCAGCGTTTTGCGCTCCTAACTCCTCCCTGCCTTGTCTGGCCAGCCCTGTAGTCATCTTGCATCATCCTCTCCAGCTCCCAAGATCCCGCACAATTCACCGGTGGGTCCGGGCATGTGCACTGCAATAACCAGAGGGCATCAGCTCTGTGCGCATGCGCACTGCTGTTATAGTAGTATGCCTCATGAAAAGTATGACTAGTATTCTTTTGTAGTGTTTTCATCCCTGTATGAGTTTCCCAGAGTGCTCCAGGAGACTACAAAATAGATGGCTACATGTGAATGTGTCTCTCCATTGTAGTTTATAGGAGTTGCTGTTTTTGTAACTTCTAAAAACCAACAGAAAACCTTAATTCCTCCTCTCTGGAGTGCCATGCAGGAACTATGCTGAGTTTTTATTGCTTCCCTCGTAAAGGGTCCAGTTTGACGATTTGGACCATGAACTGTTGTACACCCGTGTTCTAAGTGAGCGATACTAACCCATTACGTGTACTCTCATAGCTGGAATAAATATAAAAAAAAAACACGACACTGAAGCAAACTTATGAATTTACCAGACAAAGAAAATATGTATTCATCTGAACAATGTAGATAAACAAAAGTTTATACAAAAATAGTTTTTACAGTTAATTACAATCTACTTAGCAGTAGAGAAAGGGGGAAAAAAAGCAAACAATAACACATCTGACTAAGTCTGTTTTATTACTTCAAATGTGAATGGTAAAAAATGCCCAGCACAGCTGTCGTATTTTAAAAAAAGGAGGAGATTTTACTACAATAAGTACTACGATTCTAGTGTAAAACAGATGAACCTGATGTCGTTGAATGACATAATATGCGATCAGAGTACAGTACATCTTATGAAGACCCGTAAAGCAAATAACTACTTCTGAAAACTTATTGAATACAGAATATACACTTCAAAGCTTAAGCTTCTTTCTTCTCCCCCCTCTGCCATCTGGAGCACCATCCATTTTTCGTTTCTGAGCCTGCAACAAGAAGTTACATTAAACATTATGACTGGACTGTAAATGGCATGAAAGTCTGTTCATATGGGCAGCAAGTTAAAGGGAGTCTTTCACGCCGATTGACCCCGGAGGAGGGGGAGTGAATTGGTATGAAAAATGACCCAGGGGCCTGGGCACCGGCCGTTGTAAGGCTGCCCCTGGGCACCTTCACAGCCTCATTTGCATACGGAATAAAAGTGTTTTTTGGACGAATGATGCTAGCAGGGAACTAATGGTAAGAACAGTTTTAATAGGGGGGATGCCATGGACATAAGTGTGTTAATAGGGTCAATTGGCGTGAAAGACTCCCTTTAAGAATTACCAGGTGGCCTTAAGCCCAACACTTACGAGACATCATGGATGCAGCCACAAGGTTCTCACAATGCTATAGTTGTATAAAGAACTATAAGCGGTGCAAGAGCATGCCAATACTGGCAAACGCCACAATTCAAATGTTGCTTGCTCTAGTGACAGATCTGTATTACTTATACAACATGGCCACTTGCAGCTTTTATCAAGGTAAGCAAACTAAAAACAGATTTATACAGCTACCAAAGAATGTGAAGTACGTTGCAGCTATGTAACCGGAAGTAAGGGACTAAAACTTGCATAAAAACAGGACTCCAACTCTTTTACAGCCACAATATAAAATAAGTACAGAATTTAGAACTGAAAAATTATATTCTTGATTAAAAAAATAAAACACTTACTGAAGAATTCTTTGGACCACGTTTCTTTTTCTCAGCTTTTTCCTTCTCCTCCAATTCAAGGTTTTCCCTTTCAATTAAAGTGATCAAAGTATTGCATCTTCTCTGTAGTTCCTATATATTAAAAGCAAAGTTTAAGTACTTCAGACAACTTTTCATCCAACGTGTGCAAACCTTTTAATGCAAGGAACCAAGAGGAACCTCCTCTAGCAGTAAAATGGTTATGTTTTCATATTTATCTTTCATAAACTCCTTTTATCTGGGAGAGAAGCTCAAAAAAGGTGGTGTTCACGACAAAAGGTAAAAGCAGTTTAGCAAATTGAATCGTGTTTTAGCATACAGGGTCACTAACATATACATTTGAAGATTTCCAGAAAGGGCTCACCATTGCAGTCCTTGATTTCAGGAACCAGTCAAATCTGAACTGAGGACAGTTCCTAATGCACTGCCTGAGTTCATCATACACATTTTCTTTATCAAAACCAAGTTTGTGCAGCATGCAGATAAGAAAACGATCTTCTTCCTCTGTGTAATTTTTGCCCTTGTTGGTGCCATAAGATATTCTCAACTGATGAAAGGGCGCCTTGTATCGACCAATCTAAATAAAAAAAACAATAAATAAAAAACAGTCATACACCATTCTTGCCACAGGATCCAGGTAGTAATAAAACGCCTGATTACCTTTGTGTCCAATGCTTTCTTTATGCTTATTCTCCTCTGTATCCTTGCTTCTCCCCTTTCTATTTGGGCCATGATCTTCTCTATGTCTTGGAGCTCATTACATCTTTCCCAAAACACAGCTGAAAGACAAGCAAAGAAAAACCTTGATAATGTAATTGCCTTTATAAAACATCAGTCTGGACTCCTATCTACTGATCTCTTCATAATTCCCACAGGTTCATCTTTTCATACCTCTGCAAGGTATTCAACAAGGCTGGTGAAATGCTAGTGTAAAAGCATTAACAATAATTACAAATAAAGCAACATTTCTCTGCATAAATTGAGTCGGTCACGTAATTTTCACTATTATAACTACCATCAATTGTAATCAATGTTGATAAGCACTGGAAACATACATTTAAGTCTTGTGTGTTATTTCAATCTCCAGGAATATACTGGGCACTTTGAAAAGGAAAGCCTGCCCAGATGGGCACTTGGGAATCATTTTTCAAAGAAATGTGCTTTTCCTGGACATTGAAATAACACAAGAAAATGTTTAGAATGCTTATAAAACCTTCTGATGGCCACTCTTGATAGTTATAGTGAAAAACAAGAGACTCCCTTTAAAGAGGACCTTTCACTACTGTACAAACTAAAAACTAACTAGATCAGTGGGCAGAGCGGCACCCAGGGGTCCCCCTGCACTTACTAGTATGCCTGGGCGCCGCTCCGTTCGCCCGGTATAGGCTCCGGTGTCTGCGCTCCCTCTGACTGATTTTTTGTAGGAGGCGTGTCCCTTGCTGCAGTGCTGGCCAATCGCAGCGCACAGCTCATAGCCTAGCTATGAACTGTGCGCTGCGATTGGCCAGCAGTGCAGCAAGGGACACGCCTCCTACAAGAAATCAGTCAGAGGGAGCGCAGACACCGGAGCCTATACCGGGCGAACGGAGCGGCGCCCAGGCATACTAGTAAGTGCAGGGGGACCCCTGGGCACCGCTCTGCCCACTGATCTAGTTAGTTTTTAGTTTATACAGTAGTGAAAGGTCCTCTTTAAGTACTGAAAAGATCACAGGATAGGTTATCAATATCAGATCAGCAGGGATCCAACACCCGACACCTCTGCCGAACAGCTGCCTTCCCTTTGTCGTTTGCCTGCTCGCAATCAACATCGCAGAGGCGACCAGGTGTAATACAAGACGACAGCCCATTCACTTCTATGGTAATGGCTCCTTCCTATACACTGGAATAGGAACAGTAGTGTATGGGATGGCTTGCAATTACACCTGCAATGTCGACATTGCAGCGTGAGCAGGTAAACAATGATGGGAATACAGCACTATAATCATGGAGCGCAGCCTTCTCTTCAAGTAGCCGATCGGCAGGGGTACAGTGTGTCGGACCCCCACCGATCTGATATTAATGATGACCTATCTTGGAAAACCCATTTAAGCAGCAGCAACTTAATAGAAGTGGTCGAGGGAAAATAATTACCTGAATACTCCATTACATCATCAGGAGTCTTGCCTTCTACTTCACGGGCAATGTTTTCAATGTCATCTCTTCCCCATTTTTCATTAGCTTTAATAAACTGATTGAAATCTCTCTTGTTCCAATTGGTGAAGCCCTTTAAGAGAAAAATCAGTTTACACAGATGCCGTATCCCATGGGTCACATTTATAAACAAGGCATGCCACTGTGGCATGTTTGCCACCCACATCCCATTCAATAAATGATCCAGTCCAAAAGACAGAATTATAAAGACTTTTCTTCAGGAAGTATCCTCCTAAGAGCCAGTGGTGATTGACCATAAACCAGAGCCACCATCACCACAAAGCATGGTTTTCAGAATTGCTTTCACTGAAAACTCCCAGTGTGGTGCCTATAATAGCCACAGGTTTGACATGCAGCATTCAGGGCACACAAGTGTCCGACTTCCTCACACACCTGTGTTAGCAGCTTCTCCTTTTCTTCTAGCTCTTCATCATTAAGTGGTTCTGCTTCATCAATTTTTAACTGTTCCTCCTTTTGCGCCTGGGCTGCATTAGGCAATTCTGGATTGCGAGGCACCTGAGGAAACAGAAAATAGTATAAATAGTGCAACAGCATTCCATTTTGACAAAAAAAATAAAAAATAAAACTTGATAGAAATTTTTTTAAGAGGTACCTTATAGCCAATGGTTTTTCTATAATATAGAATTTCTTTTTCCAGCAACTCAAACAATCGTGGAGGGAAGAACTGGAAGTCCTGAACACTGGGCTGCTTTGGGGGACGTGGAGCCTAAAATTAAAAACAAAATACATAAAACAGACCTGCAGGATGCTTGGCACACATGATGGCACTCTTCACATAGTAGAGTCGCAAAAATGAACCAAGTAGATACATACTTTTGGTATTTTGGGCTCACTGACACGAAGTGCTTCCCTAAAATAGGCATCCACAGCATAGTTTGCCTTTCTTTCACGTTTTGGTGGCTCAATCCACTCAGTAAATGCCATCTAGGAAATACAAAAAAAAAAAAAAAAAAAAGAAGTTTATTTTTTGGATGCTACATCCATTGACCCTCTCTCCACACAAACATTCGGGAAAGTACATAAGGCTACTTTCACACTAGCGTTTTGGCGAGATCCGTTCAGGGCTCTCAAAAACGAATCAGGAAAAGGATCCGCTCAGAATACATCAGTTTGCCTCCGTTCAGTAACCATTCCGCTCTTCTGCGTTTTGCTGTGCGCCTGACGAAGCGGAGTCAAACTGATACAATAGAAAACTGATCTGTCCCCCATTGACTTTAAATGGTGTTCAAGACTGATCAGTCATGACTATAGAAGACCTAATACAACCGGATCCATTCATGATGGATGCACGCGGTTGTATTGTAACAGAAGTGTTTTTGCAGATCCATGATGGATCCGCAAAAAAACGCTAGCGTGAAAGTAGCCTTAGTTGTATTAATCCTCACAGACAACCAGCCACAACGTTTAAGTTACTGTTAAAGATGGTTGGTTTCAAAATTATTATACAGATACAAAAAAAAGATGTATTACCTTTTGCTTTTCTCTGTAATCTTCACCTTCAAAGTTATACACACTGGACTCAGTATCCACAGTGAAGTTTCTCAGTGAACTTTCACCCATGTTTGAAAGTTTCTCTTTGAGTTCTGCCGTCTAGGTAGGGAAAAATCCAAATCATAACAGATGTTGAAAACAAAATTTAGTAAAAATCATTTAAAGAATAAAACACTTGAACGTTGAAGACACGCGCATACCTTCCTTTCTCCCCTTTCCAAAATGGCATCTATATCTTCATCAGTGATTTCACTGTCCTTTGAGGCAAACACGTGTGTGGCTCCATGTCGAATCATCTGCAGCATTTCATCCTTCCCTAGCTTATTCAAGTTCTGGTCCACCAACCTTCCTGTTTTAAATATATTGGGTTAATTAGACAGCAAAAAAAAAACAAACAAACAGATGACCAATTCCGATTACATATCAGTAGGGAAGATTAGAACAATTTCTCCTGAACTCTCCGTGTATGAGGCTTATCATACAAGTTAAGGCTATGGTCCCACAGAAAGGAAGCCAGGCAGTCAAAATCTGTGGAAACATACAAGTCTGACTGCTTGTGGCCACTAGCAATGAATAATCCATTAATTTTGGTAACTAATATGATTGCAGTTTAACCCCTTGGTGACCAGGCCTGAAAATGCGCCTCTGCATTTCAAGAGCCATAACATTTTTATTTTTTCATTAGTGTGGGTGTCTGAGGACTTGTTTGGGGCAGAAATGTTTTTTGGCGTCGTTTGGGGATACATATTTACTGTGCCTACGCTGCAACACCAAACATAGCCTCTATACAATGTACAGCGCTATGCTTTAAACAGCTGATCAGTAGCAGTGCCAGAGTCACACCCCGATTACCTATCCTGAGGAATCCTCAGAGGATAGCTCAGCCGTATTCTACTAATGAAAAACCTCTTTTATAATATGGAAAGAAATGCATCAATAATGTGACCAGTCTGAAGACGGTATTGTAACTTTCTTTGGCGTATAACTCGCTGGGTAAACCTGCTGTAAACCGCATACAAAACCTGTAGCAAGGTTGAGTATGTTCACTAGCAGATTGTCTAGGTGCTCAGATCAGTGAGAAGCGCTTTTCTTGTTCACACAGAAGCCATACCTTGTTGAATAACTATGGAATCCAGGCGTAGTTTCATCTCCGCTCTCTCCACAATACGCTCTTCTACTGTGTTGTCTGTAATGAATCTAAACACTCGCACAGTTTTCGTCTGCCCAATTCTGTGTGCTCTGTCCTAAAAGATACATCAAAGCCATATGTTAAATATCATTTTAATGTCAGAGGGAATTAATTCAGTCAAATGATTATCACTTCAGACTAAAAATTAGATTGTTAATTTTAAACATGATCTATAAAGACCAAACTGTATGCACCGTGGACACCTTTAACAGCTTTTCCGGTACAGCCATCTGTGTATATCCAGAGTAGCAGGATTTCTCTTTATTCTGAATCCAATCACAAAACTGCTCCGAGATGGATATATATCTCTGAACGACTAACAGCTCAAACCCTCAGCTCAATTCTGGTTGATAAGAATTGACCCATGACTGTGTATGAGCTGAGAGAAGTTCAGAGATAAGGACTATATATCAAATTTAGAGCAAGTTCTGCGATGGGATTCAGTATAAAGAACTCTATCTACTCTGCAAATACACGGGAAGTGTGTCATCAGAAAATTATATACTTTAAAATCACGTTTTTATGTTACACTTTATTTTAATTTGCCATATAAATTTTGACACGTGCCACTAGGTCTAAAATATGTTACGGCTTCCTGTCTTGAAAGCAGCTACATTGGCCAGACATAGTTGACTCATGGTTTTGAATAAGCTGTATTCACAAGTTCCCACCTGTCTCATGACCCCTTTCTCAGTGTTAAGGTATATGAGCATATACATTGTCGACAGTCAATTAGAAAAGCGGTAGTAAGAGGTCCCTTATGTTAATAGTATAACAATCAGTTTTTTTGTTCAGTTTGGCATAATATTTTCCGGCATTAATACACGCTGTCATCAAGTAGAGAGGAGTACCAATCAGTGGGGGTACAACTAATGGGTACCCCAAAGATCAGTATGGTATTGCAAATCACAGCTGAGTACAATGCTCGGTTATCCCAGACATCCCATAGAGATGAACAGAGTGAGTGTGTACCTGTCCCTCCATTCAAACAGAGGGACACAGGACACCCATCTGGTTATCAATGGGGGTCTCAGTGGTCAGACCACTAATGCATTCCACATCAAGGATAGGGGGATATATTTATATCATGACACAAAGTCATCAATCTACTATAAAATTTGGTAAACCTACCATGGCCTGAAGATCTACTTGGGGGTTCCAGTCAGAATCATATATTATGACAACATCAGCTGTAGCGAGGTTAATACCAAGTCCACCAGCACGTGTGCTCAACATAAATAGAAATTTTGTGCTATCCGGATCATTAAAAGCCAAGATGGATTCCTGCAAGATAAATAAATTAGAGCAAAGTTCTCCAACACAACTATAACTAAAACAAAACGGAAATACCAACTTGTCTATCATCGTGCGGCGTTTGTCCATCCAGACGGCAATATTCATAATTTCGCCACATGCAATAATCTTCCAAGATATCCAAGACTCTTGTCATCTGGCTGAATATCAGCACACGAGAACCTATTTAATGGAAATAAAGAGAATAAATAAATAAAATAAAAAGTCATAAGCACTTATAAAATGTAACAATATCGTAAGGCATGCAGGTTAAAAATGTAACTCCAAAAACCCAGACTTTCATTACATGTGCCAGTTTTTTTTTTTTTTTACATTTGAGATTTTTCAACTGATAACCTATCCTCTGAATAAGTCATCATAACCCGATCAGTGGAGGTCCAACACCCGGGATCCCACCGATCAGCTGTTTGAGAAGGCTCAGGAGCTCACAAAGCAACAGCCTTCCCTCAGGTTACAAAGCTCAGCGGCGTACATTGTACATGCTTGGTATCACAGCTCAGCCCTATTCACGTCAATGGGGCTGAGCTGTGCCTAGGTCATGTGACCAATGGACATTACATCATATGGCCTAGGCAAAACTGAGAAGGGCGCGGCACTACTGAGGTATGCGATAAGATTTCCTTTAACAATTTTAGTGAAACATCTTGTAGACTATTACTGCACAAAAAAAAAAAAAAAAATAATGGAAGCAAAAATAACAGAAAATCTAGTCTAGATAAGGGGTGGTGTAGGTGGGTCTTGTAGAGGTCTGTGCATATTGGGAGTAACAGCAGAAGTATTGCTTATCAGTAAATCCTACCATACAATTAAAGAGCTCTGTCACCAAGTACAACCCTATAACCTATAAGGAGGGCATTTTTTTTTTGCGGATCCATTGCAACAATGCCTAAAACGGACAAGAATAGGACAGGTTCTTTATTTTTTTTGGGGCTACGGAACGGACACTGTGTGCTGTCCACATTTTTTGCGGACCCAATGAAATGAATGGGTCCGCATCCTATTTGCAAAAAAACAAAACATGGAATGGACACTGAAAAACATTTGTGTGCATGTAGCCCAAATCAAATACCTTTCCTTTGATTGTCGGTGCCAGGATTCCAGAGAAATAAGCCCTTTTATTTTTTATACAAATGAACTACCGAAGCACCAGGAGGTTGGCTTATGCAGTTTAAGGACCACTCCAGTGACGCCCCTGGCGCTCAATACAGACAACTCGTGTACCCCCTTTCCCTTAGATTGACAGTGCTAGACTTCACGTCTAGCACCGATTTCTCACACCTGCACATTATCGCTAGCACGGCACATGCGCACCATGTCTTCAGCAAAGATGATTAGTGCGCACGTGCCGTTGATGTCAGAGCCCCGAATTGGAGGTGCTTCCTGCTTTATTTGCAGTCGTCTCCACTGCCAGGTTCAATAAATCAGCACTGTCAATCTAAGGGGAGGGGGACATGTTTAACGATGGTGGTGCCTGTATTGAGCAGCAGGGGTGACGCTAGAGTGGTGCTCAAACTGCATAAACCCGCCTCCTAGTGCTTCAATCGCGCATTTGCATAAAAATAAGTGCCAATTTCCCCTGAATGCCAGCACCTACACTTGACAGGTATCGATTTACTCAGCTTCATGCCTGGTTTTATAGGGTTGATCCTGGAGATACAGCTTAGAGTCTATGATAACGTTAAGTCAAAAGAAGTTCAGTTACCTTGCTCTTTTAGCTTGGGGAGCAGCTTGTGCAGCACAACCATTTTACCGCTATTAGTAGCCAAGTGCAAATCTGTGGTGTACGGAGGACCAGGCTCCGCACCATCAAAAAGGTACGGATGATTGCAACACTTTCTCAACTGCATCAGGATATTCAACAGCCTCATTTTATCAGTCTTCCCTGAGGAGTTCAAAATGTCAATGTCCTTCATTAAAATCTTTGTATACCTATAAAAAAAAAAAAAAAACTACTGTCAAGTCAATATTTTCAGGGTTAATTAATGGAAAAAAATATTTATGAGTAATCAATGTTCACAGGAGTTTACATTGTAAATTAAGTACGAAGAGTGACAGTAGGGACAAAGTGGCAATTTCTCAGGGACCAGCTCCTTGTGTTGGCAATGAAAATATAAAAATAGCACTCAAAACACCAGCATTTATACACTTTTCTGCAAAATGATAGACACGGGTGGTTGTAGGCGATGACTAGGGATGAGCAAAACGACTTCGGATGAAACAGTATTAGAATGAATTGGCTCCGATGAGCCAAAGTCTCACGAGACTTCGTGTAATAACTGCATAAATTAATTTGCACTGTAAAAACATTTCCCAAACTCATTAAAACCGAATAAGAGCTTGGGAAATTGTTTAACCACTTCAGCCCCGCTAGGTGAAACCCCCTTCATGACCAGACCACTTTTTACACTTCGGCACTACACTACTTTCACCGTTTATCGCTCGGTCATGCAACTTACCACCCAAATGAATTTTACCTCCTTTTCTTCTCACTAATGGAGCTTTCATTTGGTGGTATTTTATTGCTGCTGACATTTTTACTTTTTTTGTTATTAATCAAAATGTAACGATTTTTTTTGCAAAAAAATGACATTTTTCACTTTCAGCTGTAAAATTTTGCAAAAAAACGACATCCATATATAAATTTTTCGCCAAATTTATTGTTCTACATGTCTTTGATAAAAAAAAAATGTTTGGGCAAAAAAAAAAAATGGTTTGGGTAAAAGTTATAGCATTTACAAACTATGGTACAAAAATGTGAATTTCCGCTTTTTGAAACAGCTCTGACTTTCTGAGCACCTGTCATGATTCCTGAGGTTCTACAAGGCCCAAACAGTAGAAAACCCCCACAAATGACCCCATTTCGGAAAGTAGACACCCTAAGGTATTCACTGATGGGCATAGTGAGTTCATAGAACTTTTTATTTTTTGTCACAAGTTAGCGGGAAATGATGATGATTTTTTTATTTTATTTTTTTCTTACAAAGTCTCATATTCCACTAACTTGCGACAAAAAATAAAAAATTCTAGGAACTCGTCATGCCCCTCACGGAATACCTTGGGGTGTCTTCTTTCCAAAATGGGGTCACTTGTGGCGTAGTTATACTGCCCTGGCAATTTAGGGGCCCAAATGTGTGAGAAGAACTTTGCAATCAAAATGTGTAAAAAATGACCGGTGAAATCCAAAAGGTGCACTTTGGAATATGTGCCCCATTGCCCACCTTGGCAGCAAAAAAGTGTCACACATCTGGTATCGCCGCACTCAGGAGAAGTTGGGGAATGTGTTTTGGGGTGTCATTTTACATATACCCATGCTGGGTGAGAAAAATATCTTGGTCAAATGCCAACTTTGTATAAAAAAATGGGAAAAGTTGTCTTTTGCCAAGATATTTCTCTCATCCAGCATGGTTATATGTAAAATGGCACCCCAAACACAATTCCCAACTTCTCCTGAGTACGGCGATACCAGATGTGTCACACTTTTTTGCTGCCAAGGTGGGCAAAGGGGCACATATTCCAAAGTGCACCTTTCAGATTTTGCAGGCCATTTTTTACAGATTTTGATTGCAAGGTACTTCTCACACATTTGGGCCCCTAAATTGCCAGGGCAGTATAACTACGCCACAAGTGACCCCATTTTGGAAAGTAGACACCCCAAGGTATTCCGTGAGGGGCATGGCGAGTTCCTAGAATTTTTTATTTTTTGTCACTTCTCCTGAGTACGGCGATACCACATGTGTGACACTTTTTTGCAGCCTAGATGCGCAAAGGGGCCCAAATTCCTTCTAGGAGGGCATTTTTAGACATTTGGATCCCAGACTTCTCACACTTTCGGGCCCCTAAAAAGCCAGGGCAGTATAAATACCCCACATGTGACCCCACTTTGGAAAGAAGACACCCCAAGGTATTCAATGAGGGGCATGGCGAGTTCCTAGAATATTTTTTTTTTTTGCATAAGTTAGCGGATATTGATTTTTTTTTGTTTTTTTCTCACAAAGTCTCACTTTCCGCTAACTTAGGACAAAAATTTCAATCTTTCATGGACTCAATATGCCCCTCAGCGAATACCTTGGGGTGTCTTCTTTCCGAAATGGGGTCACATGTGGGGTATTTATACTGCCCTGGCTTTTTAGGGGCCCTAAAGCGTGAGAAGAAGTCTGGAATATAAATGTCTAAAAATGTTTACGCATTTGGATTCCGTGAGGGGTATGGTGCGTCCATGTGAGATTTTATTTTTTGACACAAGTTAGTGGAATATGAGACTTTGTAAGAAAAAACAAAAACAAACAAAAAATTTCCGCTAACTTGTGCCAAAAAAACACATGCGGACGTCTGAATGGAGCCTTACAGGGGGGTTATCAATGACAGGGGGTGATCAGGGTAATCAGGGTGATCACCCCCCCGTCACTGATCACCCCCCCTGTAAGGCTCCATTCAGACATCCGCATGATTTTTTACGGATCCATGGATACATGTATCGGATCCACAGAACGCATGCGGACGTCTGAATGGAGCCTTACAGGGGGGTTATCAATGACAGGGGGGTGATCAGGGAGTGTATATGGGTGATCACCCGCCTGTCATTGATCACCCCCTGTAAGGCTCCATTCAGACGTCCGCATGTGTTTTGCGGATCCGATCCATGTATCCATGGATCCGTAAAAATCATGCGGACGTCTGAATGGAGCCTTACAGGGGAGTGATCAATGACAGGGGGGTGATCAATGACAGGGGGGTGATCAATGACAGGGGGGTGATCAGGGAGTGTATATGGGTGATCACCCGCCTGTCATTGATCACCCCCCTGTAAGGCTCCATTCAGTCGTCCGTATGCTTTTTGCGGATCCGATCCATGTATCCGTGGATCCGTAAAAATCATACGGACGTCTGAACGGAGCCTGACAGGGGGGTGATCAATGACAGGGCGGTGATCAATGACAGGGGGGTGATCAGGGAGTTTATATGGGGTGATCATGGGTTTATAAGGGGTTAATAAGTGACGGGGGGGGGGGTGTAGTGTAGTGTGGTGTTTGGTGCGACTGTACTGACCTACCTGAGTCCTCTGGTGGTCGATCCTAACAAAAGGGACCACCAGAGGACCAGGTAGGAGGTATATTAGACGTTGTTATGAAAACAGCGTCTAATATACCTGTTAGGGGTTAAAAAATTCGGATCTGCAGCCTGCCAGCGAACAATCGCCGCTGGCATGCTGGAGATCCACTCGCTTACCTTCCGTTCCTGTGAGCGCGCGCGCGCCTGTGTGCGCGCGTTCACAGGAAATCTCGCGTCTCGCGAGATGACGCATATATGCGTGACTGTGCGCCAGCCTGCCACCTCCGGAACGCACATGTGCGTTAGGCGGTCCGAAGGTGGTTAATAAAAAAAAAAAAAAAAGTCTCCACAGGCATCAAGTGACAAAGTATACTTACTGCACCCATTTTATCTCCCGTCACCTTAAAGCTCAGTGCTGCAGCAAAAACGAGATTTTTGTATAACTTACCAGTAAAATCTCTTTCTCGCTCTTTCCTTGGGGGACACAGAAGACCTTGGGTATAGCTCATCTCCATAGGAGGCGTGACACTAAGTGAAAACTGTTAAGCCCCTCCTCCACAGCTATACCCTCAGCCTGGAGAGAGAGGCTGCCAGTTGCGTGTCCAAGTAGTGAAAAAAGGCAAAGTCCAAAAGCGGAACCAACAAGCCAACTACCCAACGGGTAAAACAACTCGGAAACCGTGCAGAGAAAAACAAAGAATGGGTGGGTGCTGTGTCCCCCAAGGAAAGAGCGAGAAAGAGATTTTACTGGTAAGTTATACAAAAATCTCGTTTTCTCGCCCAGTTTCCTTGGGGGACACAGAAGACCTTGGGACGTTCAAAAGCAGTCCAAAAGGGGGAGGGACCACAGCACCAAGGCGAAGCACCCGAAGTCATCAAGAAACAGCCGCCCGCAGACCAGGCGGCCCAAGGCAGCATCTGCCGAAGCCAGAGTATGCACCCTGTAGAACGCTGTAAGGAAGACCAGTGACCGCCTCGCCAGACGCATGGCCGAAGCCAAATGCCTCCGGCCCGGGAGGCACCAACCGCTCTGGTGAAATGAACGGTGACACCAAAAGCAGAACCCTGCCCTCGGTGCGGTAACCACAGCAATAACCACTGTGAGAAAGCGGAGGAAAGCCACCCTGGAGGCCACCAACCCTTTGCGCGGACGTCCTGGAAAACCAAGAGACCGAACGTCGACAAAAGTCGGAGATCTCCAAGTAAAAAAACCGCAAGGCCCAAACAACTCCCAAATCGGTGAAGTGTCCGTTCCCGGGGGTGGGAAGGGGAGGACGAAAGCCTCGTTAAAATGAAAGACAAACACCACCTTCAGAAGGAAGGAAGAGACGGGATGGAGAACAGCCCTGTCCTGAGGAAAGAGAAGGCTCGGAACAAGAAGGGCCGCCACCCAGGCACCCGCCAGAGACACGACGGCTACGGAAACAAAACCGTACAGGACAGAAGGAGTAGAGAACTTCTGTAACGGCTCCAAGGGAAAGATTGGAGTGCCAAGAGCCCAGTATGCAATGCCCAGGACGGTACCCAGGGGCAGTACAAGGGAACCCCAAGACGCTCCACGGAAGAGGGTCCTGACAGGCCCAGAGGGCCGGGGAACGCTGAAAGGGGAAGGACAGCGCTGACACTTGACACTTCAAGCAACAGCGTCCCAGTCCCAGATCTAGGCCGGACTGGAGAAGGACAGAACCATGGAGAGAGAAAGGCAGCGTGGGGGAACGCCCAGCTTCCCACAGAACCCCCGGTAAAACCCCTAAGTCCTACAACAGATCCTGGACAAACCACGGCCAGGAGCGAACACCAGCGAGCCCGCTAGAGTCGCCCGGGCAAGCGGGAAAAAAACCCAATGCGAACAGGCGCAGACCAGTAACACGGGCAGAACGGTCGGCAAAACTGGACCCGTCGGCCCCCGTGCAACGTTGTCCTGTAACCACCCGGAGTGGGGGAGCAGAAGGACAGACGGAAGGAACCGAAGGGTCTGCCCAGCAACCGCCAGGACAAGACAGGCCAAAGTCCATGTCGATGTAGCCACCACAGGAAGACGTCCTACAGTCCCGGTGTGGGAGATCTAATGACAATCTCGACCGAATGGGAGTCCTCCCTAGTCACCGCCAGAGTGAACAAGGGAGACAGTACGAGGCCAAGAGGAACATCAGAACCACCCACATGAACAACCAAGCTCTCCCCAGAAGGGAGGGCAGCGAAGGAACCGCCACTGAAGCGCAGCCGGGGCAAAAGCCACATCGGAGGGGGCCGAGCCGAACCGAGCGGGAGCCAAGAAGAGCCGGCGAGAAAAGGCAGTCGAGACAGAGGCCGGCATAACACCCTCCAACCGAAAGGAGGAGTGGGCAACAGGGGAGCCATAGGACAGCTCAAAGGCAGAACCCCGCTCACTGAGACGCCCGGTTCACAGCCACGCAGACGGCAAATACCCTGAAGAACCCAAGGTGGAGGTCCTACGGACCTGGGTAAGCGGGCACCCAAGAAAAGTTGGGTGACCATCCCGAGAAAAGCGGCCCGAACCCGGTAGCGGACCAGCCTGAATCGCAGAGCGGGCGCCAAAAGAAAAAACTCATACTGCACGACACCCGAAGAGGAGGAAACAGTAGTAGGCGAGGGAACAGCAGTCCCGCCAGAGCCAACGCAGAAATCGAGTGGCACTGCAAACGGCACTCTCGACCCAGTGACCACTTGCGCCGGGAAGCGAGTGCACGGGAGAACGAAAAGGTACGTATCAAAGAACCACGAACACTCCCCAGGTGGAAAGGCCAACGGACATGGTGGATGCCGACACAACGGGACCACAATATGCAGGCCAAACCAGAGAACGAGCACCACCCAGCTCGGCGAAGTAGAGAGCAAGTAGAGCCCATCTACTCATATCTAAAGAATACACCTTTGAATACAATGGCATTCTTTTAATGTTTGTATGACAGCACCCAAGGGTTATACAGGTGGACATAATGATCTCTTCAGAGAAGAGTGTAATGCCCGTGACAAGCACCACATCCCAAGAGAAAAGGGCATGTCACAGGAGGAAGTGAGGCATACGTACGAGCAGCCCCGCAAGCAGTGAGAAGGCCAACCCACCTATGGGAGGAGAAGGCATACACGGCCCAAACAACGGACAGAGCGCACCAGAAAATTCCGCTCACTGCAAAAAAATAGTCACCCAGTGAAGGGGATCAGCCACAGAGTCCAACAGTATCAACGGAAGTGCAAAGTACAACCTGAAAGGGAGTTATGCACAAGACATCAGTATGGCATGCGATGGAACGCAGGCAGGCCCCCCAGAAAAGGGGGAAATGTACCTGGCTACACTGCAGCTGGTAAGAATGCAAAGGCCCGTCCCAAAGGGGGGATGCCCAAGGCCAGTAACAACTTGAGAGAAGTAGAACATACCATAGTTTGCCCAGAAGGTGACCATGCACATGGCCGCACAGTACCCAGCGGGAACGCAGGAGGTCCGCCCAGAGAAAGGGGGACATGCACGGGGTTATCCTAGCATTAAGCGAGTGCGAAATAACCCACCTAACACCGAATACTGTGAGAGTGCAACTACTCCACAATGAAGGAGAACATGCAAGAGTCCCGCACAGCATATCAAGGACAGCCATGGGTCACGTGAGGGTGCAAATTTTCGCCCATGGATGAGGAGGGCCGTGTATGGCCCGCAACACATCCGGCGAAAGAGCAGTATTCCACCCAGAAGGGGGCGGGGTAATGCACACGGCCGTCATCGCATCCAGCAAAAATGCAAGCACCCCGCCAAGGATGCGGGACATGCACATGGCCAGCAACGCACTGGCGAGAAAACAACCACAGTCAGTGGCGTTGTGCGTATGCCGCCTGAAGAAAGGATACATGTTCATTGCTTGCAGCGATTCCAGTGAGTGCAGCACACCACCCAAGGAAGGGGTCGTGCACCTGGCCGGCAGCGAATCCAGTGATAGTGCAGCAATCCACCTATGGAAGGAGTTCATGCACATGGCCGGCAGCAAATCCAGAGAGAGTGCAGCATTCCGCCTATGGACGGAGGTCATGCGTATGGCCGGCCGCGAATCCAGAAAGTGCAGCATTCCGCCTATGGAAGGAGGTCATGCACATGGCCGGCTCATGTATATGGCCGGCAGCGAATCCAGCGAGAGTGCAGCGTTCTGCCTATGGACGGAGGTCATGCATATGGCCGGCAGCGAATCCAGAGAGAGAGCGCAGCAGTCCTCCTCTGGACGGAGGTCATGCGTAAGACCAGCAGCGAAGCCAGATAGAATGCAACATTCCACCTATGGAAGGAGGTCATGCATAAGGCCGTAGCGAACCCAGCGAGAGTGCAGCATTCCGCCTATGGAAGGAGGTCATGCATATGGCCGTAGCGAACCCAGCGAGAGTGCAGCGTTCCGCCTGTGGAAGGAGGTCATGCATATGGCCGTAGCAAATCCAGCGAGAGTGCAGCGTTCCGCCTATGGAAGGGGGTCGTGCACATGGTCAGCATCGTATGCGGTAAAAGGGCAGCATTCCGCCTACAGAAGGGGGTCATGCACAAGGCCAGCCCGCAGCCAGAGAGTGCAGTATGCCGCCTATAATGGGGGGTCATGCACATGGCCAGCATCGCGACTGGAGAGGGCGACAAATTCTGCCTATAGAAAAGGCGGCCTGCACCTGGCCAGCGCCGTACCCCAGGAGAAGGCAAGGGTCCGCCTAGAAGGGGAACATGTATACCTGGCCAGTGCCACGGAGCGCAACATGCCGCCTATGGAATAGGGGCAGGCATACGGCCAGCGCTCTAAGGTCAGGCTGCAGTATCCTGCGCAGCCAACATAAAATACAGATATTTCATATATATATATATATATATATATATATATATATATATATATATATATATATATATACATACACACATACATACTTCATTTTTTTTTTTTTTTTTTTTTTATTAATTATTGTAAAACACAGCCTCTTTGACGCAGAAAGGAGCCACCATATAAGCGCACAGCCTCACTGAGAGGCTAGCCATCCTAGGGTCTCCTCCAGATGGGAGCCGTCGGCATCCAAAAGGTTAATACGCATCGGACCTGAGGGCGGTGCAGCGATCCCCTGGGGGCGGGGGGACCTCCGGCGGGAAGAACTCGCGCCTGTGAATGCCCGCCCCCTCCAATCAAGGCCGGAATATTGCGGCCTAGTAGGCCGCGAAGCCGGGGCCTAGATTTTGCGGTGCCCGGAGGTACCGGCCGGGATCTGGAGGGAGCGGCGCATGCATAATACCGGCCGCGGGAGCCCACCCCGCGGGCCGGAGAGTCAGGGGGCCCAGGAAGGAGCCCGGGATAGAATCTTTCTGCGGCGCCCAACCGACCGGAAGACAGACGCTCAGAGAGCACCTGCGGTCGGCCGGGGTCTGCTGGAAAAACCGCAGTCATGCCGGCCGCGGGTGCCCACCCCGCGGGCCGGAAACAAGGGCCCTACGCCGCAGCAGTCGGGAGAGGGCCCTGAGCCGTCTCAAAGGAGGGGATGCCTGCACACCGGTAAGGGGATAGGGGAAGGGGATGGGGGACCCTGCAAGGAGAGAGGCAGCTCCCTGGGCGGCATGATAGGGACGCCAGCATAACCCCTCAGTGGATGCACCTATTAGGGAGCTAATAAAACAAACTAGAATGGCCAGACCAGCATGGGAGCTGCACTTCCCACGCCCAAGCTGACCACCGTTAACACTGTGCTCACAAGGCTTTGGTGACTACTATGTGAGACCCCAGGTTTTCCTGCAGATAATACAGGAGGTGTAGTTTATAATGTTCTCCTGGGGTCAGTCAAGCAGGAGACCGGGGTGGGGGGGGGGGGGGGGGGGGGGGGGTCGTAGGGCTGGAGAAGCCACTCTCTCACCACAGCCGTCTTCACCCTCGGTCCGTTCCAGCAGGGTCGCCCCTTCAGCTACTGGCACCGTAGTGGCAGGACGCTGGAAGAGGGACTTGGCGTGCGGGCGACCCTTACGCTGGCGGGATGCAGGGGAGCTGGGCTGCCCTGGTCCACCTTGCCTTCTGTGGGGGAGGCAGCAGTGCGGATGCCGGCACTGGCGCAGCTCAACCCCGGGAGAAACAGAGGTCTAGTGCGTCTCTGTTATCCCGTATTCTGGAACAAAAGAAAAGAAAAAGTAAAAATCAAAAATTTTTAAAAATAACAAAGGAGAAAACAGCCCTGCAGTAGCAGGGAGTGTCTTGCCTCCTTGGACACTAAGCAAAAACTGGCAGCCTCTCTCTCCAGGCTGAGGGTATAGCTGTGGAGGAGGGGCTTAACAGTTTTCACTTAGTGTCACGCCTCCTATGGAGATGAGCTATACCCAAGGTCTTCTGTGTCCCCCAAGGAAACTGGGCGAGAAATACTGGCCTCACAGCACATGACTGAGTAAGGAGAACTGAAGCAGTGGATTGTAATCATTGCTGGCTGGGGTGCAATGTTTTATACAAGTCAAATAACCCCTTTAAAGTTGGGAATGCTAGCGGCACGTTTAATGGCCTGCTGACAAATTCCACAGAATGGGTGGAGCAGGGTGTGTGGGGGAGGGGGACATGACATGAGTAAGAAAATTAAATACTGTGTGAATCATATTTTCCAACTTATTTAATAAGTAATTTGGACTCAAGTATCCACAGAAATACAGCGACGACACTTACCGATAACATCCAGCTCTTTATTAATAGAAGCGGGCACACCGTGCAAGTGTGAAAAGGGGTTATCCAGGAAAGATACTATCCTAAGGATAGCGCATCATTATCACAATTCTGTCACAGCACCCAAGCCGATCAGTAGTTTCAGGGAGCCGCAGGCTCTGACCAGAGCTCTATTGAGAGCGGCGGGCTACTGGCAACTTACCAAGCATATCATCATACATCGTATAGCGGCTGTTCTTGGTATTGTAGCTCAGCTCCATTGGCTTAAATAAGGCCTAGCTGCAACTAGGCCATGTGACTATGTATGGTGATGCATGCTGATTTGATATTGAGGATAGGTAAATCTATATTAATTACTGGATAACCCCCGTAATTCCATCGCGCTCCATTAGTCAGCCCATATTTCCACAGATACGCAAGTCAAATGGAACTATGTGCTGGACAACACTGAACACTGCAACATATCTGTGGGACATGTAAAATTGTGCCAAAGGTGTGTTTTTGCCCTATATTGACCAAAATCACTTACCATTCTCTCTGCATCTTACTTAGACCAACATAGATTTTGACTTCCTTCTTTGGGGGGAGACTCTTTTCCACATCGGCTTTTATACGTCGCAGGAGGAACGGCCTCAACACCTACAAATAGGTAGTTCCATATAAAAGAATGCCCCACAATAGCTTCATCATTTCATAATCAAGTGTACTGATCAATACTTACCAAATGAAGACGCTCAACCAGTTTTTGATCCCCAAGACAGTTGTTGGTATCAAACCAGGAGTCAAAATCCTATAACCAAAAAGTTAACACAAAATAAGACTCCACTCCAGCATAGAACATGTTAATCCTTACAGGAACCCTGTCACTTGTATTACACCACTTACCTCTGAAGAGTTAAACACATCTGGCAGCAAAAAATTCAGAAGTGCCCAAAGTTCATGCAAGTTATTCTGAAGAGGGGTCCCTGTTAGGAGGAGACGATTTGTAGTCTTAAATTCTCTCACGATTTCCGACAGCTGAAATAAGACAAAGAAATCATAAATACGAGATAAATTAAATGTGCCACAGTTCTTTAGAGGGAAGAATCGGTCACCACTTTTACCCAGCTGAGAGTGGCAAAAACCCATGACAGATCCTGAGCAGAACAAGGGGTGACTTAGGGTCGTTTCACACTAGCGTTTTTCTTTTCCGGTATTGAGTTACATTTTAGGGGCTCAATACCGGAAAAGACCTGATCAGTTTTATCCTAATGCATTCTGAATGGAGAGCATTCTGTTCAGTATGCATCAGTTCAGTCCCTCTTACGTTTTTTCAATTGGAATGTATTAGTGCCGGATCTGGCATTAAAATTGATGCACTTATGGATCCGTTCTTCCGGTCCACACAGACCTTTAAATCTGTGAAAAAAATATATATATACCTGATCGGTTTTTCCAGATAACACGGATCCGGTATTTCAAAGCATTTGTCAGACGGATGTGCATGCGGATGACAAATGCCATCCGTTTGCATTCCGGATTGCCTGCCGGAAACCTCTGCCACAAGTGTGAACGTACCCTTAGGCTGAGTTCACATCAGCGTTCTGCCTTTCCGTTCTCCTGCTCAGTTAAAAGAGCAGAAAAACGGAAATGACCGATTTGGCACATAACCGAGCTGAACGGAGCCTACAGGCCCATAGACTATCATGCGGTCCATTAGGTTTCTGCTCAGTGGAAGATTTTGAAGCGTAGACAAAAATGGGAATTGTGCAAGCAGGACTTTTCTCTCCGCTTCAAAAATCATGCTCCGAGTGGAAACCATTATAGTCAATGGGGACTCGTAGGCTCCGTAATGTGCCGAATCCGTCCTTTTCGTTCTCTCGCTCCTATAACTGTGAACTCAGCCTTAAGTGATACAACTGGGTGTACTTAACAGCTCAAGTCGAGCTCTGCAAGGTGTCAGTACTGGAGCAGCTCAGTATATCTGTCACCAGTTTATGCTACCCTTATGTAATACACATTCTGCAAACTTTTTGACAAACCTTAGATTTTTCATTCTTGATTCTGTGTGCTTCATCAATAACCAAGTATCGCCAGTTAAACTTCTTGAACACAGACTTCTCCTTAATAAGCATTTCATATGATGTCACACAAACATCCCATTCCCCGGGCAAAAGAACATCGCGAATAAAGGTCGCCTTAGAGGAAAAAAATATATATACATAATGTTTTATACAGCAGGTAAGATAAACACATCATGCAAGTTTACTCTAATTTCTGTGTCCTCCTCACTGAGACAGAAGGACATGCTCAGTTACATCCCTCAACTGACACCAGCTGGAGCAGACAGGACCCCCCCCCCCCCCCCCAAGCTGTCAGTTTGAAATAAAAACAGAACAATTAGGGCAATGAATGGGAAGATCTCTGGGTTTGTTCTATCTTTGTTGGAGGATGTCATGTACTAGATCATGTATCACTTTGTACATTAACCATGGGATAACCCCCTTAAAAACTTCACTCCCTATATAGCTTTTCAGCATTCATTGAGACAAAAATTAGACTTACTCTTTGATCCTTGTCACCAATAAGGCAGATTGCACGGATTGAGGGCACCCATCTTTTGAATTCAGCCATCCAATTGTGCAAGGTAGACTTAGGAACCAACACCATATGTGGTCCAGGAATGCTCCTGTAGTGTTTCATATACCCAAGAAGACTAATTGTCTGCAGAGTCTTGCCGAGACCCTAAGAACACAAAAAACAAAATATATTTATCATTTACAAAGCACAAAATTAGGCAACGTCATTAGTACAATCAGTAGTGTGAGCTCACAATTTTCACAGTAGGTTATACTTGCCCCGCTCCCTGGCAACTGAGTAGCTTCTGATACCCGCACGGCTGCCGATGCATCGCCCCGTGGATCAAAACATCCAGCGACAGGGGAAGGCTGACAAGCCAATAACAGATCATGACTGCAAAAGCTGTGCAGGGATCAGAAGCAATGCGGGTGCCAGGTAAGTATAACCTATATGAGGGGCCCAGACATTAGAGGGGTTGGATAACCCCTTTAAGATGCAGATACAGTAGAGCTGAGGCAGAACAAAGTAGAGAAGAAAGCCATGTATTCATGTACATCAGCAGTACTGTCAACCTCAAATGCCGCAGTAGCTACTTACTGTGGCATTTAAGGAGGGTTCAACTACAGGGATCAGAGACAGCTCCCTTACTAATGGTTGCAACTCCATGATCTCGTGGGGACACTGAACAGTGCCCACAAAATAGTCATGATCGATATATCTGATGTGATGGGGAAAAATAACACCCATTAAACAACCATAGTTTGTGGTTAAAAAGCAAAATGTGACATACCATTTCATCAGCCAGTATGCCATTAATGCCATTCTCGTACAATGATACAAGCCAGTTCAAGCCTCTGACCTGGTAATCTCTTAACGTACCACCTTTAACATCTGGAGGGAAAAAAAACAAAAACGTTGTGATACTGTACATAACGTATAATACTAAAGGCTGGTCTTATCATAGAAGCATTACAGCTGAAAGACTCTGCATGGTCCACCTAGTCTGCCCTTATAAATTTTTCCTCTTACGATTTATATGTTTCTCCCCAGTATGATTAAATTCACTTACTGTAGGTACGTTTTCCTGCCACATCTGCTAGAAGTTTGTTTCAAGCATCTAATACTCTTCATGAAATAATTAACCTGCTGGCAATATAGAACTACTCCACCTTACCACTAGTTTTGATAACAAAAGTTGCAGATATCCATTTAACTGTTTAAACACATCTTGCATAGCAAAGTAAGCTATAGAACAGGCATGCTCAACCTGCTGCCCTCCAGCAAAACTACAACTCCCAGCATGCCCGAACAGCCTACAGCAGGGCATTGTGGGAGTTGTAGTTTTACAACAGCTGGAGGGCCGGAGGTTGAGCATGCCTGCTATAGAACTTGCAGCAACAACAATGTCAGTACCACGTCCCATCATGCTCTGGATTAAGTACACTTAGGTAAGTACAAGGCCAGGACTACACTGACCCTTTTTAGCGCCATTGGTTGATTTTTAAACTATGGATCTACATCTTCTGTCCAAAGAAATACAGAGACTTGCATGCAATCTAAAAAAAAATAATTTAAGTTTAAATGTCAAACCCATTTTCTTCCATAATAAAGGGAAATTAGCACCTGCATCTTTTTTACCTCCGGCTGATTCAGCAGTCTAGGATTATAGGCTGGACCTGGGTTTTCTTATAACTTCATTACTTGCATAATGTTGTCTCAATGACAAGCCATAAAATCAATTTTGGATGTATTTGAGACTAGTCACTACAGATACACTGTCCAACAAACCTGCACTAAAAACCTCACATCTAACAGCTCTTTACATCAGTTTACTGTAAGAAGGTACAAGGAATCATGGACGATAGGTATGCGTCAGAGGTTCCTGGCTTCGGTGGAGTAAGAGCCAGTTTTCAGGCGTCAGCAGCAGTTGCTGTGTGACACCTTGCTATCTAGTATGGCTGTAAATAGGTGAACCGGGACAGCTCTTACTGGGAATAGTCAAAGTGCTGGGTGGGTGACTACTCCCCACGGTCCAGGCCGGGTTTTGACAGGCCTATAAAAACAGCCAGCAGTGTCAGGTGGGTGGGATAATTCCTCTCTGACACTGGAGCCGTTTGAAACTCTGCTGAGATCTGAGGCCTGTGTGTGGGCTGAAAGCTGAAGAGTGTCGGGCGAGCAGGCCGCCTTAAGCCTTCAGGTGGACTTTGGGGCTGAGAATTCAGCCGGGTGTGGATTAAACACCCAGGATCAAAGGTGAATGTTTTTCTGTATAAACTGTTTTGGGTGTGAACTAACAACTATACTGAAAATGGACTGTCATACTGTGAACCTGCAACTAGTGTAAATAAACACTGCAGTTTGAGTTAGAAACATGTCTTTGCAACCCGCTTGTCCTGTCTACCAGAGCGAATCCCCACAGTACTTACATGATGGAGACTGTTCAAATCTGGTGCAAATATTAGTAGTCTTGGAGCTTTCAGTTAAAAGTTCTTCATCCTCTTCCTGCTCTGTTCTCCGATGGCGGTTACTGAAATTATAAATACATTGAAAGCCACAATTATTTTTCACTATTAAGCAATTAGAATTATATGGTAGGTAATCTATGTTGCGACAACCAGTTTAGTCACAGATTTGGTAATTAAATGGTATTCCAGTTACGTGAAGTTACCCTCTATCCACAGGAGCATTCATTTCTATGGGAGTTCTGAAGATAGAGGGATGTACTGTGCTGTCTCCAGGAATCCCAGAGGTGAATGGTACAGCAGTAGGCCTGCCTGACCCTCTGTTTATATCGGGGGCCTCTATGCGGTACGTGGAACCCAATCGTCTGGTCCCAAATAGATGAGACTTTCTTGGGGGGAAAGGTTGGATATAAAATGTTGTTATTCCCCCCCCCCCCCCCCCCCTTCTCTTTAATTTTGCAGTGATGATGGGCCAGTTTTCCCCTGGCCACTGATAGGTAGGGAAGGTTAGGGTCGGTACTAAATTATAGATACATTAGTTGTGAAATTTGTGATATTTAGATTTTCGCTGAAGTAATCATGTATTTAATAAATGTATGTAATTTTATTGATTTAAAAATGGAGTGGCACTTCACCTGTCGCCCCCCCCCCCCCCCTCTTCCCTCTATGGGGTACATGGGACCCCTTCTTGTAATCAGAAGCCTGTGGATAGAACTTTATGTGACTGGAATGCACCTTTAAGATCTTGTTTATATATCCGTGTGAATGTTGTATCCTTGGCTCCAAACAAGGGTACAGAACCGATAACAGGAATACAGTTAACTACATACAAAACAGCATTTGTGATCACCGCATTTTTCGCCCCATAAGACGCACTTTTGTCGGCCCAGTCCCAGGCAGGAGCCGGGGACTGAAGTAAAGGAAGGCCAGGAAGAAGCATAGGAGGTTGCGGGCCCAGCTAACCAAAAGAGCCGGTGTGGGGGGACCCTGGGTGAAAAAAGGAGATTTTTGTGAAACTCACCTGTAAAATCTTTTTCTCGTCTTTTCCATTGGGGGACACAGACCATGGGTATAGCTTAGAGGTATTAGTAGGAGGGACACTATGCAAATGAAAGAGCTCCTCCTCCTCGGCTATACCCCCCCGACTCCACCAGGAGGAACTCAGGCGTTGCACAAGCAGTAGGAGAAGGAGCAAGAAAAAAATCATGGAAACCATCGGACCAAGCCATAAGGTCCAACCAGAAACAGAAAAACTGAACTAAAGACCCCTCCTGCAACAGGAATAATGGGTGGGAGCTGTGTCCCCCAATGGAAAAGACGAGAAAAAGATTTTACAGGTGAGTTTCACAAAAATCTCCTTTTCTCGTACTTTTTTCCATTGGGGGACACAGACCATGGGACGTCCAAAAGCAGTCCATGGGGTGGGAAAAAATATCAGCACCGCCAGGAGGAACGCCCAACGGTCAAACAGGAACCACAGCCTGCAAAACCCTGCGGCCAAAGCCGCATCAGCCGAAGCCAGTGAATGCAACTGACAAAAATTTGCAAAGGTATGCAAGGACGACCAGGTGGCCGCCGTACACAGCTGAGGCGCAGAGGCACGATTGCGTCTTGCCCAGGAAGCCCCCACCGCCCTAGTGGAGCGAGCGGCAATCCTAGCCGGGGGAACTCCACCACAAGCGCGACAAGCCGCGGAAATAGCCAAGCAGATCCAGAGCGCCAAGAACGGCGGACGGAAGCAGTAGCCGCGAGATACACCTTCAGGACCCGTACAACATCCAGGGAATGCAGAGTGCGTTCCTTGGGGTTAGCCGGAGAAGGACAAAAGGAAGGCAGGACAAGATCCTCATCAAGGTGGAAGGGAGAGACCACCCTGGGCAAAAAGAAGGGGACTGGACGGAGCACAACTTAATCCTGGTGGAAAACCAGAAAGGCTCCTGACAGGAAAGAGCGGCCAGCTTCGACACCAGTCTGACTTAAAAGCTCGTGATGGGATGTGAACTCACAGCCACTGCATAATAGCCCAGAACTTTAATCACTACGCTATGTAGCTGTATCAGAAGCTATGGTCACAAGGAAGTCCAGATGAGAACAGTCAGAGAGACCCTCCTCAAAGGCTCGAAGGGGGCCGACTGCAGAGCGCGCAGAACCAAATTGAGATCCCAAGGAGACAAAGGGGGAACATACGGGGAACCGAATGCGCCACCCCCGAAGAAAGGTCACCACCGGACCCTTAAGAGCAAGGGACCTCTGACGGCCCGCGCCGAAACCTGACCTTACAGGGAACTAAGCGACAGTCCCTGCACAAGCCCAGACTGAAGAAAAGACAGTACCATCAAGATGGAAAACCGAAGGGGAGGGAACCCCGAACCCTCACAAAAGGACAGGAAGGCCATCCAGGTACGATAGTAAATCCGGGAGGAAGAAGACTTCTCCGGACTGATCATGGTCCTAACCACTGAATCCGAGAACCCCATCTTCATCAGGATGGCGGTTTCAACAGTCACGCCGGTAAACAAAGAGACTGCAAATTCCGGTGGAAGAACGGGCCCTGAGACAGTAGGTCCTGTCTGTCGGGAAGAGGCCATGGGGCGTCCGTCAGCAACCGAGCCACGTCCGAAAAACCACGCGCGGCGAGGCCACTCTGGGGTGATGAGAACGGTCGGATTCCCTTCCGCCTCGAACTGGCGTAGACCCTTTGGTAGGAGAGGAAAACAGAGGAGGCTGAAGTCCTGCCACGGAGACACCTGCGCATCCATCCGTACGCCTCCGGATCTCGGGCGCGAGCCAGGACCACTGGGATCTTGTTGTTGAACCCGGACGCCATTAAGTCCACATCCGGACGGTCCCATCTGTGGCAGACTTCTTCGAACCCTTCTGGATGCAGAGACCACTCGCTTGGATCCACCGTGTAGTGGCTTAGAAAGTCTGCTGTCCAGTTGTCCACTCCTGGAATGCCAACTGCTGACAACACCGGAACGTGCGTCTCCACCCACGGCAGAATTCTCTTCACCTCCTGCATCACCATCCGGCTGTGGGTCCCGCCCTGATGGTCGATATAGGCCACGGCATTGCCCGTTTGAACCCGCACTGGGAGGCCCGCAAGGAGAGAGGTCCAATAGGAGAGAGAGAGCGGAAAAAATCGGCCTCAGTTCCAGAAAGTTGATTGGAAGGCGAGACTCTGCCGCCGACCAAATCCCCTGAACCGTGCGAGACTGGAAAACGCCCCCCCCCAACCCAGGATGCTGGCATCGGTGGTGGGGATCGTCCAGGAGAATGCGAGAAAGGAACTCCCCGACCTCAGGTTCATCGGGAACAGCCACCTAGGGAGAGCTGCCCGAACCCGCTGAAAGGTAAAGGATCTCCTGTTGCGCCAGGCGAGTGTGAAACTGGGCATATGGAAGGCCTCGAAAGAGGCTACCATAAGACCCAGGACCTGCAAGTATTCCCGAATGGAGAGGCACGGGGAGCGCAGCAGATGCGACACTGCCCCCTGGATCTGGGAGGACCTGAAGGCTGGTAGAATACTTTGGCAGCCGAGGTGTCCAAAATCATCCTCCGGAAGGAGAGCCTCTGGGACGGGAAGAGGCAGGAGTTTGGGAAAGTTACCAGCCAGCCGAACCGTTCCAGAGTCTGAACAGTGATCCGGACGCTGTCCTTGGTCTGCGGTAGAGAGGGGGGCCTCTATCCGGATATCGTCCCGATAGGGCAGCAAAGGAATGCCCTTGGTACGAAGAAGCGCCATGAGCGGTCCAGGACCGTGGTAAGGACCCGCGGGGTGGTCGCCAACCCGAAGGAAGGGCGACAAACTGACAGTGTCGACTCATAATGGCGAAGCGCAGGAATCGATGGTGGGATTCCGCAATCGGGACATGTGATAGACCTAGGAGCAGCAGGGCGGGCTGACTGGGCCCTCTAGTGCCGGGAAGGCTGGTGCAAAGGAAGGCCTCTTTGCGGGCGACCTGAGACCCCCGGCGGAGGAAGCAGGCGACGGCCTACCAGATGAGAAACGGCAAAAGGCATGCAGAGATGAACTCGTCCAGCTGATCCCCATAAGGTCTGGAAACCCCAAAGGGGAGATTAGCAAGGGAACGCTTGGTGGAGGCGTCAGCGTCCCACACCTTCAATCAGATCTCTTCGCGCTGAGTGACAGAGATGGCCAACCTGCGGGCAAAGAGGGAAACAATGTCCCTAGAAGCTTCGCAAAGAATCTTAGAAGCCTGAGACATCTGGAGAACCAACTCCAGTGTGTTAGTAGCCGCATCTCGTACCGCCAGTTCCTGGTGGTGGTGCTGTAACCACACCGAGAGAGCACTGGCTACTCCTGCTGAGTGAAAGGTAGGTCACAGGGACGCGCTGCCAGCGAAAAAAGGACCTGGAAGAGAGTCTATGCGTCTGTCTACAGCATCCTGGAAAGAGGAACTGACTAAGACAGGAAGGGCCATATAATTGGCTAATCCGGCCACCGGAGGATCCACCTTAGGGGGAGGAGACACCTCTCCTCGCCGTCAGCAGGGAAAGGAAAGTATATTCATGCGCTGGGTGGTCGAGAACCTTATTAAGACTACCCCAGGCCCTGGACATGACCGCGGAAAAATCCCTCATGGACCGGGAACATGGTAGTCTCCGACTGCCTGGACGGAAAAAGGGGGAACTCCTGACCAGTGGAAGGAGGAGAATCCCCTTGGAGAATAAAGGCGTCTCGGACAGCCGCCACTAAGTCAGCCACCCTGGTGGAGAGCTTAGGCGAGGGGTCCCGCTCCATGACCTAATCAGAGCCGGAAATTCTCCTTCAGACTTGCGCTCCCTAAGGAGGGGAGAGTCGCCCAAACGCGCCTCTAGACGAGGGGGGGAGCCGGAGCCATCCGAGGAGGGATGCTGCTGCTCACACTCCCTGTTAGTAGTCGGGCGTCTTCTGTGGAAAACCACTTAGAGAGGTGGTTGGCGTCACAGGATTTGAAAATGCCCTATAGTCCAAAAAGGACCTGGCTCGTCCGAGCCGGATAATTCCCCTTCGGATTACTCTCCCTAGGGAGGGGGAAGAGCAGTCCGCAAGCGCCACCGGCGAGGTGAGGGGGGTGGAGAGACGGAGATATCCGAGGTGGGATGCTGCCGCTCACGCTGCCTCTTCGTAGTCAGTCACCCACTGTGGGGACCACTGAGAGATGGAGTTGTTAGCGCCACAGGATTAAAGGACATGGTTGCCTTGGCGACTAAGACCAATTTAGCGGCCGCGCTGGACATGGCAGATGCCCAAGCGGGGACCGCAGGCTCCCATGGACGTGGAGGAGGGGTGGAGGAGGGGGGTAAGGCAGGGATGCAGGTAATACTTATCTGCTCCTGCAGATCTTCTCCCTCGACTCCAGGACCAGCAGGGATGCACCTCTTCAGGCTTCTGACTCCTTGTCCAGGAGTGCAGTGTTCTGGTGGAGGGTGGCAGCAGGAGACCCAGTAGCTGGTGGGATACCGGAGCTGCAGGTCGAGCCCGGATCCACTTGTCTTCTTTGGGGGGCAATGGAGGCAGCCAGGCAGCGTCCAAGGACGGCGGCGGGCATTCCACGGGGGACCAGGAAGGCGCCATGCCGACCTGTGTCCCCATCTAGAATAATGTAAACAATTTTTGAAGGCTGAAAGGGGCTTTGAACTCAGAAAGCCTGGACATGGGGCAGCAGCAGCATTACCACTGAGCTACCGGCTTGCCTGGCACAAAAACGGAGTAGAGTGATGAGGAGCTGCACGGCCGTGAGCAAACAGAGTCTCCGGTGTAAGGAGAGTCAGAGCGGCATGCCGAGGCTCCGCCCCCCGAACGGCGCGAAAAAAGCGCGCAAAATAAGCGCGCGAAAAATATGCGCGAAAATAAGCGCGCGAAAATAAGCACGCGCGAAAATATGCGCGAAAATAAGCGCACGCGCGAATAAGCGCACGCGCGCGAAAATAAACGCACGCGCGAACAAACACCACGTGGAGGAGCGGCCTGCCGGCGGGCGCTGAGAGAGCGCAGCAGCCAAGGCCTGACGAGAGAAGCGCTGAAGCCCACAGTTTAAGGGGGAAGAGATGCCAGTACTCCAGTGCCAAAATGAAGAAAGTGCCCCATCAGGATCCATCTTCAAGCTCACCCAGGTAGCCACAGACAAACAGACACAGAGGGAGGGGGAGGGACTGGGCAATACTTATCTGCTCAGCATGCTCCCTCGATGTCCAGACCAGCAGGGATGCGCCTCTTCAGACTTCTGACTCCAATCCAGGAGAACAGTGCTCTGGAGGAGGGTAGGCAGCAGGCGTCCCAGCAGCTGGTGGGATGCCGGAGCTAACAGGTCGAGCCCGGATCCACTTATCTTCTTGGGGGGAAATGGAGGCAGCCAGGCAACGTCCCAAAGACGGCGGCGGGCACTCCACGGGGGACCAGGAAGGCGCCATGCCGACCTGTGTCCCCATCTAGAATAAAAATAACAAAAAGGAGTAGAATCAGAGAGCGTCAACCTCCTTCACCAGACACTAAGCAAAGACTGAGTTCCTCCTGGTGGAGTCGGGGGGTATAGCCGAGGAGGAGGAGCTCTTTCATTTGCATAGTGTCCCTCCTACTAATACCTCTAAGCTATACCCATGGTCTGTGTCCCCCAATGGAAAAAAGTACGAGAAATTTACCCCCCTTCCAGGTTAAGTTAACAGTGCTGGGTCAGGATCCAGGAACTTCTGGATTGCAGGCAATTTTTTGATATGTCTAAAAGTTTTTGAAAAGTTAGTACACCGGGGTGGGTCCAAACCAGGGTTGGAGTCATAACTCGGCAAACCCGGGCAAGTGCCGGCGCCCAATGCTCCTGAGGGGGCCCACTGAGCTGCTATGAGCACTTCCATCAATACAGATGGAAGCTATCATTGCTGTCACTTCACTTACGCAGTACCCCAGGGATGTCAAACTCTTGGCCCTCCAGCTGTTGCAAAACTACAACTCCCATCATGCCTGGGCATACTACAGCTATCAGGGAATGACATCTGGAGGGCCATGAGTTTGACATCCATGCAGTACCCCTTTGGTGGGCCCTCAGTCACATGAGGCCGGCTGCTGCAGAGACTCGGACATGCCCCTTCTACACAGGACATGTGGAGAGGCAGAGCTGGAGCAGAAGTGTGAACACAGGTTGTCAGTAAGTCTGCACTGTGACTGTCTCTTCCCTGTGGGACAGGAGGGGGACTCTTCGATCTGCTGCTTCATTCTTTTTAGTTGTTTTACTGTTTTATTAAGCAGTTTGCCTCCATGACACCTGTTCCCCCCCCCCCGAATATCCTGTCCTCTCTCATCCTTATGTATCCAGAGCTCCTGTTTCACCCTCCTATCGCTGCACAGACCACCTGCCACTACTTCTTGTATGAATCCCCCCTCAGAGCCCCTTCCACCTACTTCCTGTGTCCACCCCTCCTGTCCATCCAGGGCACCGGGTACCTGTCTTACTCCTCTGCCTCTTATTATGGTGGCGTCTGAACCATATTCACCATAAGGACCTTCTAATGTCACAGGGTCATCTGACTGTGCCGCCCACACTGTACTGTGCCCCTCACCGTACCCCTTTATACCCTGCATTGTGCCCTCTTACCACACCCTGTACAGTGCCCCCTTATGGTGGTTTTATAAATGTATGGCAGTGTTATCACTGTATGGTGGTGGTATCCAATAACCGTATGGTCATAACTGTATCCCCTTCCCTGACCACGTTGCTTTTTTTAGACCTGGCATGAGCGGGAAAAGATACAGATTGCGGTGCTAAGGACCTTTGCGCCACATCTGTGTCAGAAAAATACGCCTAATATAGACGTATTTCTATATAATAAAGGCCCCCGTTATTTTATTATTCGGGGGTAGGGTTAATATCTTTATATTATATAGATTCTAGTGTATTACACTGTGCCCTGTATTTCCCAAAAGATAAATGATCCTTGGGAAACAGTCCTCATCCCCGACCACCAGGAACAGGTAGCGCTCTGTCAGTACATGGCGGCCTCCCATCTCCGCCACGCTGCTCCACTGTGTACTGGTGCTAATTCTGACACTACGGCTGGGTTCACATCCTATTTTTGCCATCCATTTAACGCATACCAAAATTTTATGCGTGAACAGATGCCTCAGAATGATGCCGTACAGTGGCGTCCGTTCACCATACAGTTCCATTGGAAAAAAAAAATAAGTTAATGTATGCAATTTTACTGGATTCTGCAGGATACAAAAACGTGGAGTGTTGCACATTTGTATACATCAAACAGATAGGAAAAACGTGATGTGAACACACTGATGAACCTGGAGCCGGCCCTGGCCCAAACCTTCGCACCTTTGTGCCCCTGCTCTACCAGCACCTTCATCTTCAGTCATCTAGCCTGGCCTTGAAGCGATGGGCTGGCAGAGGAAACAGGTGGAGCAAGACTGCAGTGTGACTACGGCCACCATCGGTGCGCTTAACATCTGCACATGGATTAAAGGTACTTTGTCTCCAGAATGAAGCAATAGGTTGCAAACTGAAAGGTACAGTAACACATTCAGCTGAGCTAGCCCCAAGACATTGTGCCTGGTTCACCAATGAATTTCTTCAGACTCTAACATTACAGGGTTCCCAGAGGTAAGAAGACCACAAAGACTATAGATCAGGGATGGCCAACCTGTGGCTCCCCAGCTGTTTTAAAACTACAGCTCCCACCATGCCCTGTTGTAGGCTGTGTGGGAATGCTGAGAGTTGTAGTTTTGCAACAGCTGGAGAGCCTCAGGTTGGCCATCCCTGCTATAGATGTTCACAAAGCATAGTCTTTTTCAGGATAGATTTCTGGCGCTTGTAATATAGGAAAAGATAGTTGACAGAACTGTCCTTTGGCGACCACAAGGCACAAAAGTGACACATATGCAGTATAAACACGTACTCTCCTGCAGATATCAGATTCTGCTTCTCATCTATCTTCAACCTAGGACGACCAGGCTTCATTTTTAATGGAGATGTGGGTGTCTTCTGTGCTGCTGGTTGAATGAAGTGAGCAAACAACTCGGTTTGCTTCAGAAGGTAATCAAATCTATTGGTGCGGTCTTCTTTCTGTTTAAGACAAGACAAAATCAGGACCCAAGAAGTATTGTTCACAACTGGAAAGACTTGCAAGTTCAACGGGTAAAATACAAAATGTCTTGTAAGTAAACAAGAAATATAAACCAGCGTATTGTCCCCTTCACTTCCTGCTGACTGCCCAACACAGCTGGCGATGACCCAAACCACTGGCGAGGCAGGTCATCACAGCAGGAGGAGAAGCTGGGCGATTTGTACAGCAATAAGATCCTGCTGGATAGGTCATCAATCTTTAAAGGGTCACTGAGTTTTGATGGGTGGGGTCTGACTAGTGCCGAGATCCCCAATGATCTGTACGAGGGGAGAAGCGCATGTATATCGGCCTCTCACTGCTAGGCACAGATTTGAGACAGGTCCATAGACTCCTATAGAGCCCATCACCTGCAGCAATGAGAGCGTATGCTAGACGAGGGCTTCTCTCTCATCGTTCCTGGGTCTCAGCACTCAAGACCCCCACTGCTCAAAACTTTGATACTTTTCTTTGAAATATCAACTTTTTTTCCACTTCTTGTGTACTGCTATCAATACAGGGAGGAGGCGCGATCTCTGTATACAAACCGTGAACTCCACCCTCCTGTACCAATAGCTGTTCACAGGAAGAGAAATGTATAAATTACAGGTTTTACTTTAACTTTCCCCACAAAACCTTATATCAATCCGCTCAGCTCCTGCTCTACAACATGGTGATGTCAGACTGCATTGCAGTTTTTTAGTGACAGGTCCTCTTTAAAAAGGTGTCCTTCCATGTTTAACAGTGCCAGTTGATTTTCAATATGCCCAGCCTCCTTTCGGCCATGGAGAGTCAAGACACCATGTAATACAGCAGCTTTGTAACAGGTACAGCCCCCAACAGTCTGCAAAACACCTAAAAGTAGCTTTCATACAACGTAATAAAAAGTGTTACCCTTTTCTCTTCATAACCAGGATCCATTTCATTGCTCTCTTTTGATTTATTAGGGGAGTCGCTCTCATCTTGTCCAGGGTCCTGTTCCAGCAGAAAGATTGACAACGTATGAGACTAAGGCAAACTCCAAATAGGCAAATCAGACTGATACGTAACTAAACAAAGGGTTAACCCAAGCAGGTATAAAGAGGTGTAAGGAAACGCACGGCACAAGTTCTATGCCAAGCAATGGCAGTCACCACCTCATTCACAGCACATGAGTGCTGGCTACATACATATGGACGAGCTTCTGCTAGTGACGTGACCTGTTACGTTTACATGGCTGTGGCCATCTCCACCCAGGATCCCCTGCATTTCTCTTGTTCTGAAGCCCCCACTCATGCCATTTGTTTCATCTCCCAATAAGCTATTGAGATTGGGGAAGAAAGGCGAAGCCCAGAATGAGTTCTCAACGGGAAACAACAAGCGCTCTGACACTGTCAGCAGGGAGATGGTCCGAGTGCCCGGGCACACAACATTGCGAATATGATCCCACCACAGTTTGGGGCCTTTCTACAGCAGAGCGTGTCAGTCACGTATGCTTCATGCAGTCACCCATCACCGCTGAAAGGTCTACATAGCGATGCACGGTCACCGGATCTCAAAATCGAAACACAACCCCTAATACTAGAGAATGTAGTCATAGATACCCACGCGTGGTTGTGAAACATGCAGGATTTCTGTAATGAATGTCAGATGGATGGGGTCCGACACCTCCGCAGCTCCAGAGCTAGGTGTATGGAGTGGAAGCAGAAATAGCGGGGGGGCCGGGTGTCAGACCACCACCAATGTGATACTGATGCCAGGTCAGCAATATCTGAAGCCCAGAGAAGCCCTGTAATGTCGATGCGTAGCCCTAGTCCAAGGTATAATCTCATGAAGTATGGCAAACACCCTCTTCAGGCTAAGCCCAGTATAATAAACCCATGATGCTCCAGAGCTGACCCACATCATCCACCAAATACAGACTAGACAACTAATAAGAACCCCATAGTCACAGACTGCTAAGCCTGCCCGGGGGTCAAGCTTCTCCCAGCGGAGTGATCTACAGTAGCGAGGAGCGAACTTGTGTTTGAAGTTTGCGGTACAAGGTTCAGGATATCTAAGAATTCCGTTATGGATTCCGCTACCACAGGCCATAACTCCACCACATAGACCTGACACACGGAACACACTGAAGCTGTGCACTGCTGATGTCATTGCTTCCAACTGTCTTTTGCATATGAAAATAATGAAGCCACACGTGGCCAGGACAGACTCCCCATGGATGTGGCTCCATGTTGCTTAGGAGCTTAAAAGGGAGTTGGTCACCCTGAATCTGGACTGTTACCTGCAGTAACACAGGAGCAGTGCTGTACAGAGTCCACATTGACTTTGTTTTTACGTATACTACGGCCCCTCCGTTCTCCCACTCTAAGTACTTAAAGGGGATGAGCAAGAATTGGGGGGGGGGGGGTTGTTGGTAAATTAACCACCGCCCCTTGGCCTGACCTGGGTTGGCTCCCCACTTCTCTTCCCAGCCTGCACTCTGTATCCTGTTTGATGCCACCTGCAGCCAATCACTGGCCACAGCAGGGACCAGCTGCCACTTGCGTTTTTACTGGATCCGGCAGTGCAGCATAAACTCTTCCGTTACGGATAATACAACCATCTGCATCAGTCATGAACAGATCCGGTTGTATTATCTTTAACATAGCCAAGACGGATCGTTATAAACAGCACTGAAAGTCAATGGGGGACGGATCCGTTTTCTATTGTGTCACAGAAAACGGATCCGTCCCCATTGACATACATTGTGAGTCATGACGGATCAGTCATGCTCCGCATCCCAGGACAGAAAGCAAACTGCAACATGTTGCGGTTTGCTCTCCAGTATAGGAACGCAACTAGTGTGAAAGTAGCCTTACATCATGACAAATGAGGTCATGATGTAAGGCTCGTGACACCGCCGCACTTGCCCGCATTAGTTTTCATAGAGATGTATTAATGCCGTATCCGGTACCAAGTGGTCCGGAAATTGCCAGATACAGTTTTCCTGTCTGCGCATGCGCCGGGATATAGGAGGAGCTACTTTCGCTTTTGATCTTTAAAAAAAAAATTGAAATACCAGATCCATTATTCTGGATGATACGGATCCAGAAAAAAAAAATAAGCTATCCGTTTGTATACGGCTTGCTGGATCAGGCAAGCAGCTCTATTGCCGGATTCTAACAATGCTAGTGTGAAAGTACCCTTAGGCTACTTTCACACTTGTGGCAGAGTGATCTGGCAAGCAGTCTGTTGCCGGAACTGCCTGCCGAATCAGGCAAAACATGTGCCAACTGATCCTGATCAGTCTTACAAACGCATTGAAATGCCGTATCCGTCTTTCCGGTGTCATCCGGCATTTATTTTCTTCACTTTTTTTCTCAGTCTGCCCATGTGCAGACCGGAAGGACGGATCCAGCACTAATACATTGCTAGGCAAAGACAGGCGGAGAGACTGATCCGTCCGCATGACAGGCGGAGAGATGGATCCGTCTCGTACATTTTTTCAAATCTTTACCGGTCTGCGCATGCCGGATTCGGCACTAATACATTCCTATGGGAAAATATGCCGGCATTCAGGCATGCCTTCAGTATTTTTCGCCAGAGATAAAACCGGAGCATGCTACAGTTTTATCTTTTGCCTGATCAGTCAAAACGACTGAACTGAAGACATCCTGAACGGATTATGCTCCATTCAGAATGCATGGGGATATGCCTGATCAGTTCTTTTCCGGTATTGAGCCCCTGTGACGGAACTCAGTGTCGTAAAAGAAAAACACTAGTGGGAAAGTACCCTTAGGGCTCTTTCACACTTGCGTTCTTTTGTTCCGGCATAGAGTTCCTTCGTCGGGGCTCTATGCCGGAAGAATCCTGATCAGGATTATCCCAATGCATTCTGAATGGAGAGAAATCCATTCAGGATGCATCAGGATGTCTTCAGTTCAGGACCGGAACGTTTTTTGGCCGGTGAAAATACTGCAGCATGGTGCGCTTTTTGCTACGGCCAAAAATCCTGAACACTTGCCGCAAGGCCGGATCCGGAATTAATGCCCATTAAAAGGCATTGATCCGGATTCGGCCTTAAGCTAAACGTCGTTTCGGCGCATTGCCGGATACGACGTTTAGCTTTTTCTGAATGGTTACGCTAAAGTCCTGGCAGCCATGGTAAAGTGTAGTGGGGAGCTGGGGAGCAGTATACTTAAGTGTGAAAGTAGCTTCAGACGGATCCGTCCAGACTTTACATTGAAAGTCAATGGGGGACGGATCCGTTTGAAAATTGAGCCATATTGTGTCAAATTCAAACGATCCGTCCCCATTGACATTGTAAGGCCGGACGGGTCTGTTTGCCTCCGAGCTGAGCCCAAACACTGCAAGACTTATGCATTCTGAGCAGATCCGCATCCACTCAGAATGCATTAGGGCTGGACGGATGCATTCGGGGCCGCTTGTGAGAGCCTTTAAACAGAACTCACAAGCGGAGCCCTGAACGCTAGTGTGAAAGTAGCCTAACACTGAACACATTTTGTAGACGGATCCGTCTTCAAATGCTTTCAGTACACTTGCGTTTTTTCCGGATCACGCAAGTGCGAAAGAGGCCTTAGGCCTTGCCGGAATTACATGCCGGATCCGGAAAAACGCAAGTGTACTGAAAGCATTTGAAGACGGATCCGTCTTCAAAATGCTTTCAGTGTTACTATGGCAGCCAGGACGCTATTAAAGTCCTGGTTGCCATAGTAGGAGCGGGTAGCGGTATACTTACAGTCTGCGCGGCTCCCGGGGCACTCCAGAAGGATGTCAGATCGCCCCATGCGATCATGTCATCCATGCGTGTGGGGCGCCCTGACGTCACTCTGGAGCGCCCCGGGAGCCGCACGGACGGTAAGTATACTGCTCCCCCGCTCCCCACTACACTTTACCATGGCTGCCAGGACTTTAGCGTCCCGGCAGCCATGGTAACCACTCTAAAAAAGCTAAACGTCGTATCCGGCAATGGGCCAAAATGACGTTTAGCTTAAGGCCGGATCCGGATTATTGCCTTTCAATGGGCATTAATTCCGGATCCGGCCTTGCGGCAAGTCTTCAGGATTTTTGGCCGGCGCAAAAAGTGCAGCATGCTGCAGTATTTTCTCCGGCCAAAAAACGTTCCGTTCCAGAACTGAAGACATCCTGAACGGATTTCACTCCATTCAGAATGCATTAGGATAAAACTGATCAGGATTCTTCCGGCATAGAGCCCCGACGACGGAACTCTATGCCGGAACCGGCCAACGCAAGTGTGAAAGTACCCTTAGTTGTCAATAAGAAAGCAGCACACGAAGGCTGTCACCTCAGGGCCATAACAAAGACACAGGCCTGAGCCCATTGTTCTCCGTCCTTCCATGTCAGCCACCTGAGGCGCGGCTATTACATAAGCGATGGCGCTGGATGCGGCGGGGAGTGATGGGGAAGGGATCACCGCTCACCTCCACCGCTTCCTCCTTCGCCGCGGCTTCATCTTTCCCCGGCTGCGGTTTGTTCCCGTCAGCATCCGTCGCCTCTTCCACCGTCATCTTCTCTTCTTCTTCCTTCACCTCGCTGGCCGGTTCTTTCCGCTGCTCGGTACTTTCCTCGGACATGTCTGCTCACACGGCACAACCGACAATAGACAGGAGCCGGCTCAGGAGGGGGCGGCGCGATGCTGCACGAGGCTGGCGGGAGTCACTCCGGAGCTGAAAGCGCGCGCTCACCCTGCAGCTGCTGCCGGCTTTTTTTTTTTTCCTTCAATCAAGTCGTTTAAAAGTGGGCGGGGCCTTGCATGAAATCGCGCGATATCTCCTTTAACTAGTACGCAGAGAACCCTTGTTTAGTTCCCGAGTGGATGCGCGCGCGTGACCCGGTTCACGGACTCGTATGGCTTATAACATGGAGGCTGTGTAACGCGTGAGACTACAATACCCATGATGCTGTTCGAAACACCGGTCTCCTAGACTGCGTCTTTCACTTGCACGGCATGCTGGGACTGATAGTTCCCTTTACAAGACTCCCTAGCTCCTACTCTGAAGTGGTGGATGAATGAGAGGAGGAGACCAGGGAGCTGCGCGGCGGGCGCTCATTCTCGCGAGATTACGCAGATGCCGCGCTCTCCAGGTGCTGCCTGGTTTTGTCATCTCCTTCCATTGTTTGAAGTTTGGCGCCTTGTTTTGTCGTTGTTCTCACAGTGCGCCCTGGCCTTCCCTGACCGTGATATGTAATGGAAGCGTTAATCCATGGGACCTAGGGAGGGATTTCGCGTTTCATTTAAACGCCCCTTGGTTAGACTACAGGGTTAACGTGTGAAGGCAGCAGTTCATTAGACAACATGGGTTTTCTTACTATCCCCACAATACAGCCTGGCGGTTTCTGAGATACTGATGACTTCGCCTCAGGATAGGCCGTCAATATTTGATCAGTGGGGTCTGACATCCAGGGCGCCCACCGATCAGCTGTTTGAGAAGGTAGCGGCCTTCTCTTTTATGTTCATCATCACAGAAAATGAATGGGGCTGAGCTGTTCTACCAATTACAGCCGCTATACCAGGGATCAGCAACCTCCGGCACTCCAGCTGTTCTGAAACTACAACTCCCAGAATCCTCCTTTTACTTCTGTGGGAGTTGCAAAAGCAGCCGAGTAAGTTTGCATGCTGGGAATTGTAGTTTCACAGCAGCTGGAGTGCGGAAGGTTGCTGATCCCTGTGCTATACAATGTGAGCAAAAAAGGCCATGGTGCTGATTGGCAGCGGACCCACCGATCGGGTACTGATGACCTATCCAAAGGATAGATCACTGGTGGCGAACCTATGGCCCGGGTGCCAGAGGCGGCACTCAGAGCCCTCTCTGTGGGCACCGCACTCTAGAATAAGTCTATGGTGTACCAATATGCCTTGGACTTTTCCTGCCATTCATCAGCGCAGGGCGCACTATGTACGGCACAGGTAGTGCACTGACTGTAGGCAGGCTATTATAGCTAAATGATAAAGTACATGGACGGGATATACTATATTGGACTGCAGTATTCAGGTTTAATTTCCGTGTTGGCACTTTGGGATAAATAAGTGGGATTTGGGTTGCAGTTTGGGCACTCAGTCTATAAAAGGCTCACCATCACTGGGATAGGTTATCCGTATAAAAATCCTGGAAAACCCCTTTAAGGCTATGTTCACATGCTGCTGAATTGTCATTGTGCATTTTCATGCGACAGTTTGCAGCAATGCACATTACCAGCAAGCAGATTTGGGCACATGCGGCGCTTGTATGCTACCCTTGCCACTAGGTAGTGATGGAGGCAGAGTGATCAGCCCCGGCCTATTCACTATCATATACGCCAGTTTCCTGGCATAAATGACAATTGAAATCTACTCCAGCTGGATTTCATTCTAGGCGCATGAACTGTGCCTCGTCATATATTAAAGGGGCTTGGAATTTGATATTGATGGCCTATCCTCAGGATAGGTACTCAATCTCAGATCAGCAGGGTCCAACACCCCACACCCCCGCCGATCAGCTGTTTGAAGAGGCAGCGCTTGTACGAGTGCTGCCTTCTCTTCATTGTTTACCTGCTCGCCATCGCAATTGCCCCGGTCCTATAAACTTAAATAGAAGGCTCCATCATATTCACTATTCATCATTGTAAGGCCCCATGCACATGGCCGTGTTTCACAGCCGTGTGCGGGCCGTGGAACCGCGGCCTGGATCCCTCCTGAGAGCAGGAGTGCACGGCGTCACTGGTTGCTATGACGCCGTGCGCTCCCTGCTGCCGGCACAGTACAGTAATACACTGGTATAGATCATTCACACGTCTGTAGTGCATTGCGGATCAGGCAATACACCCGGCCGGCACCCCCATAGAAATGCCTATTCTTGTCCGCAATTGCGGACAAGAATAGGACATGCTCTATTTTCTTGCGGAGCGGAAGATCGGGGGCGTGCTCCGGAAATGCGGATGCAGAGAGCATATAGTGTGCTCTCGGCATCTCTTCCAGCCCCATAGAGAATAAATGGGTCCGCACCCCTTTCACATAATTGCGAAACGGGTGCGGACAACACTTGCAGACATGCGAATGGACATGAATTTTATTTACACATTGTCACGGGAATGGCTGTGGACTTCACACTTTCCATTGCAAAGGGTCAAATCTGGTGGAGATCCGCAACAAAAATTGACATGCTGTGTGAAGACTTCTGAAGGACGACTTTTAGCTTGGTATCATTTTGGGGTACATAACACTTTTTAATAATTTGTTCTGTTTTTTTGTGAATAAGCAAAAAAACAGCAATTCTGCCTTTTACGGTATTCACCATACGGAATAAATGACATGATAATGGTTTATTCTGAATCATTACGGACGTGACAATACCAACTATTTTATTTTTGCAATTTTTCCTTTTTTTTCAGTAGACAAAAAAGTATTTTTTTTTAGCTTACAGCTTTTCTTAAATTAATAAAACTTAAACTTTTTTATTATTATTTACTAGTCCCACAAAGGGACTTTGACAGGCATTCTTTTGATCGCTTCTATAGTAGAGTTGTCACGATGCCCAAATTTTGCTTCAATTTCGATACCATAAAAAAGTATTGTGACACTCGATACCACGCGTGACACCAAAAAAGCAGCGTGCATTACGCATTTTATAGAACGTCCGGCCCATAATAGAACAGTCCTATCCTATTTTTTGGGGGCACAAGGTGACTAAAAAATGGTGAATCGCGCAGTTTTTATTTTTCTGTTATGGCTTTCACCACATAGGAGATATTTTTTTATATTTTGGACTTTTCGGATGTGGCGGTATGTAATATGTTTATTTATTGTTTATATCTTTTATATGAAAAATTGGGAAAGGAGGTGATTCATACTTAATATTTTGGTGGGGGGTTTTTTTTCTTACTTTTTATTTAATAACTATTTCCCTCTTAGGGGGTAGAACCTGGCTTCTTTTAATCCCTTGTCCTATTCACCCTAATAGAGCTCTATTAGGGTGAATAGAACTTTACACTGTCCCTGCTGCCCTGTGCATAATGCACACAGCAGCAGGGAGCTTACCATGGCAGCCAGGGCTTTAGTAGCATCCTGGCTGCCATGGTAACCGAGCCCCACAGCCTCACAACTGCCACTGCACCACCAATGAAGAGGACGGAGGGGACCCTGTGGCCACTTGTACCAATGATTTTAATACTTGGGGGGGGGGGGGGGGGGCGCTTAAAGGGGTATTCCCATCTCAGACAATGGGGGAATATCACTAGGTCCCTCACCTACAACGAGAATGGAGCGGGGAGAGCTGTGGCTGGAGGACCCCAGATTTAGCGGGGTCCGTCCACCACCAATCGCTGCTCCTATAGAAAAGAATGGGAGCGCACACGCAGCCCCTGCTCCCATTCATTTCTATGGGGCAGACGGAAATAACCGAGCAAGTGCTCGGCTGCCCCATATAAATTAATGGAGGGCGGCTGCACATGCGCAGTGCGCCCTCCGTTCATTTCCCCGCTCCGTTCTTATTGTAGGTGCGGGTCACAGCGGTGGGACCCGCACCTATCAGACATCAGAGGCATATCCTAGCGATATGCCCACATTGTCTGAGATGGGAAAACCCCTTTAAGGACCCTGAGATTTTCAATTTTAGCGTTTTCGTTTTTCACTTCCCGCCTTCCCATAGTCCTAACTTTTTTTTATTTTTCCATTCAAATAGCCTTATCTAATATTTTACAGGACAAGTTGTACTTTCTAATGGCACCATTTACGGTTGCATACCATGTAGTAGGAAGCGGAAAAAAATTCCAAATGGGGTAGAATTGGGAAAAAACGCAATTCTCATTAAAGGTTTTTATTTTTTTATACTGTACACTATGCAGTAAAATTGACCTGTTTTCTTCATTCTCCAGGTCAGTATGGTTACAACGATACCACACTTGTATAATTTTTCTTGCGTTTTAATACTGAATTTAAAAAAAAAAAAACTTTGAGGGGAAAAAAGAAATGTATAACCATATTCTGACCCCTATAACTTTTTTGAAGTTATGTATACGGGACTGTGTGAGGGCTCATTTTTTGCGGGACAATCTGTACTTTTCAGTGATACCAATTTGAAGTGTGTGCGTCTTTTTGATCACTTTTTATAAAAAAGTGGCAGTTTTTTTTTTCCCCCCATTTGCCGTATTCCATTAATATTGTTATATTTTATTTGTATGGGCATTTTCGCACGCGGCGATGCCCATGATGTTTATTTTTTTATTGGTTAGGTATTTTTATTTTACGGAAAGTGGGGGATTTGAACTTTTTTTTTGTTTTATATATATATATCAATAAAATTCCTTTTATTTATTTATTTATTTACTTTTTAAGGCTACTTTCACACTAGCGTTCGGGGCTCCGCTTGTGAGTTCCGTTCAAAGGCTCTCACAAGCGGCCCCGAACGCTTCCGTCCAGCCCTAATGCATTCTGAGTGGATGCGGATCCGCTCAGAATGCATCAGTCTGGCAGCGTTTGGCCTCCGCTCCGCTCAGCAGGCGGACACCTGAACGCTGCTTGCAGCGTTCGGGTGTCCGCCTGGCCGTGCGGAGGCAAACGGATCCGTCCAGACTTACAATGTAAGTCAATGGGGATGGATCCGTTTGAATATGACACACTATGGCTCAATTTTCAAACGGATCTGTCCCCCATTGACTTTCAATGTAAAGTCTGGACGGATCCGTCTGAGGCTACTTTGACACTTAGAATTTTTTTTACAATATAATGCAGACGGATCCGTTCTGAACGGATCCACCGTCTGCATTATATGAGCAGATCCGTCTCAGACGGATCCGCTCTGAACGCAAGTGTGAAAGTAGCCTAACTTTTTGTCACCTTGGGTGACAATAACTGGTAATCTTTAGATTTCCCATTGTGTTCATTGATGGCTATATAGCCATCATTGAACAGTTCATTTGCACTATACCAATACAATGCTGCCACCTAGTGGCCTGTATTGGTATATTCCTAAAAATTGGCTCGGAAGTCTGCTTGAGGCTTCGGGCTATTAAAGAGATTTAACAGGTTCCCTGATCTCAGTTGGGGAACGCTGTTACCGGAGCAAAAGCGCGCGTCTTCCGCTTCTGGGCTGATCGCATACATGTGCTGCGTGTCTTTGCTATTTAAAATAGCAGAAACCCGGTGGCTATGGAGCCCCCTGCACATGCGAGCGGGCGCCATGTTTAGGGACTGGACTTCCGCCGTACATATACGGTGAAGGTCCTTAAGGGGTTAATACTGGGGTGGGGGGGGGGGTGCACTGCGTCACCAATTACTTTAATACTAGGGTGGGGGGGGGGGGGTGAGGGTGCACTGCGCCACCAATGTTTTTAATACTTGGGGGGGAGGGCGCACTGCGTCACCAATGATAATTAACATTTAATACAGATACAGGAGGCGGGTGCCGGCGGCAGAATCACATAGCCAGCACCCTGCCTCTATGACAGGGAGCTGTGATCAGTGGCAGTTAACCCCTCAGGACCGGCACCTGAGGGGTTAACTGCTGCTGATCGCAGCTCCGTCATAGAGGTCAGGTGCCGGCTATGTGTTTCTGCTGCCGGCACCCGCCTCCTGTATCTGTATTAATGAGTTACTTATCTTCATTGGTGGCCCCAGCCCCTCCCCTTCTCTGTCCCTCTCTCTTCTCATTGGTGGTAGCAGGACAGGGGGGAGGGAGAGAGTGACTCCTTCTCCCCTGTGCTGCTGAGGAAACATGGAGTGCGAATCGATACCTGTACAAAAGTATCGATTGGGTATCAATAATTCGATACCCAGTGCAACACTATTCTATAGTACACTGTACTGCTTATGCAGTACAGTGTATTATACTGTCAGTGCTGTACTAACAGGCACCATCAGAGAGATGCAGCCCGATAGGGATAGACTGTATGGGGGCCTTTATTAGCCCCCAGGCTCCATTCAAAGACATTGGCACCCCACAATCTCATTCACAGGGTGCCAATGGGACACAGAGGGAGCTTCCTTCCGTTAAACCATTTAGGTCACTGTTGCTCCACAGGAGATCAGTGCATCGCTTAGGCCTCATGCTCACGGCTGTTGCACTGCCGTTCCGTGCATTGGGGTCCGCAATTTGCTGTCCCCAATGCATTGGCACCATCCATGCAGATGCCGCAGACGGATCCAGACCCATTCAACTTGAATCTGTCCGCACCGCAAAAAAATAGTACATGTTCAATTTTCTTACAGTGCGGAGGCACGGAAAGAGTGCTCTCGTGGGATTTTGTACCTCCGTTCTGAATCAAGTGAATGGGTCCGTATCCGTGATGCGGTGCAAAATGTGGGCCGCAATACGGGCAACGGCCATGTGCATGAGGCCTTAGACTAGGCCACCGTAAATAGGTGGCAGCAGCCTAAACTAAAACCTGTTAGTGACCTCTAAGGCATTAATCCACAAATACAGCAGCCTTTCTTATAATAAGCTCTCCTCTGTCCTTGTCCACCGTGTGTGTTATTTGGTTAGTCAGAGGTTATCCGAGATTTTGATATTGATGGCCTATCCTCAGGATTTATTAAACTAAATTTTAAAAATTGTTTGAAGAAAGAAACAGTCATTAGGCAGAGTCCTGTAGAATACAACTGTGAGGCAGAACAGTATGTCAGGCACAATAGTTTCTGATCAACTCAATTCATTAAATTGAAGTTTAAAAATTAAAGAAAAATCCATTCAACAGTCAAGTAGAATACAGCTGTGACACAGACAAGTACATCAGCCACAAAAATCTCTGATCTGAATTTATAAATAGTTTGAGAAGAAAACAGTCTACACTAGTCTTAACTGAATTTTTGAATCCCTTTACGCATAATCACATACAGGTATGCGGCATACTCTCATATGGTAAGCTTGCTCCATATTTCGCAGGTGCCGCCTGTATAAAACAGGAGGTATCCGTCCGCAATGACTGGGATCAGCAATTTTGTCGAAGCCAGGTGTTTAACCCTTAAGATGCTGCTGTTAATAGCAACTACGGCATCTTTGAGAGAGGGAGGGGGCTTCTTTGCTTTCCGATCAGAGCACCTACGGGAAAATAGTTCGGCTAAAAATATCAAGAATTCAAATCAACCTCCCTCTTTTCAATTTGACAAATAAAATAAACATAAAAAAAAATATAATAGGTATTGCCACATCTTAAAATGCCTGAACTATTAAAATAAAATATTTTTCCTGTTCAGTGAACATTGTAATGGGGAAAAAAAAAATCCATTGCCATTTTTCCAAACACCCCCACAGCGGCATGACAGGAGGAGGATACCCCGCCTCCCCAGGGACAGGAAACAACGTGGAGATCTTTAAATACTCCCCTCCCCTTACCTGCTCCAGTTGTTTCCTGTCCCTCTGGGAGCAAGCGTGGAGTTTTTCGCTGGTGGGATTTTGTTTAAGTTTCCCATCGCTAAAGTCGACGGAGGTCGATAGGGGAGCAGGATCGCGGGACTGCGGTGCGGTTCTCCCTGTCTCCCAGGCACAAGTCCTCCGGTGGAGGCAGCCCCGGGCAGCGCTTCCTTGCTGGTATCGCGAGAAGAAGCCACAGGATCGTGGGTCACGTGAGCGCAAGCTCACAGGCGCCGGAGTAGAACGTCATTTCCCTCAGAGAATTCAAAAAAGCGGCGGGAATCGGCGGCGTCCTGAGAACAGCCTGCAGCATGTCGGCATCAGGAGAGGACGCAATGCGCAGACCCTCGGATCCTTCCAAGACCGGCAGCCCGGTAAGCTACCCTCCTCTGGAGGGAAATGATAAATGCCTATGTTTGCCTGTGTTCACTGAGGGGTTAAAATTTCTGGCCTTCTGTTACACTGGATAAGGGACTGTACCTCTCCCTTTCTTTACAGACTAGGCAGCCCCCCTTTTTTATTAAACAAACTTTCTGACTTATATCTATAGGTCAGGGAAGTTCAGAAGCCAGAGTCCCAGCGAGTCAAAAAGTGTTCCATTTGTAAAAAGGCCTTACCATCAGGGTATAAGAAAGCCCTCTGTGCAAAGTGTTTGGAAAAGATTATGTCAGAAGAGTCCCCCTCCTTATTGGACAATATTAGAAGTATTATTAAGGATGAAGTAAGCAGCGCTGTGGATCAAAGACTAGCTGCTACGTCCCAGAAGCCTTCTACTTCTATGACTGAGATGCCTGCGACTTTAGAGTCGGAATATCAGGAAGAGGATTTTGATGAAGGGGAGCTCTCGGAGACTGAACCTCTTTCCTCTGAAGATGAGTCCGGGAAGCCTCTTTGTTCCATTGAGGAGACCGAAGTATTATTAAAGACCATTAGGGCGAGTCTAAACAGTCCAAAGCTATACAGGATTTAATGTTTAAGGGCTTAGGAGAAAAAAGGAAGAGGGTTTTCCCCCTCCACTCTAATATTATAAAATTAATTAATAAGTAGTGGACCGATGTGGAAAAAAGACCAAGCGTATCTAGGGTCTTAAAAAGAAAATATCCCTTTGCTGAGGAAGATACGTCCTCTTGGGACAAATGTCCTAAGGTGGATGCCCCCGTAGCAAAGATTACGAAGAAGTCAGCTTTACCCTTTGAGGATTTAGGTCTCTTAAAAGACCCAATGGATAAGAGAAGCGAGGCCCTATTAAAAAAATCTTGGGAGGCTTCCATGTCCATTCTTAGACCTAGCGTAGCCTCAACGTATACAGCCAGGTCCATGTCTATCTGGTTAAACCAGCTTGAGGAACATCTAATATCTGGAACCCCTAGAGAGGATATTTTAGCTTCTCTGCCAGTTCTTAAACAGGCGGCAATATTTTTGGCTGATGCTTCGGTCGACTCTATTAAGTTAGCAGCCAGATCTGCGGCCCTCTCGAACTCTACCAGAAGGGCGGTGTGGCTTAGGTCCTGGTCAGGTGATGCGGTATCCAAAAACAAGCTCTGCAGCATCCCCTGCGAAGGTGATAGGGTGTTTGGGTCAGTCCTGGACGACATCCTAGAAAAAGCCACAGACAGAAAGAAGGGGTTTCCCTCGGAACAAAATAATTTTCGTCAGAGACGTTTTTTTCCTACATCTAGGGGCAGACAAGACCAAAAAAGAAAGGATTTTTCCCCCCGGTGGCGTTCGGGAAGAGGAAGAGGTCGAAGGTTTTTATTCAACCCCTCTGACTCCTCCCAAAGGTCATCAAAACAATGACGCCAGATGCAGGGTAGGAGGAAGACTGAAGTACTTCCTTCCAGCCTGGGAGAGTATCTCCAATTCCCCATGGGTGTTGGACGTAGTCTCATCAGGCCTAAAGTTGGAGTTTTCCACTCTTCCCCAGGAGGTGTTCCACATCACCAAAAAAGCCGATCCAGTCCAAGCTTTAATACTAGATCAGGTAAAAATCCTTTTACAAATAGAAGCTATAGCGTCAGTTCCCCTAGCAGAACAGGGAACAGGTTATTATTCCTCCTTATTTCTAGTCAAAAAACCAAACGGCTCATACAGAGCCATTATAAACTTAAAGGGACTGAACCAACACGATGGAGAGCATAAAATCCACTATAAGTCTGTTACAGAAAAACAGCTTTATGGCAACCCTAGACCTTACCGACGCATACTACCATATTCCAATCTGCAGAGAGCATCAGAAATTCCTAAGATTTTCAGTACAACAAGGTTCGGTGGTACTCCATTATGAATTCCAGGTCCTTCCTTTCGGCATTACGTCAGCACCAAGAGTCTTCTCCAAAGTGATGGCAGAGGTAATAGCAGATCTTCATCTAAAAGGCATATTAGTTGTGCCTTACTTAGACGACTTCCTTATAGCGGCTGCATCAGAGAGTCTCCTATTAGAACAGATAGAATTAGTGAAGCAAAGCCTAACAGACCTGGGGTGGCTAATAAATATAGAAAAGTCAGACCTCCAGCCCGAAAGAAGAAAAATCTTTTTAGGAATGCTGCTGGACTCAGGTCTCATGAGGACCTTCCTCCCACAGGAAAAAGTTCAGACTATCAAGCAGGAGTTTACTCTTTTCCGCAGCAAATCAAGAGTGACAATCAGGTCAATAATAAAGATCTTGGGTCTAATGTCCTCAGCTATCCCAGCAGTAAAGTGGGCTCAGGCTCACTCAAGAACCCTTCAGGCTTTTATGCTCAGAGAATGGGACAAGAGCATAGCTTCACTAGAACGGAGAGTAAGAGTCCCTCAATATGTAAGAGACTCCGTAAATTGGTGGTTGATCAACCAAAACCTAAACACAGGCGTCCCGTGGCAACAAACAGATGTAGTCACTATTACTACAGACGCCAGCAAGAACGGTTGGGGGGCCTTTTCAGACAGGTCCGTAATACAAGGGGGCTGGCAAGGAAATCCAATCCTAGCCTCTTCCAACCTGAAAGATTTAAGGGCAGTCTGGGAGGCCTTGAAGGCCCTTCACTCAGAGATCCGCGGGAAAGAAGTGAGAATACTCTCAGACAATACCACAGCGGTGGCCTATCTAAACAGGCAGGGAGGCACAAGAAGCCCATCCTTGGCGAGGGTCTCAAGAGAAATTTTCCAGTGGGCAGAAAGGAACATACTGTCAATATCGGCAGTTCACATAAGGGGAGAGGACAATACAGTTGCGGATTTTCTCAGCAGAGATGTCTTGAAAGAAGGGGAATGGTCCTTAAACCCAAGGATATTCCGTCAGATAGCACAAACATGGTTCCTTCCAGAAATAGATTTGTTTGCCACGCGTCAAAACAGACAAGTAGAGAAGTTCGGCTCTCTGGCCTATACAGATCACCCTGTGATAGTGGACTCTCTCTCCCACCCATGGCCAAAAGAAAACTTGTATGCCTTCCCTCCCTTTGCGTTAATCCCCAAGGTGCTGCAAAAGGTACTACAGGAGAACCACAAGCTGATCCTGATTGCTCCTTACTGGCCCAAGAGGTCATGGTTCCCTCTCCTAGTGAGGATGTCAGCAGGAAACGTGTGGCAACTACCAAACATCCCGGATCTCCTTCACCAGGGCCCAGTATGGCATCCCAGGACAACACAACTTCAGTTGACAGCATGGAGACTGAGCGGGAAATATTAAAAGGAAAGGGCCTCTCGGACGCGGTAATTTCCACAATTCATTTTAGTCGCAAGAAGGTGACTTCTAAGATCTATGACAGGATCTGGCAGTCTTTCAGAAGATTTACAGGGGAGATACCAGAGGTCCCCTTATAATCACTAAGGTCCTGGAGTTTCTCCAGTCGGGTCTTCAGAAGGGGCTAAGAGTAAGCACTATAAAAGTTCATATATCAGCTTTGAGTGCCTTACTTGATATGAAATTAGCAGAGATAGACCTTGTTAAGAGATTTGTGAAAGGAGATCGGAGAAAACAGCCAATAGTGAGGTCCACTGTCCCCCCTTGGGACTTAAATCTAGTCTTAGCAGCCTTATCAGACAGCCCTTTTGAACCCTTACCAGAAATATCTCTAAAATTGCTTACCTTTAAAACAGTTTTCTTAATAGCCATCACCTCAACTAGGAGGGTGGGGGAGATACAGGCGTTCTCGTGTAAGCCCCCGTACCTGTCCATCAAGGATGATAGGATAGTACTGAGACATTCTCCCTCTTTTTTACCCAAGGTGGTCTCTAAGTTCCACTGTCTTCAGGAAGTGTCCCTCCCTTCTTTTGGATCCCCATCAGGCAGTCAGGAGCAAAGACGCTTCCAAAGTACTTCTCACATGTAAGAAGAACAGTTCTTACCTACCTAAAGGCTACAGAGGATCTCAGGAAGACGGACAGACTATTTATTCAGTTTGCAGGCCCAAATAAGGGAAACGCTGCAAGCAAAGCATCCGTGAGTTGATGGATTAGATCGACAATCTTGACTTGTTATGACTTAAGGGAGGTTCCTCCCCCGGCAGGCTTGAAAGCCCATTCAACCCGATCTGTAGCAGCCTCGTGGGCTGAATCAGCGGAAGTTCCGTTAGAACAAATTTGCCAGGCAGCCACCTGGTCGTCACCTTCTACTTTCTTTAGACATTATCAGTTAGATGTGTTGAAGAACAGGGAGTTATCATTTGCTCGCAGAGTGTTATCTGCTGTTGTCCCCCCCTGATATGGGATTCCTATGTTATTCCTCCTGTCGTGCCGCTGTGGGGGCGTTTGGAAAGATTTCAATTACTTACCGGTAATTGGTTTTTCCTCTAGCCCCCACAGCAGCACAGGGAATTTCCCTCCTAACGATTATTCTAACTTTTATTTGAAAAAAAAAAAAGTTTTTTTGTCTTTCTTGGAGAGTTTCCTTGTCTAATTCTCAATAACACATAAAGATTAATTTTGTTGCATCCATTCCAGAGTTTCTCGGTTATTTACTGGAGCAGGTAAGGGGAGGGGGGTATTTAACCACTTCAACCCCGCTAGCTAAAACCCCCTTCATGACCAGGCCACTTTTTACACTTCTGCACTACACTACTTTCACCATTTATCGCTCGGTCATGCAACTTACCACCCAAATGAATTTTACCTCCTTTTCTTCTCACTAATAAAGCTTTCATTTGGTGGTATTTTATTGCTGCTGACATTTTAACTTTTTTTGTTATTAATCAAAATGTAATGATTTTTTTTGCAAAAAAATGACATTTTTCACTTTCAGTTGTAAAATTTAGCAACAAAAACGACATCCATATATACATTTTTCGCCAAATTTATTGTTCTACATGTCTTTTGATAAAAAAAAAATGTTTGGGCAAAAAAAAAAATGGTTTGGGTAAAAGTTATAGCGTTTACACACTATGGTACAAAAATGTGAATTTCCGCTTTTTGAAACGGCTCTGACTTTCTGAGCACCTGTCATGATTCCTGAGGTTCTACAAAGCCCAAACAGTAGAAAAATCCCACAAATGACCCCATTTCGGAAAGTAGACACCCTAAGGTATTCGCTGAGGGGCATAGTGAGTTCATAGAACTTTTTTTTTTTTTTCACAAGTTAGCGGAAAATGATGTTTTTTTTTTTTTCCCTTACAATGTCTCATATTCCACTAACTTGCGACAAAAAATTAAAAATTCTAGGAACTCGCCATGCCCCTCACGGAATACCTCGGGGTGTCTTCTTTCCAAAATGGGGTCACTTGTGGCGTAGTTATACTGCCCTGGCAATTTAGGGGCCCATATGTGTGAGAAGTAGTTTGCAATCAAAATCTGTAAAAAATGACCGGTGAAATCCGAAAGGTGCACTTTGGAATGTGGGTCCCTTTGCCCACCTAGGCTGCAAAAAAGTGTCGCACATCTGGTATCGCCGTACTCAGGAGAAGTTGGGGAATGTGTTTTGGGGTGTCATTTTACATATAACCATGCTGGGTGAGAGAAATATCTTGGCAAAAGACAACTTTTCCCATTTTTTTATACAAAGTTGGCATTTGACCAAGATATTTTTGTCACCCAGCATGGGTATATGTAAAATGACACCCCAAAACACATTCCCCAACTTCTCCTGAGTACGGCGATACCAGATGTGTAACACTTTTTTGCAGCCAAGGTGGGCAAAGGGGCACATATTCCAAAGAGCACTTTTCGGATTTTGCAGGCCATTTTTTACACATTTTGATTGCAAAGTACTTCTCACACATTTGGGCCCCTAAATTGCCAGGGCAGTATAACTACCCCACAAGTGACCCCATTTTGGAAAGAAGACACCCCAAGGTATTCCGTGAGGGGCATGGCGAGTTCCTAGAATTTTTAATTTTTTGTCACAAGTTAGCGGAAAATGATGATTTTTTTTTCTTTTTTTTTCTTTCTTACAATGTCTCATATTCCACTAACTTGCGACAAAAAATTCTAGGAACTCGGCATGCCCCTCACGGAATACCTTGGGGTGTCTTCTTTCCAAAATGGGGTCACTTGTGGCGTAGTTATACTGCCCTGGCAATTTAGGGGCCCATATGTGTGAGAAGTAGTTTGCAATCAAAATCTGTAAAAAATGACCGGTGAAATCCGAAAGGTGCACTTTGGAATGTGGGTCCCTTTGCCCACCTAGGCTGCAAAAAAGTGTCACACATCTGGTATCGCCGTACTCAGGAGAAGTTGGGCAATGTGTTTTGGGGTGTCATTTTACATATAACCATGCTGGGTGAGAGAAATATCTTGGCAAAAGACAACTTTTCAATTTTTTTTATACAAAGTTGGCATTTGACCAAGATATTTATCTCACCCAGCATGGGTATATGTAAAATGACACCCCAAAACACATTCCCCAACTTCTCCTGAGTACGGCGATACCAGATGTGCGACACTTTTTTGCAGCCTAGGTGGGCAAAGGGACCCACATTCCAAAGTGCACCTTTCGGATTTCACCGGTCATTTTTTACAGATTTTGATTGCAAACTACTTCTCACACATATGGGCCCCTAAATTGCCAGGGCAGTATAACTACGCCACAAGTGACCCCATTTTGGAAAGAAGACACCCCGAGGTATTCCGTGAGGGGCATGGCGAGTTCCTAGAATTTTTAATTTTTTGTCACAAGTTAGCGGAAAATGATGATTTTTTTTTCTTTTTTTTTCTTTCTTACAATGTCTCATATTCCACTAACTTGCGACAAAAAATTCTAGGAACTCGGCATGCCCCTCACGGAATACCTTGGGGTGTCTTCTTTCCAAAATGGGGTCACTTGTGGGGTAGTTATACTGCCCTGGCAATTTAGGGGCCCAAATGTGTGAGAAGTACTTTGCAATCAAAATGTGTAAAAAATGGCCTGCAAAATCCGAAAAGTGCTCTTTGGAATATGTGCCCCTTTGCCCACCTTGGCTGCAAAAAAGTGTTACACATCTGGTATCGCCGTACTCAGGAGAAGTTGGGGAATGTGTTTTGGGGTGTCATTTTACATATAACCATGCTGGGTGAGAGAAATATCTTGGCAAAAGACAACTTTTCCCATTTTTTTATACAAAGTTGGCATTTGACCAAGATATTTTTGTCACCCAGCATGGGTATATGTAAAATGACACCCCAAAACACATTCCCCAGCTTCTCCTGAGTACGGCGATACCAGATGTGTGACACTTTTGCGCATCTAGGCTGCAAAAGTGCCCAAATTCCTTTTAGGAGGGCATTTTTAGACATTTGGATCCCAGACTTCTTCTCACGCTTTAGGGCCCCTAAAAAGCCAGGGCAGTATAAATACCCCACATGTGACCCCACTTTGGAAAGAAGACACCCCAAGGTATTCAATGAGGGGCATGGCGAGTTCATAGAAATTTATTTTTTTGGCATAAGTTAGCGGAAATTGATTTATTTTTCTTTTTTCTCACAAAGTCTCACTTTCTGCTAACTTAGGACAAAAATTTTAATCTTTCATGGACTCAATATTCCCCTCAGCGAATACCTTGGGGTGTCTTCTTTCCAAAATGGGGTTTTTTATTTATTTTTTATATACAAAGTGTTTGCCAAAGCATAGGAACGCCGCCTCCTCCTCAGCTCGTATGCCTCGGCAAACGTATCTGTTACTGCAGAGGAGAAATCTCGTCTTGCAGCGCCGCATACACCGACTTGCGTGTAATCTGACAGCAGCGCAATGCTTCTGTCAGAATGCACATCAGTGCTGCAGCTAGTCGGTCGGTTGGTCCACCTGAAAGGTAAAAAAAAATGAAAAAAACCAGGCCGCAACGCAATAATTTTATTAACTTTGGAACAGAATACATAAACTTTAACTTTTTGAACTAAACATTAACCTTTTTTGCTTACTTTGTCCCAGGTGAAAGGAGACGTTTGCAGCAGCTGTGTGAGTGAATGGGCCCTAATAGCCCTGTGTGCCTGTCCTGGTGAGACCGTAACGTTCCTCACCAAACAAGATCCCATCATACCAGTATTTTACACCTTGCCCAAAATTCACAAAAATTTACAAGATCCCCCAGGACGCCCCATTGTTGCCTCCACAGATTCCATATTTTCCCCGTTGGCCATCTACCTAGAGAAAATTCTCACTCCTCTGATTAAAACATCCAGATCGTTTCTTCTTGACACAACAGATTTCATCTCCAAATTACAACAGATAGATAAACCACTGGATTGCACACTAATCACTCTAGACGTAAACAGCTTATATACATCAATCGAACATGAAAAGGGAATTCAAGCCACAGCCAGATTATTATGTAATCATTCAAATCTGGAAATAAGACAACAGAAATTCTGTATAGAATTATTAACTACCATACTGACCAAAAACTACTTCATGTTCGGGGACACATACTACGGTCAGAAAAAAGGTACCGCCATGGGATCAAATGTGGCCCCACCGTATGCAAATGCCTACATGATAGCCTTCGAGGAAGATCACGTATATACCCATTCTTTGTTCAATCAATTCTCAATCACGTGGCTACGATTCATCGATGATATTTTTTGCATATGGGGGGGCCCCACAACCTCTATTGACAAATTCGTGCAGGATCTCAATTCTGTTTATCCAGAATTAGGCTTCACCATACAGTCAAGCAAAGAAAAAATAAGCTTCCTGGACACAATAGTCAAACTTGACCTAGCAGGCAACATAACATTTGATCTATATAATAAACCCACCGACCGTAACAGTCTCCTCCACTACAACAGCTGCCACCCTAGGGCCACTAAAAACTCTCTGCCCAAATCTCAGTATATAAGAGTCAACCGCATTGTTACCGACACCGATGTGAGAGAAACCAGGTTGAAGGAGATGACAGAGAAATTCCAGACAAGAGGTTACCCACAAACACTCCTTAATTCCACATTAAATAACATTACTGAAAAAGTCCAATCACGTCAAAAGTAACTCAAAAGGTTAGCCTGCGTTACAACTTGATACCTAAGATCCACCAGGCGTTGAGAAAACACTGGCCACTACTCATAAAAGCATACCCTAACATTCCGGAATTCAGCGAACCACCAATCACGTGCTATAAGAGACCCCATAAACCATAATGTCAAAGACAAATTGGTCAAGGCAGACATAGGTAGCCTTACCAAGTTACCAAAACAAACTTTCCTGAGGAGTCAACGACAAGGGACATTTCCTTGTTTACATTGCGCACAATGTTCTAGCGTCACTAGAGGCGAACATATCACCCACCCAAGAACTGGACGACCATACCAGATTAGGGGATTTTTTACATGTGATTCTAGTTTTGTAGTTTATGTACTGAAATGCCCATGCGGACTGGCGTATGTGGGCGAGACAACTCAACATGTGCGAGATCGTGTAAGTAAACACAAATCCACAATCAGACTCGGACACACCCTACTACCCGTCCCATACCATTTTAACGAGAAAAACCATCGGGTATCCCAATTACGGTTCCAGGTATTAGAACAAGTGGACCCTCCGAGACGCGGCGGAAACCGGATCCTACATTTAAAACAAAGAGAAGCGTATTGGATCCACACACTCGGGACTCTCTCACCACATGGTCTCAATCGGGAATGTGATTTTTCTATTAATGTCTAATGTATCGGGTCAATTACAATTTCTATGTATGATTAACAAACTCTTATTTTCCATTACAGACCCGTTGATATTACGACCTGCGAGGGTGAGATAACCAACAACCCCCCCCCCTTTTTTTTTTCCCTACCCCCATTTTCCCTCTTCCCTCCCTACCTCCCTCCCCCTCCTTCCCCCTCCTCAGCTTTTCCCTACCCTCCTTTCCCGTTATCCACCCCACAAACCATCCATTACATTAGGGATATTATAGTTTACTATATACTAATAGTTCTCTATCTTGAATCAAGTTCGACAAAAGTATGCTCGGATATTATATGTGGTGCTTTGCCGTTTATTCCAGTGTGCCAATGAATCCCCTGTCGTATAATCTGATATTATATGTGGTGCTGTACCATTTATTCCAATGTGCCAATTTAGCCCCTGTCATGAATTTCGCCTAGGATTTACATTAAAATATATATGGCCCCACTATCTAGACACACAAGGGTGTCTAACGCAACCCTAACGCACAATATATCATTATGTCACATGACATAAAACTCCTTCCTTCTGACCAGCATAGAGCCGCACGAATGACACGCAGGTGGAACGCAGGACAGCTCCGCCCTGCTCGCGCATGCACTATACAGCCCGGTGAACGGCCAAATCCGCTTGCTTGACACGCAAGTGGAACGCACGCACGCCCCCATCTACCCACATGACCGGACATGCCCCATGATTCAGAGCGCAGCGGCGTTCCCCTCGTCTTTAAAAGACACTAGACTGGCGCGCATTCAGTGCATCCGGCGCTTCACCCCTGACATACAGCATACAAGGTAATTACTGCATATCTACTGGCTTGTTACTCAATATATTGTTGCCTGCCTATATGTTACTTAGAAGCCTACATTATCGGCTACCTATATATTCTCAAGAGACCTGTATATGCTTAATCAGTAGGATGAGGGGACAACCGCCAGTAATTACAACTGGTGAATAATCTCTAGATTATAGACTAAATGATGTGCACTCATGGGGCTGCCCAGTGATAGACACAGCGCACTAACCTTATGTATACCTCTCTGTAGTTATATACAAATATTCCACAAGACCCTCTGCCTTCTTAGTGGATCCTCTATATGATATACCGGTTCAATAGTGCAAATGTGTTTTACATTGGGCAAAACCGCCATGTGTGCAACTACGATACTGTGATGCACCACATTCAATAACCCACTTACCAATAGTAGCATACTAAACTTAATTGACTATAATCGCTGGTAAAATCTTATTTACTCACAGATGACAATGAGCTATCTATTGTTTTTATACTATATCCTTTGTATATAATTTTTCCTTATGTTCAATTGTATATGTGGGTGTATATATATGTATACTAGAAAACTTTTCCTAAACATTTTTTTCTCATGTAACGAAGGGACCAATGCATATATTATATAACTCATACAAATATACATTATCTTTATAGATTTAGACCACTGAGGAAGGCCGTGAAAGGCCGAAACGTCTGGTCGTTTTTCTTCTCATTGCTGTGAAATATTGCACCGGAACTTTAACCATGTTTAAAAAATGTGAAAAGAAAAAAATGTGAAATTAAAACTTAATAGTTAACAAGTAAAACTGTGTGCTGCAACTTCCTTACTATTATTGTCCTGGTGAGATGTGATCCCTATGCTAATAGTGTACCTGTGAGTGGTACTTCCGGAAACACTCTCCAAAGCATAGGGCAGGGTGGTCAGGACAGTCAGGACAGAAATTGCGGGTGTCACGTCTTATTCCACTCCTGCTACAGACACGACATTTTTTTCGGGGTGGCGGTCGGTTTGAGGTACCAGGAACGACACTGGGGAAATGTCGCTCGTGTAGACGGCTAACTACACTGGTGGATGGGGCCACGGAACCTCCTGGGTACAGGAGGTTCGCGATGATCTCTTCCTGAAATTTGAGGAAGGATCCAGTTCTCCCAGCCTTACTGTAGAGAACAAAACTATTATACAGAGCCAATTGAATTAAATATACAGACACCTTATACCAGCGTCTGGTTCTGCGGGACACTAAATACGGAGCCAACATCTGGTCATTGAAGTCCACCCCTCCCATGAGCAAATTATAGTCGTGGACTGAGAGGGTCTTTTCAATGACACGGGTTGCTCGCTCAATTTGGATTGTCAAGTCTGCGTGAATGGAGGAGAGCATGTAAACGTCACACTTGTCTCTCCATTTCACCGCGAGCAGTTCTTCGTTACACAGTGCGGCCCTCTGCCCCCTTGCAAGACGGGTGGTAACGAGCCGTTGGGGGAAGCCCGCGTGACTAGTTCGCGCGCTGTCACAGGCGCCAGTCCGTTCTAGAAACAAATGCCTAAAGAGGGCCACACTTGTGTAAAAATTGTCCACATAAAGATGGTACCCCTTGCCGAATAAGGGTGACACCAAGTCCCAGACTGTCTTCCCACTGCTCCCCAGGTAGTCAGGGCAACCGACCGGCTCCAGGGTCTGATCTTTTCCCTCATAGATCCGAAATTTGTGGGTATAGCCTGTGGCCCTTTCACAGAGCTTATACAATTTGACCCCATACCGGGCGCGCTTGCTTGGGATGTATTGTTTGAAGCCAAGGCGCCCGGTAAAATGTATCAGGGACTCGTCTACGCAGATGTTTTGCTCAGGGGTATACAAATCTGCAAATTTCAGGTTGAAATGGTCTATGAGGGGCCGAATTTTGTGGAGCCGGTCAAAAGCAGGGTGGCCTCTGGGACGGGAGGTGCTGTTATCACTAAAGTGCAGGAAACGCAGGATGGTCTCAAATCGTGTCCTGGACATAGCAGCAGAGAACATGGGCATGTGATGAATTGGGTTCGTGGACCAATATGACTGCAATTCATGCTTTTTAGTTAGACCCATGTTGAGGAGGAGGCCCAGAAAAGTTTTAATTTCGGAAACTTGGACTGGTTTCCACCGGAAAGACTGAGCATAAGAGCTTCCCGGGTTGGCGGATATAAATTGTGTGGCATACCGATTTGTTTCGGCCACGACTAAGTCCAAGAGGACCGAAGTTAAGAACAGCTCAAAAAATCCCAGGGCCGAACCGATCTGAGCTGTCTCAACCCGAACTCCAGACTGGGCAGTGAAAGGGAAAACTACAGGTGCGGCTGAAGTTGGGGACTGCCAATCAGGGTTTGCCAGCACCTCAGGGATTCTAGGGGCTCTACGGGCACGTCTTTGCGGTGGCTGCGACGGGGTCACTACTGCTCGTGCCACCGTACCAGCTTCAACTGCCTTTCTGGTGCTCGCCACTTCACCAGGTTGTACGGCAGTGCTGGTACTAGGTCCAGGAAGGGCTGGGCTGCTGGTGTATGCCTCACCACGTAATCCGACAGCACCAGCCCCACTCTGCTGCTCTTGAAGCGGATCCTGCGCAACCTGCGGTCTAGCGACACGGGGCCGGGTACGCCTGGTGCTATCAGGGACCTCAGCCGAACTTTGGGTCAGAGAGCCACTGCTTTCTACAGGTTCGTATTCTGACCCGCTAGATTCGTCAGATGAGGGTTCCCATTCCTCATCCGACTGGGTCAGAAGCCTGTAGGCCTCTTCAGAAGAATACCCCCTGTTTGACATTTGGGCAACTAAATTTAGGGGTATTCCCTGAGACTACCCAAGAAAAAAAAGCAAGCCTGTCTTACAAAGGGGAGCCTAGCGAAGTACCGGAGGCCGCTGCGGTTGATAAAAAATATCAAAACTGATTTTTTTTATTGCCGCAGTGCGTGTAAAGTGAATGTGCAGTGTTCAAAAAATAATAATTTTTTTGTCACTGCGGTGGGGCGGGCGTGGGTGAACGCACGTGTGGGCGACCGATCAGGCCTGATCGGGCAAACACTGTGTTTTGGGTGGAGGGCGAACTAAAGTGACACTAATTCTATTATAGATCTGACCGTGATCAGTTTTGATCACTTCCAGATACTATAAAAGTACAAATGCTGATTAGCGATACGCTAATCAGCGAATAAGGGACTGCGGTGCGGTGGGCTGGGCGCTAACTGATCGCTCAACTACCTAACCAAGGGCCTAAACTATACCTAAAACCTAACGGTCAATACCAGTGAAAAAAAAAAAGTGACAGTTTGCACTGATCACTTTTTTCCTTTTCACTAGTGATTGACAGGGGCAAGAAGGGGTGATCAAAGGGTTAATTGGGTGCTGGGAGGTGATCTGGGGCTAGTATGTGGTGTTGGTGGGTAATCACAGTGATGTGTGCTCCTCTGCTCCTCTGCTGGAACCAACCGACCAAAAGAAGGAGCAGAGGAGCACAGCAGCCATATAACATCATATTTACTAATATGATGTGGTATCTGGCTGCTGATTCGTTTTTTTTTAAATCATCAACCTGCCAGCCAATGATCGTGGCTGGCAGGTTGATGACGAACTTGTCCTTTGAATTTTGCCGGCCCGCGATGCGCATGCGCGGGCTGGCTTTCCCCGAAATCTCGTGTCCTGCGAGAGGACGCAGAACTGCACGACCGCCGCGAAGACGCAATCCTGCGTAGGGTGGTCGTGAGCAGGTTAAAGATCTCCACGTTGTTTCCTGTCCCTGGGGAGGCGGGGTATCCTCCTCCTCCTGTCGTGCCGCTGTGGGGGCTAGAGGAAAAAAATTTTTAAGAAAAGTTATCAAAAAGCCATACAAAAATGGAGGATCAGTCATTAGTTTTAAAATCTCGGAAAACCCTTTTAATCCCGTCCTAGATGGATTTGCTCCACAGGATGATCATATTACACATATCAATACAGAGGGGAGGGGACAGATAGCAGCAGGAGTAAGACAGAGAAGAGTCCTCACAAACATACAGGTCATTACTTCTCTGTAATGTCTTCCATGAACCTGGGGCTGATTCTGAGTGCATACGAGAGGGTTAGGAAGCAGATTCTCCTCTACTTTCTGTGTGCAATGGATGGCAGCTAGTCTCCACCCACCATCTCAGAGAGAACTGCAAACGAGACATTCACTATGTTCAGAGGAAAACTGCACCTTGATGTCAGATACATGCATTGATTAATGCAGAGTTTGTTGGTTAGTGACACTTTAAGAGGTTAATTAGCTTTTAACTTTTTTTTTGGGGGGGGGGGTGTCAGGTTGGTTGGTCGGTCTGTGATTATCTGTATTGTATCTGTAATCTGTTTTTAATAATAAAAATAATTTATCATTTTCTATTTAAAAAAAAAAAAAAAAAAGGTAATTTGGACAGAGTAAGTCCACTATGGTATATATCTGTAACTATTGCACACAAATACATCAGACATTAAAGTGGTTGTCTCACTTCAGCAGGAATCATTTATTATGTAGAAAAAATTAATACTGTACAAGGCACTTACTAATGTATTGTTATTGTCCATATTTCAGCCTTTGCTGGCTTAATTCATTTTTCCATCACATTATACACTGCTTGTTTGGTTATGACCACCTTGCAATCCATTAGGGGTGGTCGTGCTTCCACACTATAGGAAAAAGTTCCGGCCTCTTTGGTGGCCGGGATATAGGCTAGTGCTTTTTCCTATAGTGTGCAAGCACAGCCACCGCTGATGGATTGCAAGGTGGTCATAACCATGGAAAAGAGAAGTGTATAATGTGATCAAAAAATTTATCAAGCCAGCAAAGGAAGCAATATGGACAATCATAATACATTAGTACGTGGCTTGTATTAACTTTCTCTACATGATAAATGCTATTTGCTGGGGTGAGACAACCCCTTTAATCTGTGGTCAACTGAAAAATGTTTTATTTTTATTTCAGCTGTGTGGAAACTGAATACACGTAAACGGGCGATTGAGGGATTAGTGGCATAATGCAGGCCGCAGCTGCTGTACAGAACGTGATGGTAGGCAGACAGACAGCAACAGTGGCAAGATCCCCACTGCGATGTGTATTCATCGGAATCAGTCTGAGCTGTGAGAAAATGTTGGTATTGATGCAGTAATCACATACTTATGCCTCTTAATAAAATGTAACCAACACACACAATATTTATAATTTCAACAATGTAGAAACTGAATACACATAAACTGACAATTGAGCCATAAATGGCATGATGGAGGCCGCAGCATGCAGCAATACAGAATGTAATGGTAGTTGGGAAGACAGAGAGCAACAGTGGCAAGATGGGGTACCGCGAGCAAGGCTAGGTCTGTTCTTTGGAATCAGCCGAGTGTGAAAATCCTCCTGAATCCAGGCTTATTTCATTTTGAACAGTGATGGACACTGGTGGAGGACAATTTGGTCTGTTTGGGTGTCACCACGACTCCTGTGGTGCTGAAAACCCTCTCCAAGATGACACTGGAGGCTAGGCAAGAAAGAAGATAGAGAGCGTGCTGTGCCAGTTTGAGCCACTGTCACAATCTGCCTGCCCAGAAATCCATGGGGTCAGGGACTAGGATATGCCACAGAGACTGGCCATAGTTTAGGTAGGCCTGAATCTGGGTGTTGAGGTGGGAGCTGTCGGGTTGCTGACCTTTGCCTGGTGCGACATGTGGAAAAAATGCTCCATCATGTTAAGGAGACCGAAATGGCTGATGTGGCTTTTGCTGATCGTGGTGGCGGGAGCTGTGGCAAGCTGCGTACACAGTGTTTCCTGGTAGTAACATTTTCTGTCAGATAAAAACTCCCCCATTTAGCCTTGGTAGTGAGGGTCTAAAAGCTATGACTGCTTGATGTCAACTATATGCCTGTCACTGCGTAAGCAAGCGAGCATACAGGTGGCCATTCTGACCATAGTGCCTGAGGAGCCACTTCCTACCAGCTCAGCTTTCCACTGAGACGATTGGGTATCTTGGCTGGTGTCATCCTCATCATTGTCTTCTTGCTCCTTCGACTCCTCCTCCTTATCTTCCTCATCTTTGTCATCCTCCTCCATGGCAGACTCCCTTTGTGTCTTCCCAACAGCTATAGGGCCAACAGCAAGATGCATCAGCTGCTGTTTTTCCACTGTGGTCCCCTGCTGCATGTGTTCTAAGATAAATATTAGAGGGATGACATTGTTCATGCCGCAGTTGTCCATGCTGACAAACTTTATGGATTCTTCGAAGTGCTTCAACACCCAACAGGTCGAATTCAAGCGAGTTGGCACGTCGCAGATTAATTGGTGTAGCAACATCCAATATAAACCCCAAACAAAGGATGATTACTTGTCCAAGTAATTGATTAAGCCTATGGCACCATATAATATATATAACCTACATAGAAAATGCCAGACCGCTTAGGCTAATAATATCCTTTATTACAAAACTCACATTATGTTACAAAAATTCAATACAGACATGATTAAAAACAATGGTGGAGGAGATATACAGCGAATATAAGTCCATTAGTATCCAACATGATTAATTATTCATTAACCCCTTAAGGACGCAGGGCGTACCGGTACGCCATATTTCCCGAGTCCTTAAGGACTCAGGGCGTACCAGTACGTCCTAACTTTACATCGGGATTCCGGCGCCCCAGGGGTTAATCTGAACAGGATGCCGGCTGAAATCATTCAGCCGGCATCCTGTCACAACGACAGGGGGGTCATGTGACCCCCCCCCGTGTCGGCGATCGCAGCAAACCGCAGGTCAATTCAGACCTGCGTTTTGCTGCGCTTTTTGCAGTTTCTGATCCGCGGGGATCAGAAACTTTTGAGTGCCTAAAACAAAGATTTTTCACCCCCCCCCCCCCCTGCACCCCTGCACGATTTTATGCAGGCGGGTGGTGTGGGGGGGGTGTCGCAAGAGGTGGGGGCGTTGCGGGAGGCAGGCGGTGCGGCAGGCGGGATCGCGATCCCCCTCCCACCTCCCCTTGAAAATTTGTTGGCTTCTAGTGGGTATACCAGGGTGTCAGCACATTGCTGACACCCTGGTATAAACGGCTGACATCTGTGCAGATGTCAGCCGTTTAACCTTTTCCATACCGCGGTCTGTACGGACCGCGGTATGGAAAAGGTTAACTGTCATCGGTCAGGGAGCTCTCTCCATCGGGGGGCTGCTGTGCCTTTGCAGCCCCTCGATGGAGAGGGAGAGAGCCCCCCGCTGCCCTGTGCTTACCCTTCCACGTCTGCTGTCCATGGTGCTTAACAGATCTATGCTAAAGGCATAGATCTGTTCAGACAAAGTGTAAGTAAAATACAGTACAGTACAATATATATTGTACTGTACTGTATTATACAGACATCAGACCCACTGTTATACAAACATTTATCACTGAATAAAAATGAAAAAAATAAAATACACTACACATATTAGGTTTCGCCGCGTCCGTAACGACCTGATCTATAAAACGGTCATGTTACTTTCCCCGCACGGTGAACGCCATAAAAATAAAAAAATAAAAACTATGAGAAAATTGAAATTTTGCCCACCTTACTTCCCAAAAAAGGTAGTAAAAGTGATCAAAAAAGTTGCATGTATGCCAAAATAGTACCAATCAAACCGTCATCTCATCCCGCAAAAAATGAGACCCTACTCAAGATAATCGCCCAAAAACTGAAAAAACTATGGCTCTTAGACTATGGAGACCCTAAAACATGATTTTTTGAAATCATTGTGTAAAACGTACATAAATAAAAATAAAGTATACATATTAGGTATCGCCGCGTCCGTATCGACCGGCTCTATAAAAATATCACATGACCTAACCCCTCAGGTGACCACCGTAAAAAATAAAAACGGTGTAAAAAAAAGCAAAAAGTGTAATAGCAAGCGATCAAAAAGTCATATGCACCCCAAAATAGTGCCAATCAAACTGTCATCTCATCCCGCAAAAAATGAGACCCTACTCAAGATAATCGCCCAAAAACTGAAAAAACTATGGCTCTTAGACTATAGAGACCCTAAACATTTTTGGGGTTTTAAAAATGAAGTTATTGTATAAAACTTACATAAATAAAAAAAATTGTATACATAGTAGGTATCGCCGCGTCCGTGGCAACCTGCTCTATAAAATTACCACATGATCTAACCTGTCAGATGAATGTTGTAAATAACAAAAAAAAAAGTGCCAAAAAAGCTATTTCTTGTTACCTTGCCGCACAAAAAGTGTAATATAGAGCAACCAAAAATCATATGTAGAATATAATTATATCGTGGCTCACCCGTGTCTGTTAATGTGGTTAAGGTGCTCTGTTTTTTGGATGTTTCACGTGTTCATCCAATGGAACAAATGTACCTCAATTGCATAAGAGAGAATAAAAACAGGCACTCACCAGCTGGTATGTCTATAGTAGAATATTTATATAATAAAATCTCACATAAAATACAATATATCATAAAATAGTAATACACTGAGATTGGTCCATATGTTAAATCTCCTTCACTCTATCTATGGCTAGCAAAATAAATACATTGTAGCGGTATAATTCAAGAAATAATAATTGCTTGCATCTGTTAAATGATAAGACTGTGCAATATTGAGTAAAGTCAAGGATCTGTGAATAATTGTCCTAAATACAAGATTAGATCTGTGAAAAAAATAATATATATCCTGTGAAAAGTTATGAAAACAGTGAAAAAAACGGTGAAAAAACAGCTAAATCGCTGAATGCTATCTTCTTCTGTGACAATTGTGTCCATATGAAACTGATGTAGCTACTTAGTAATTTTCTTGCATAGATGTTATATCCAATATATTGTAGCGCTATTGTAGCAATGTAAAGCCGCAGATATTACCTGCATACAGAGTCCGCACTCAGGGTTCAGTAAGGCATATGTTAAAGTGTAAACGGTGATCGGGTTTTAAGAATGGGGCGTCCCCCTATCTGTAAACCCTCTTACCTTGCTCTTTAGAATGCTTGTCACTTGTATAGTTTCTGCTGCCGATGGTAGTTGGGTACTTTATATCACTCGATATGAGATCTGGTGTTTTAAACTTCAAATTTCCCGCTTGTTGCTCTCCGGTCTCGGCGTTCCACGTGGTATCTGTGTGTGTCACCTTCCAGGAAGCAATATGCAGGGATCGCGTAATCCCGCGATAGGTCAAACCAGCTTCTCTTTCACTGGTATCCAGATACTTATATTGACCAACAATGTATAGGTCTCTGTCCTCGGGTTAAGGTGGGTAGTATATCACTCGCAGAACCAGCCAGACGCATTTCGAGGGGTCTCCCTCTTCCTCAGTGGCTATATTGCGAGTGCTGCTACCCTCTTCTTTATATACTCCAATTTTCACAAACTCCACCAAATACCCGGCATGGATTGATAATCTTCATATTTAGCATTTTACCTTATCCTCAATGCATAATATTACATATATCTCTATAGACACTTTTACCTTTATTAATAAAACTAGTATTTAATTCTAAAATTAGTATTGATAAGAATTAAGGTTAAAATACATTTAAAATACATAAAGAAACGTCTTTGGATTCCTTTTCCTTCTTTTAGATCTCTCTATACTTCATTAGTGATGTATTTTAGTCAGTCTTTGTTTTAGCTTTTTCTTGTTATTTTCCCACTCCTAATATTTGATTCTTCAAATGTTTCAAATGCATTATATATAAATGTTCCAATATGTATAGAACTCATACAGCCGCATCAAAAAGTCCAGAAAACGCATCGAACTTGAAAAAAACGCATATGCGTTTTCGGTGCATTTTTTTTTCGGATTCCGCTTTCTTATGTTTATTTGTATTGTCCCTTATCAATTGGAAATAAAAACTGATAATTTTAGAAGAATCTTGTTGAATATTTTATTTGTTTCTTATTTTTAATTTCTTATTTTTGTTTTTTTTAATTTCTTATTTCCCATATTTATTAGTGCCCCTTCTCTCTCTTGAGTTACTCGGAATTCTGCAGTGTTGATAGCTGTGTGTGGGGAGGGAGCCCAACCCTGAGGGGAGATCCTGGTGCTGCTAAACAGCCTGACTCAGGATGTCACCATCAGAGGAAGGCACCCATCCCCAATATCTACAGGAAACCGAACAACTCAAAGTCCGAGTTAAGTCCTCGTGGGAGGAGTGTTTCAAAATCAAAGATTCGTCTGGATTCCTGCCTTGACATCCTGGCGATATAGTCTCCTCCTCTTCAGTGCACATCCACTTTTTCGAAAGCCGCGAAGACCATACCCTCAGGATTTTTATTATGATGTTCTTTATAATGTAATGAGAGAGAGTGCTTTTCATAGCCATTTCTTATATTTGTGATGTGTTCTGACAGTCTTTTTTTCAATGTACGTTTTGTCCTTCCAAGTATTGTTTTTTACACTGGCATTCTATCATATACAAAATATTGGTTGAGCTACAGGTCAGAAATTCCTTTATTTTCCATGTAAAGGAACTTACCCGTGATTGAATTTCAGTGGTCTTCTTAGGAAACGATGTTAGTTTACATATCCCACATTTCCCACATTTGTAGAAGCCACTCAAATTCAACCAACCTTGCATAGACAATTTATTATTTTTATTTGTAACTGTCGGTGCCACTTTTAAGGATAAATTCTGGACAAAACGTACATTGAAAAAAAGACTGTCAGAACACATCACAAATATAAGAAATGGCTATGAAAAGCACTCTCTCTCATTACATTATAAAGAACATCATAATAAAAATCCTGAGGGTATGGTCTTGGCGGCTTTCAAAAAAGTGGATGTGCACTGGAGAGGAGGAGACCATATCGCCAGGATGTCAAGGCAGGAATCCAGACGAATCTTTGATTTTGAAACACTCCTCCCACGAGGACTAAACTCAGACTTTGAGTTGATCGGTTTCCTGTAGATATTGGGGATGGGTGCCTTCCTCTGATGGTGACATCCTGAGTCAGGCTGTTTAGCAGCACCAGGATCTCCCCTCAGAGTTGGGCTCCCTCCCCACACACAGCTATCAACACTGCAGAATTCTGAGTAACTCAAGGGAGAGAAGGGGCACTAATAAATATGGGAAATAAGAAATTAAAAAAACAAAAATAAGAAATAAGAAATTAAAAATAAGAAACAAATAAAATATTCAACAAGATTCTTCTAAAATTATCAGTTTTTATTTCCAATTGATAAGGGACAATACAAATAAACATAAGAAAGCGGAATCCGAAAAAAACGCACCGAAAAAGCATATGCGGTTTTTTCAAGTTCGATGCGTTTTCTGGACTTTTTGATGCGGCTGTATGAGTTCTATACATATTGGAACATTTATATATAATGCATTTGAAACATTTGAAGAATCAAATATTAGGAGTGGGAAAATAACAAGAAAAAGCTAAAACAGAGACTGACTAAAATACATCACTAATGAAGTATAGAGAGATCTAAAAGAAGGAAAAGGAATCCAAAGACGTTTCTTTATGTATTTTAAATGTATTTTAACCTTAATTCTTATCAATACTAATTTTAGAATTAAATACTAGTTTTATTAATAAAGGTAAAAGTGTCTATAGAGATATATGTAATATTATGCATTGAGGATAAGGTAAAATGCTAAATATGAAGATTATCAATCCATGCCGGGTATTTGGGGGAGTTTGTGAAAATTGGAGTATATAAAGAAGAGGGTAGCAGCACTCGCAATATAGCCACTGAGGAAGAGGGAGACCCCTCGAAACACGTCTGGCTGGTCCTGCGAGTGATATACTACCCACCTTAACCCGAGGACAGAGACCTATACATTGTTGGTCAATATAAGTATCTGGATACTAGTGAAAGAGAAGCTGGTTTGACCTATCGCGGGATTACGCAATCCCTGCATATTGCTTCCTGGAAGGTGACACGCACAGATACCACGTGGAACGCCGGGACCGGAGAGCAACAAGCGGGAAATTTGAAATTTAAAACACCAGATCTCATATCGAGTGATATAAAGTACCCAACTACCATCGGCAGCAGAAACTATACAAGTGACAAGCATTCTAAAGGACAAGGTAAGGGGGTTTACAGATAGGGGGACGCCCCATTCTTAAAACCTGATCACCGTTTACACTTTAACATATGCCTTACTGAACCCTGAGTGCGGACTCTGTATGCAGGTAATATCTGCGGCTTTACATTGCTACAATAGCGCTACAATATATTGGATATAACATCTATGCAAGAAAATTACTAAGTAGCTACATCAGTTTCATATGGACACAATTGTCACAGAAGAAGATAGCATTCAGCGATTTAGCTGTTTTTTCACAGTTTTTTTCACTGTTTTCATAACTTTTCACAGGATATATATTATTTTTTTCACAGATCATCATCTTGTATTTAGGACAATTATTCACAGATCCTTGACTTTACTCAATATTGACCAGTCTTATCATTTAACAGATGCAAGCAATTATTATTTCTTGAATTATACCGCTACAATGTATTTATTTTGCTAGCCATAGATAGAGTGAAGGAGATTTAACATATGGACCAATCTCAGTGTATTACTATTTTATGATATATTGTATTTTATTTTGTATTTTATATATATTTTATGTGAGATTTTATTATATAAATATTCTACTATAGACATACCAGCTGGTGAGTGCCTGTTTTTATTCTTTCTTATGCAAAAATCATATGTACCCTAAACTAGTACCAACAATACTGCCACCCTATCCCGTAGTTTCTAAAATGGGGTCACTTTTTTGGAGTTTCTACTCTAGGGGTGCATCAGGGGGGCTTCAAATGGGACATGGTGTAAAAAAAAACAGTCCAGCAAAATCTGCCTTCCAAAAACCGTATGGCATTCCTTTCCTTCTGCGCCCTGCCGTGTGCCAGTACAGCAGTTTACGACCACATATGGGGTGTTTCTGTAAACTACAGAATCAGGGCCATAAATAATGAGTTTTGTTTGGCTGTTAACCCTTGCTTTGTAACTGGAAAAGTAAAATTTTGAAATTGTATCTCTATTTTCCATTAAATCTTGTGCAACACCTAAAGGGTTAACAAAGTTTGTAAAATCAGTTTTGAATATCTTGAGGGGTGTAGTTTCTTAGATGGGGTCACTTTCATGGAGTTTCTACTCTAGGGGTGCATCAGGGGCTTCAAATGGGACATGGTGTCAAAAAAAAGTCCAGCAAAATCTGGCTTCCAAAAACCATACGCCGCACCTTTCACTCTACGCCCCACTGTGTGTCCGTACAGTAGTTTACGGCCACATATGGAGTGTTTCTGTAAACGGCAGAGTCAGAGCAATAAAGATACAGTCTTGTTTGGCTGTTAACCCTTGCTTTGTTAGTGGAAAAAATGGGTTAAAATGGAAAATTAGGCAAAAAAAATGAAATTCTCAAATTTCATCCCCATTTGCCAATAACTCTTGTGCAACACCTAAAGGGTTAACGAAGTTTGTAAAATCAGTTTTGAATACCTTGAGGGGTGTAGTTTATAGAATGGGGTCAGAATTTTTGGGCAGTTTATATTATGTAAGCCTCGCAAAGTGACTTCAGACCTGTAGTGGTCCCTAAAAATAGTTTTTTTGTAAATTTGCTTCTAAACTTCTAAGCCTTGCAACATCCCCAAAAAATAAAATATCATTCCCAAAATAATTCAAACATGAAGTAGACATATGGGGAATGTTAAGTCATCACAATTTTTGGGGGTATTACTATGTATTACAGAAGTAGAGAAACTGAAACTTTGAAATTTGCAAATGTTTCAAAATTTTGGGTAAATTAGGTATTTTTTTTTAATGCAAAAAAAATTATTTTTTTTAACTTAATTTTTCCAGTGTCATGAAGTACAATATGTGACGAAAAAACAATCTCAGAATGGCCTGGATAAGTCAAAGTGTTTTAAAGTTATTAGCACTTAAAGTGACACTGGTCAGATTTGCAAAAAATGGCCAAGTCCTTAAGGTGAAATAGGGCTGAGTCCTTAAGGGGTTAAAGTGCATGTGCAAAAAGCTGATAAATATAATGAACATTGGACAATTACCCATACTGTGTCTCCTCCAGGATGGCGCCAACCCCAATGCGCGTTTCGGCGTACCTTCGTCTGGGGGTAGCGTCATCACTGGAGGACCCAGATTAAATACAACTGCTGACCAATCGGTACATACCATCTATTACTGGTTAATGCATCGCCGTGGTCGCGCCGGAAATGACCTCCAACATTAGACGCCGGCGTCCGGAAGACCATGTGGTCCCGTATGATCACATGACCTTCACGTGGTCATGTGGTGAGGGCGGCGTCACATAACTGCGCGCAAGGACTGTCGCGGCCATGTCATGTCATACTGACTCGTTGTGCGCAGTTCAAAAATAGCAACAGAAATGATCGTATTGCTACATTCATATGTAAGACGGTCTAAATGTACGGAGAATAAAAATTACAGGAATATAAGAGAAAGAAGAAGTAGAGAGGCGGCCACCTTCATTAGATATAAACAGAATCAGAAATTTCAAACATTGGGAGTACGATAGATCCCATTGTAACCATCTAAGCAGGTCACATATATGATCAATACATATAAACTGTGTAGGAACGTGTAAAATATATATTAGTACATATTAAATGTGAATATTATCAATGTGATATACACCTATATATTAGATCTATGAAAATAGTGATCCTCGTGTGTATATAATACATATGGATATATGCCAATTATATGATATTTAAATCAATGAATTGGTTGCATACCCCTTATCATTACCCAGACAGTGGTATCCTATAAAGTGCATAAGTGCATTAAGAGGCAAAAACAACAAATAACCAAAACCGAAAAAATATATAAAAAAAATAAAATAAATTAATAATGGTAATCCCTTCAATTGTGATGTCTGGAATGTTAGTGTCAAAGAATTGATTATCTCTACTGTAGACATTGGAAACACATGTGTAACACTTTTTAAGGTGAAAGAAAGAATTAAAAAACTGTTGTCAAAATTATCATTTATACCATGCCGAATTAGGATGGGACTCCTATATCCGGTTGTGTGAAGGTTGAAAAGAGAAAAGGAAGGGGGGGGGGAGGGGGTAATAGGGGAGAGAAAAGGAAAGGAGAAGGAGGGGAGAGGAAGGAAGGGGGGGGAAGGAAGAAGGGGGGGGGAAAGGGATGAGGAAGGAAGGAGAGTGGGATAAGACGAAAAGAGGGGAATACAGAACCGCCCTCTGTTGATGTTGGCCAGCCCAATAACCATATAATTATCTAATTTCTAGAATGTAGCCTATCCCATGCTATTGTCACCACCAGACATCTGAGAAGCTCGGACAGACATTTTTCAGAACCTCCTCCTTGAGGTTCCTTTTGTTTTGCTTTCATTTTCTCATCTCGTTAGCCTCTCTCATCTGTCATGTAGGTGCACTGATTGCATCCCTTTAAATCCCTTTCCATACTGCATCACTTTGCGGTTTATACAACTTCCTGGACTGTATGCATGCTGGATGCTACTACTGAGTCTTCTACAGATAAGTTTTGTTCATTCATTTGTATTTTCCTGTTTGCTGGATCCCAGGTGACCCTGACTCCCTCCGTATCAAGTGTAGGGAGCCGGTGGTCGTGTCCCCTCACTATTATAGGGTGTTCAGTTGTTATACAGTCGAGGAACGAGGATATGCGATCATCTACTATTGAGATTTTTGCATAGGCTGAGCAGTTAGGGAGAGAGCCAGGTCTGTTGCAGGGCTATCCCTTTGGTTCCTTAGTTTTGGATCCAGTCAGTCAGATCTTCTTTTTGTGTCTTCTAGTTTTCTGTACACCTTTCGTGACAGCTATGCTCCCAGCATATCGTCCTATCTCTCAAATCATATGCTACTATGATTCATATCAAAATGTAGAAGAGATAACCAGTGGCACTACACCGCACCTATAATTATTTTGGATTCCAATACCGAGGAGTGATGCCTTCCGGTGGTGCTCAGCCTATAGCAGCAGTAAATATGCAAATATCTTCAAACAAAGGAGAATATTCAAAACGAGCGGCACTCACCAATTGTAGAAAGGTACACTTTGTTCCATGGCAGGAGGGGGGTGCATACAGTGCAAACACAGCAATGAGCAACAGCTGTTTTGCGCGTGTGTGCGCTTCTTCTGGCTTTCCCAGGGTTGTTTGCTGCTTGATGTAGTTGAGCAATTGCTCGCCGGTGTGGCTTCTCTCTCCCAAGTTGATCAGCTCTAACATGGCGTGGCAACGCTTAACCTGACACATGTGATAGGAAGGAGGGGTACTGCGAGCGGCCCTGTGCCCAGCTGCTGTTGGGGATGGTAACATGTCCATGGAGAAGGAGGAGGCGTATAAGAGCCTGGTGTGGGAGCCAGGTCGACACAATTTGTGTGTGGGGAGGGGGGTTAAAAGGACCTGGCCCACATTGTCCACCACATGAGAGTACAAGGCAGGGATGGCTTTTTGGGAGAAATAATGCCAGCTAGGAATCTTCCAGTGAGGTTGAGTGCACGCCATTAGCTCCCTAAAGGCAGCAGAATCTACTAAATTGTATGGCAGCTACTGCACTACCAGTAACTTGGCCAGTTGGAAATTAAGCTGATCCATATGTACGGATTGCTAGGCACATAGAGTTGTTTCCTGGTCATGCATTCTGTTATCGAGTCTGAATAGTAGAAGCAGAAAGGGACAATGACGATGTGAAAGACACAGTACTGCTCGTGGATGCGGCCTGGCTGGCTCAAGGGGGACCGAGAGAAGGAAGTAACTCCTGCTGCAGTGGCTGGCTACAACCCCACGGGATGGGGTGATGAGTTCAATAAAGCTGTTTTTCCTACGTTAGATTTTGCCTGCCCACATCTTATTTTGCTTTTGCACAGCTATTATAAGGCAATGCTTTTGTTTTCTTGCAGCATGGAGAAAAAATGCCAGACGAACGAGAGATACTTGCGTAGCAGAGGTAGAAGCAGCCTAGCTGGGCTTAGCTCTGGCATGTTTTGGGCCTAACCCACCCACAGTGTCAGTGGCATCACTAGATCCCGAAGCAGACATGTCCCTTGCTGTTCTTTGAAAGGAACATAGCCTCTGCACTTTATTGCTGCCACCATCACCCTCCTTCTCTGATGTTCCTTCTCAGCACCCTGAACTAGCTCCCAGGTCCTGTCCAGCACATAATCGTCAGTGGAGTCTAGGGCTGAAACAATTCATCGATGTAATCGATTAAAAACAATCCTTGATGCAGTATTCCCGTATTGAGGATTCGTTTAAATCATGTGACCACAGAGTGTGAGTGAAATTAAGCCTTTCACTAACCACTCCGTGGCCTCCAGTTAGCACCGTGCTGCAGGGCCTGGTGTGCACACATCATCAGCGCGCTGGCTGGCGATGTGTGTGACGTCAGGTCCCTCCCGGTGCATGCTGGGAAGAAGACGCATTCGTCTCCTGCGGACTCCATGTCAGCGCACTGCCAGGAAAGGCAAGTATAAAAGATAGCACTAGCACTGATTTGAAGTGATAGCGCTGGGGGACATGGATGGCAAATTGGCAGTGGCATGGAGGGGCTGATGATATCTGATGGTGCTGGGGGACATGGATCATTTGCAATGGCATGAAGGGGCTGATGATATCTGATGGCACTGGGGGACATGGATCATTGGCAATGGCATGAAGGGGCTGATGATGATATCTGATAGCACTGGGGAGTGAGGGACATGATATGGATGGGCTGATGATGGCACTGGGGGAGTGAGGGACATGACATGGAGGGGCTGATGATATCTGATGGCACTGGGGGAGTGAGGGACATGACATGGAGGGGCTGATGATGATTGTATCTGATGGCGCTGGGGGAGTGAGGGACATGACATGGAGGAGATGATGATATCTGACGGCACTGGAGGAGTGAGGGACATTACATAAAGTGGCTAATGATCATGATATCTGATGGCACTGGGGGAGTGAGGGACATGACATGGAGGGGCTGATAATGATAATATCTGATGGCACTGGGGGAGTGAGGTAAATGGCATGGAGGGGCTGATCTGATGGCACTGGGGGACATCACATTGGATGGCATGGCATGGAGGCAGCCTGGGGGTCTGGGCAAGGGGGGACTGATTTGAGGGCAAGGCTGACTGAGTTGGGGGGGGGGGTTATTGTGGCTGAGATGTGATAGTCTGATTTGGGGGGTGTAGTTTGATCTGATGATCTGTGTGTTCTGATGAAAAATATTTTGTTTCTGAAATTCTTATTTTACCCCCCTTAAGGTGTGACTCTTTTACTGTTGCACAAAGAAAGAGACAAGACCTAAAGAAGTATTACTTTACTTCAACTGTAAAATGGAGAAAGAGAGAGAAAATAAGCTGAGCAGCGAACAGAAGAGACGGGAGAGAGAAAACGGCACAGCGTGTCCAAAGTTTGGGATCATTTCAAGCTGAAAAAGAACGTAAGTTCTGTCCAGTGTGTCTATTGTAAAACCGAACTAGCCTACCATAATAGCACAACATCAATGCTTCAACATCTCACCAGAAAACACCCAGTTTTCGCATTTAGTTCACCGAGCGGACCGGACTCAAGGTAAGTAAAGCAAACCATTTATATGATCTTAGTGACACACACAGGCTTTGTATTGTAAGAATACTTGTTTATTTAACCTTTTTCAGTACATCAACATCACAGCGACGTATGGACAGCTAGCTATGTGTGGACAGTTGCATCACTTTCAACTGAAGCAGCTGAGCTTACAGACAGCATTCTGAACATGATTGTCACAGACATGCGCCCGCTATCCATGGTGGAGGATGAAGGTTTTCAAAGGATGATTTCCACTTTCAATCCAAGATACACTCTTACTTCAAGAACCTACTTCATGAAAATTATGGAGAAAAAGTATGAAGAAATCAAAGGCAAGTAGAAGAACACTCTTAAGGAGACTGATAGCATTGCACTTAAAACTGATATTTGGAAGAGCGCTGCTACAGAAGCTTATCTGGGGGTGACGTGTCATTTTCTTGGGAAGGATTGGGAAATGGAGTCATACAGCCTAACAACGATGCCCCTTGAAGATAAACACACAGCTCCAAATATTGCAGAGTGGCTCGAGGATGCTTTTGCCGTATTTGGCATTCCAGCAGAGAAAGTCAGAGCTGTTGTCCATGACAATGGTGCTAATGTTGTAGCAGCAGTGAAGATTTTAAAAGAAAAACATGGATAGGCATCGGTGCAATGTGCAGGCCACACCCTGAACTTGGTTGTGTGTGGCTTGTGTAAGATGCTTTGTTGAGCATTTTAAGAAGAGTGAGTTGGCATGCACCAAGCTAAAGCAGAAGCAACAGCAGATGAGCACACTGCAACATATGCTGGTGCATGATATAAGTACTCGCTGGAATAGCACTTATCACATGATATCAAAACTGATGGAACAAAGATGGCCAGTGACTGCTGCTCTCTCAGACCCAGAAGTGACTCCAAGAGGAAAACACCACTACCTTGATCTATGGCCTGAACAGTGGAGCCTGATTGAGGAGCTAACCCAGGCCCTTGAGCCATTTGAAGGAGCTACTGTGTTTCTAAGTGGCCAGAAGTACGTTACCCACTCTGCACTTCCACAGCTAGTGCAAAAGAAGTCCATACAAGGTTTAGCTTTTGAGACTGCACCATTTAGGTCATACTAGGTTCATGTGGTAGAACAGATCACAACAAGATGGCAAGAACTGTCTATGTTTCAACCTGACCAATGGCGTACCGCCAATAGAGGCAGGGTATGCGGCTGCTATGGGGCCCATGGGAGGGGGGGGCCCGGAGTGGATGTAAGGCACCGCCCCCTAATTACACTATTACAACAATGGCTGCTGTGGTGCAGCCAGCGCTACTGTCTTGAGTCCCTGTCTGGGGCTCCGACGGGCAATGCTTTCCTTGTGCTCAGGGCTCCCTCCACCTTACATGCTTTGAGCACGTCCCTGCGCCAGCTCCAGCACTCCGGCAGTAACCTCCTGACACAGAACTAAGTGGGCGGGGTTTGGGAGTCAGGACCTGCTGCGCAGCCACAAACAGATAATGTGAGTAACTGTATGTGAATTGTGAAAAAAAGGTCATCATGGGGAGCGGGGAGAACTTGGGCTGTTGTTAGCCAGGGGGGGGGGGGGGGGGGGGGCTCAGGGGTTGGGACCGTACCGGGAGCTGGTTGGATTCTGCCTGGGGCAGCAGCAAGAAGTGCTTGCTGCTGATGCTTATTATATAGAGGACAGTGTGCCCCAGTGTCCCTATGCCTGGGACAAACTAAGCAGGGTAGGGGGGACGCACATTGTCCTATATAAAAGCATCAGCAGCGTGTATATGTAGTATATATATATATGATGCACCCCCATGTATTTCTAGCATATACTGTATATAAACACATATATTTACATATATATATATATATAACAATACATAGGGGGCATTAAATATAGTGCAGAAGAGATCATTGAATATACTAGGGGGAGGGGGGAATTATATATACTAAATAGGGAGCCATAGTATATACTAAGGGTAGAGGGGGGTGCATTATAAATATTATAGAGGGGGCCATTGTATATACTATGGGGGAGGACAAGCATTCTATATACTACAGAGGGGGTCATTCTATATACTATAAATACAGAAGGTGCATTATACTATAAGGGTGTGTGTGACAGCATTTTACATACTATCACTACAGGGGGCATTATCCTACAGGGGGCATTATACATCTGGACACTGCAGGGGGTGCATTATATGTAGTGGCACTACAGGGGGTATTATAATACAGGGGGTCATTATAACTGCCGTGGACACTGTGGCAGGGCTGTATAAATACTGGGGCACCATAGGGGCTTTATGACTACTGTGGGCTCTATAGGGGTGCCTTGTAGAGGTACCTTGCTACTGTTGGGGCACTGTAGGGGCATATATTTCTACTACTGGCTGTATAGGGGAATGTTTAATATTGTGGTTACTGTGTGGACATTATTATTGACCACAATATGGAGGGCATTACTACTAACGGGGTTGCTATTTAGGGTACTGTAGGGGGCACAGTTACTACTGGGGGCAGTCTGGGAGCACTATTACTATGGGATCAACTATCTGTATGGCACTGTCATTTCTGCAGTATAGCATTTGGGGCACTGGGATCACAGCGGGCACAGTATTGGGGTAGCAGGATGACAATGTTGGGGCACCAGGCGAAGGAGGATGATGCTAGAAAAGAGAGGCATCTAAGTTGTTTGTTTCAAACTCTGCAGAGATGAGGCATGGCGGAAATAATTTGTCATGGCGGTCTGGTCCGAAGGGAGAAGATGACAAAAGAGAACGTCTACATCGATGAGACATCATCAGATGTCAGAAGTATGTGCGCTGTATGTAATGTCCATCCACACATGTCTTTAACAGTAGAGCTGGGGGAGGGGTTGGATTCAGAATATAGATAGATAGATAATAGATAGATAGATAATAGATAGATAAAATTTGTTACAAATGTTGTACTTTATATTTGTGCGGCGGGGGGTGGGTTGTGGCTAGGATGGCCAGACGTCCGGTTTTATGCCGGACAGTCTGGTTTTTAGACTCATGGTCCTCCGTCTGAAGCAAGGCCAGGACGGACAGTCAGAAGTCCTCCTTTGTTGTTAGACGGCGGGTCTGCTCACTTGGTCACTTTAAGGAGGCAGGGACCGGCCCCGGCGGCAGCATGTTTGGATCTGCGTGCTTACATGACGTCGACGTTATATCAGCGCGCACGCTGCATCGGCCAATTGTGCAGGCGGGAACTGTCAGGAACAGAGGAGCACCGTGGATGGGAGAGCAGCAGAGGTGGGCACATAGCTCCTTAAGGAGCCAATACCTGGGGATGGAGATCAGGCGCAGCAGGAACTGAGAAGTTTTCATGGGCAGATGTTTTGGAGAGAGGTCGGAAGTCTCTACAGTGTGAAGATCAGCTAAGCGTGTAGTGTCTACACTTACTGATAGGGAGTCATCCAGGGGAAAGCAGTGACCAGGAGAACAATTGGAAGCATGGGCTTGAGTATATAAAACAGACAAACTGAAGAATCACAGGCACAAGGTGGAGTGATCCAAATAGAATAGGGAATATTGGAGAGATAGAAGAGCTGGATTGGCCAGGTTCACACACAGCATTTGTCTAGTGGAGTATTTTACATGTGAAAGAACAGAAAATCCCATATTTACATGGGGTGGTAGTATACTATACGTTTTTTATCCTGCCTGTGATGGGGGCGTGACTTATAGATTTGGGGCGTGGCCGGTGAGGTCAGGCTTTCTGGGATGAAACCAGTGGCCACCCTAGTTGGGGCCCAATACTAAGTTTTGCTATGGGGCCCCATGATTTCTATGTACGCCCCTGAACCTGACTGTTCAAACGTTGCCCTAAATGCCGCTACTCTGGATCCCAGATTTAAGAAACTTAAATTCTTGTCTGCTGATGAATCATTAAAGGTCCAAAGCACAGTACAGAGCATGGCACTTGTTGCCAAAAAGGTAATGATAAGGCCCAGTTAACATGATGGAGCTTCTTGTAGAAGAGGACAAGAAGATAACCCTGCTGCAGCAAAGTATGCCAATGATCACGCAACAGTCACATCATTCCTCCAGATTATACTGGGATTATCAGAGTCCAGCTCCAGTAATGGATAAGGAGCAGCAGTTAAATGGAATCTGTCACCTATTTTGACCATATAAAACCGTTAACATAGCAATGTGAAATAAAGTACCTTCTTACCTACATGTGTCTTCTTTCTTTTATTCAACTTTTCATTCTTATTAAAAAGTGATTTTTCAGATATGCAAATGAAGTCTCAAGGTGCCCAGAGGGGGGTTATTACTTTGCTCTAGTGCCCAGTAACGCCCCCTGCAGTGCCCAGCCGGCCTCCTAAGAAATAAATGTCCTCCCACATACTTGCCGAACGGCGCTGCCCCCGTCATTTAATTTATTCAATGCATTGGCCCTTGCTTCCTCCTCTCTTGGCCTACGGCGCCGTCCCCTCCCCACTACGTTATTTAATTTATTCACTGCATGCACCGGCCCTGGATTCCTCCTCTAGAATCTCTCAGAGGCAACAGCGCTCTGATTACGTCACTGGCTTGGTGCATGCCCAGTGACACTAGTGAGGCTGTTGCCCTCTGGAGCAGGAGTATCGTGCAGGCGCAGGCACTCAGTGATACTGCGCCTGCAAGGGATGTCAGAGGAGGACAAGAGAGGAGGAAGCAAGGGCCGATGCAGTGAATAAATTAAATGACGTAGTGGGGAGGGGGAGGGGGGCGCCGTAGGCCAAGAGAAGAGGAAGCAAGAGCCGATGCATTGAATTAATTAAATGACATAGTGGAGGGGGCGGCGCCGTTCGGCAAGTATGTGGGAGGACATTTATTTCTTAGGAGGCCGGCTGGGCACTGCAGGGGGGCGTTTGGGCACTAGAGCAAAGTAATAACGCCCCTCTGGGCACCTTGAGACTTCATTTTTAATAAGAATGAAAAGTTGAATAAAAGAAAGAAGACACATGTAGGTAAGAAGGTACTTTATTGGACATTGCTATGTTAACGGTTTTATATGGTCAAAATAGGTGACAGATTCCTTTTAAAGCAATCTGTGCATAAGGAGGTCTTGATGTACTTTAGAGAACATCCTGTATCCAAGAAAGAGAATCCGTTGTCATGGTGAAAAACAAATGAAACACGCTATCAAGTAATAGCAAAGCTGACAAAGTCCTTTCTGTGTATTCCAGCCACATCCACGCCATCAGTGTCTGTTTTCTGCAGCAGGAAACATAGCATCAAAGCGCACGGCCAGCCTCAGTTCTGAGCATGTGGATATGCTCACTTTTTTTTTAGATTAAGTAGTTTTTATTAGCATTTTAATAATACAAACATAAGTCCCCAACCCCCACATACCCTCCCCCCACAAATCATCATTATGAAGCCCTTCATCTTCCATAGCTTCCAACATTCGGCTACACCATCACAACCGCATGATAATTACAAAGGCACATGCGCTTTCCCTACAGCATTCCCCAAAGAACATTGATAGCAGAACTGCGATCTTATAAAGGAATATACATTTGTTATTGGTCAGAACTTCCCCACATTATATTACATAGCATAGAAACATTCTATGTATCCTGCAAGAAATCGCCAACCACGGAGCCAGATATGCACATCAAGCGATAATACCCTCACACTAATCCCAGGCGGTATCTCTGAAGTTCCCTGGACGCCAGCCCGGGGGCATCAATCCAAGGAGTACAGAGCTTTTCAAATTTGGCCATAGCACCCCTCTCCCTATAGACCCCTCGTTCCAAATTATGTAACCAATTAATTAATCTTGGCTATAAATTCGGTTTTACTAGGACTACCCTCATCCAGCCAATGTTGAGCAATCAGCTTACGAGCCATATACAACATTCTGGCCACTGCTATCTTCCTGGGCTCAGTGATTGGCAAGTCCTCCACATACTCCAATATACAGACCAATGGGGTCACATCCAGTGTAACTTCATACAGAGAATCAATGAGATGCAGCACTGTGTGCCAAAAACCCTCCAGTGCCAAGCATGACCACACCATGTGCAACATACCCACATCTTCCTCCCCACATCGCGGGCATTTGGAATCCAACCGGAGTCCAATATTAAACAGAAACTGAGGAGTTCTATAAACCCCATGAATTAGATATAGGTGCGACAGCCTATGGGCCTCGCTGAGAGAGAGCTGCGGAATCCTTTCCAATATCTCCTGCCACTGAGTTTCCTCTAACGGCCCCATCTCCGCTTCCCATTTTGTCCTACTATTCATCTGATGGTCTTGCAGAAATAGATCCAGCAGGTTCTGATAGAGCAGAGAAATAACTCCAGAGGAGGAATCCCTCTTCTCTATAAACGCAATAATCTTGTTTTGAAGTACCATGCTCAACATACCGCCGTCATAGTCAGCCCGAAACGCAGCTGCAAGTACCTATAAAAATCGGAGGACGGTAATCCAGTTTCCGTCTGAAGTTGCTGATAAGATTTGAGACCTGTATTATCAATAAGTTGGTGGACTCTATAAATGCCCCTGTTGCACCAACCCCCCATTCCCTGCAAAGAGCCTAAATGAGGCAACCACAGAGTGTCCCATATAGAAGTATACTGTGTGACGCCTTTGATGCCCTGCATGTCCCTCACTTTCCCACCAAGTTTTATGTAAGAGACGCAACGTAGGGAACGCCACACCCGACAGGTTTAGCTTATTTGCCTCTAACGCTTCATAAAGATTTGGTACCATCAAAATGTCTCTTAATAGCCTATATTGGGTATCTCCCTTTTCCCAGCCCCTCATATGCTGAAGTTGGGCAGCTAGGAAGTACACCCATGGGTTTGGAAGAGCCAATCCCCATCAGTTTTACCTCTCTGCAGTGTCTCCAGCCGCAATCGTGCTGAGACCCCCCTTCATATAAGCTCCCTAAACAGCCTATTAATTGAGTGAAAAAACCTGAGCGGTAACCATATGGGGGAATTATGTAGTAAATAAAGCAGCTGCGGCATCCAGATCATCTTGATAAGATTAATCCGTCCTACTACTGACAGCTGCAGCTTAGACCAGACATGGAGTTTTTGTTTGAATCTGCCTACGAGGGAGGACAAATTCAGTTTCTCATAATCAGTAAGCTAGTCACCACCACCCCCAGATACTTAAATTCACTCAACACCTGCAATCCTGACTGAGCATAATCCTCAGAGTGATCTACACGATCTATAGGAAGGAGGGATGATTTGCTCCATTTGATTACCAGGCCAGAGTACCGCCCAAAAGTGCCAATCACATCCATAACTACTGGTAGGGATTCTCTAGCCTCGGCCAGGAACAGTAAGGCATCGTCCGCATACAGCGCTATTTTCTCCTGAGACCCGCCTCGATTAAACCCTATGATGCCAGCATGGATCCAAACAATAGCCGCTAATGGCTCGATAGCCAGGGCAAATTGCAACGGAGATAGGGGGCAGCCCTGCCTAGTTCCCCTATAAAGCCAAAAGCCATTCACCCGTACTCGAGCTGTAGGCCCACCATATAACAACCGTACCCATGCTATGAAGTTATCCCCCAAACCAAACCTCTCCAGTACCGCTTACAAATACTTCCACTCAATACTATCGAACGCCTTAGCGGCATTTAGGGAACAGATGCCTACGGTACAAGCCTGTGGGGGCAGTGCTATAATCTGGGGTTGCTGCAGTTGGTCAGGTCTAGACTCAGCAACAGTATGTGCTTCAAGAATTAGGTCAGCTGACTACCTGAACATACTGAATGACCAGGTTATTCCATCAATGGATTTTTTCTTCCCTGATGGCAAGGGCATATTCCAAGATGACAATGCCAGGATTCAGAGGGCTCAAATTGTGAAAGAGTGGTTCAGGGAGCATGAGACATCATTTTCACACATAGATTGGCCACCACAGAGTCCAGACCTTAACCCATTGAGAATCTTTGGGATGTGATGGAGAAGGCTATGCGCAGCAGTCAGACTCTACCATCATCAATGCAAGATCTTGATGAAAAATGAATGGCGGCAACTTTTTTTCTAAACAGGCAGTGTATATTGCAGCTGTGAAAGAAGCCTTGTGTGTGTGCACTTATTTGCTATACCACTTTAATAAATAAAAATATTGTTTTTATAAAGCAATACATTATTTTAAGAAGGTTTTTCTTATTAGAATACTCGATTAATCATAAAAATAATCGATAGAATACTCTATTACTAAAATAATCGTTTACTGCAGCCCTAGTGGAGTCCTCACCCTCCCTTTCGCTTCCATGAGACTGTGGGATATCATGGTGGGTTCTTTGGCCCCCTTCCCTGCTCTACCCCGACTGCCTCTGTCGTTGCTCCAATGGCACAGCTACGGGGGCCACTACTACTACCACTGGTGTAATGAGTTGCTTTTAATTTCTTAAACAACCACGTCGAAAGACACATCTCATGGTCGTGGAAAAGATGTTAGTCTGTTTGAGAAGGGTCAAATAATTGGCATGCATCAAGCAGAGAAAACATCTAAGAAGATTGCAGAAAGTACTAAAATTGGGTTAAGTACTGTCCAACGCATTATTAAAACTGGAAGGATAGTGGGGGCCCATCGTATTCGAGGAAGTAATGTGACCGGAAAAAATCCTGAATGATTGGCGATCACTTAAATGTTTGGTGAAATCAAATCGAAGAAAAACAACAGTAAAACTCAGGGCTATGTTTAATAGTGAAAGTAAGAGCATTTCCACACACACAATGCAAAGGGAACTCAAGGGATTAGGACTGAACTGCTGTGTAGCCGTAAGAAAACCACTAATCAGTGAGGCAAACCAGAAAAAAAAACGCTTAAATTTGCTAGGGAGCATAAAGATTGGACTCTGGAGTAATGGAAGAAGGTCATGTGGTCTGATGAGTCAAGATTTACCCTGTTCCAGAGTGATGGGTGCATCAGGGTAAGAAGAGAGACAGATCAAGTGATGCACCCATCAAGCCTAGTGCCTACGGTACAAGCCTGTGGGGGCAGTGCTATGATCTGGGGTTGCTGCAGTTGGTCAGGTCTAGGCTCAGCAACAGTATGTGCTCCAAGAATTAGGTCAGCTGACTACCTGAACATACTGAATGACCAGGTAATTCCATCAATGGATTTTTTCTTCCCTGATGGCAAGGGCATATTCCAAGATGACAATGCCAGGATTCAGCGGGCTCAAATTGTGAAAGAGTGGTTCAGGGAGCATGAGACATCATTTTCACACATAGATTGGCCACCACAGATTCCAGACCTTAACCCATTGAGAATCTTTGGGATGTGATGGAGAAGGCTATGCGCAGCAGTCAGACTCTACCATCATCAATGCAAGATCTTGATGAAAAATGAATGGCGGCAACTTTTTTTTTGAACAGGCAGTGTATATTGCAGCTGTGAAAGAAGCCTTGTGTGTGTGCAATTATTTGCTATACCACTTTAATAAATAAAAATATTGTTTTTATAAAGCAATACATTATTTTAAGAAGGTTTTTCTTATTAGAATACTCGATTAATCGTAAAAAAAATCGATAGAATACTCTATTACTAAAATAATCATTTACTGCAGCCCTAGTGGAGTCCTCACCCTCCCTTTCACTTCCATGAGACTGTGGGATATCATGGTGGGTTCTTTGGCCCCCTTCCCTGCTCTACCCCGACTGCCTCTGTCGTTGCTCCAATGGCACAGCTACGGGGGCCACTACTACTACCACCACCACCACCAACATGGCTATACCAGGGGTCTGCAGCCTCCACACAGACCCTGACTCGCTCCAAAGCACAGTGTTGAACTCTGAAGTCACCTCCGCTTCATCCTGCTGCAACTAAGGGGAGAAGTGAGCCATCCAGTCCACAATCTCATGCTTTTTCTCCTCAACTATAATATTCTGAAGCCAGCAGGGACAACTGCAGCCTTCTACTAGTACTTCTGGATGGATAGTTGGTGCTGCTACTACCCACATTCGGGCGCTAGGTTTTTAGTTTGGAACCCTACCGTAGCCCAGACATTTTTGGGCCTCTCAGATAATGCTGTGCACTACTTTGTGTATTGGTGTAGTAATCACGTGTGTATGCTGTTAATTTGAATATAATCAGTCTCCCACCCCCAAAAACAATAATTATAATTGACTGAAAACGTGTTTGTGAACACAGAAATAAGGGGAAACTGATTTAGGCCTAAATTTGTTATCCCTCACTTTTACTTTTGTGTTCTGTCCTGTGTATAGGAGTTGATCACCTATATGCTCGTTTAATTAAATTGAACAAGTGTCAATTTTTTTTTTATTTCAACCGTGTGGAAATAGAATTAGTGGAGACGGACAGTTCAGGCCTGATGCTCAATGTCACGGCCTATGGTGTGTATAGTGACATTTTCCTTCACTTGGTTGCCCTATGGCTGATCCCCAGGACATGGTTGCCACGCATGCCGTTGCCCGCGGCAACAGGTGAAGTGTGTGTTTATGTGTGCACTTCCCCTTTAAGTGACCGTCTTCCCTCGCCTCGTGTTGGAAGGGTTAATTCCCTTTTGTGTGTGTGAACACTGAGTGTGTCTGTGTGGGTGTGGCTACTTGGGCCTATAAAGCCTCAGTGAATATCTCTAGTCTGAGGGGTACTTCAGCCATGGCTAGCTGGAGCAGCCTCCTGCCAGTGGGGGCCACCCTTGTGGTCATAAGTCCATGTATGGTGTTCACTAGATGTTTCTTTGGTCTTTGTTTTTGCAGCATATGGTTTCCTGGGTTCCCGTGTGATGTCTGTTGTGTGCTGTGTCCTTTGTGTTGTTGTGGACAGCAGCACTTGTACATGGGTTCCAGGTTGTGTGTCTGTGGCAGGTAGGTGTGGTACTAGTCTCACTTACCTGTCATTGCCATATGTCTGTTCATGCTCCCCTTTCTATGTAGCTTGGCCAGTGATACTCCTGTTCCTCCGTGTCTAGGAGGAACAGGTCGTCTTACCCTACTCCTAGTCCAGGGCCACCCTGAGGGCTAGCAGGAATATCAGGTTCCGGAGTATGAGCCCTCCTACCATCAGGGTTGGCTCATACGGATAGGAGACGGGGTCAGAATTAGGGATGTGTAGGAGGTGACCTGCTCGCTGATTCCTGTCCTGGCCTGGCATTGACCATCCGCCTTCTGATACTGCATGGCTGAGGGTTTTCCCCATCCTCAGCCGTGACAGTATGACCACAATGGCTCCTCATGCGTGTTGCTGTCCCCTTGTTTGTCATTCCCCTCCCTCCCATTGTTTTTTTGTGCCTCACCAACTTTCCCCTTTTGTTGTTGGGAGGGGCTTTGAGGGGTGGGAGTATCCTGCCTTCGGAAGAGGACGCAGCATGTGGTGCCTGCCGCTTTCTGGCACACATGCTTATCCTCCGGAGGGAGGGTGAAAGGGGAACCCTAGTACAGTGCAGTTCTCTGTAGCAGTGGCTGCAGTGTGTGTGAACTGGCACTTCTGGTTGGGTTTCTCCTCGTCCACATCTCAGTGGTTCTCTACCTTTTGTTTCTGTGGCTGGCTGCAGTCCTCGTTGGACTGGCTTTAGTGTGTGCTGGGAGAGGATGCATGCTGGCAGCGACTTTGTGGGAACCATTTGCTGAGAGTGGATGCAGTGTTCAGTGCGGTCTCTCCGGGCTGTTTCTTTGCTGGTCTCTGGTCCCTGTGTGTTGTTCCAGAGGCTGGCAGCAGTCCTGAGGAGACTCGCTCACACTGATCCTGCTATTTTTTCCCTTCTCCCTTCCATATTTGGGGTCCCAAACTTGTTTTCCCTTTTGTGTGGGTGAGGGGGCTTTGAGGGGTGAGAGTGTCACGGCCTATGGTGTGTATAGTGACATTTTCCTTCACTTGGTTGCCCGTGGCAACGTGTGGAGTTGTGTGCATGTGGTGGCAGTGTCTCAGCCCTATGGCTGATCCCCAGGACATGGTTGCCACGCATGCCGTTGCCCGCGGCAACAGGTGAAGTGTGTGTTTATGTGTGCACTTCCCCTTTAAGTGGCCGTCTTCCCTCTCCTCGTGTTGGAAGGGTTAATTCCCTTCTGTGTGTGTGAACACTGGGTGTGTCTGTGTGGGTGTGGCTACTTGGGCCTATAAAGCCTCAGTGAATATCTCTAGTCTGAGGGGTACTTCAGCCATGGCTAGCTGGAGCAGCCTCCTGTGTTATTCCATCTGCCAGTGGGGGCCACCCTTGTGGTCATAAGTCCATGTATGGTGTTCACTAGATGTTTCTTTGGTCTTTGTTTTTGCAGCATATGGTTTCCTGGGTTCCCGTGTGATGTCTGTTGTGTGCTGTGTCCTTTGTGTTGTTGTGGACAGCAGCACTTGTACATGGGTTCCAGGTTGTGTGTCTGTGGCAGGTAGGTGTGGTACTAGTCTCACTTACCTGTCATTACCATATGTCTGTTTATGTTCCCTTTCTATGTAGCTTGGCCAGTGAGACTCCTGTTCCTCCGTGTCTAGGAGGAACAGGTCATCTTACCCTGCTCCGAGTCCAGGGCCACCCTGAGGGCTAGCAGGAATATCAGGTTCTGGAGTATGAGCCCTCCTTCCATCAGGGTCGGCTCATACAGGCTAGGAGACAGGGTCAGAATTAGGGATTGTTTAGGAGGTGACCTGCTCCCTGATTCCTGTCCTGGCCATGCTCTGACCATCCATCTTCTGATACCGCACGGCTGAGGGGTTTTCCCAGCCTCAGCCGTGATACTCAATTTCTCTTTATCACTCACAGATAGATTGCTGCCCTACCCTGTGTCTTGTAGTAATCACATACAGTATCTCACAAAAGTGAGTACACCTCTCACATTTTTGTAAATATTTTATCTTTTCATGGGACAACACTGAAGATATGGCACTTTGATACCATGTAAAGTAGTCAGTGTACAGCTTGTATAAGTACAGAGTACAGATATTCTAAATTCCCTACTGGGATTATCTCTACAGCAAGTAGTTGAGGAGCCAACCTGGAAGGAGGCCATTTTAGATTTAGTATTCACAAATGTGAATTTGGTATCTGATATTACTATAGGGGAAAGCTTGGGATCTAGTGATCACCAGTCAGTGTGGTTTACTATAAGTACAAATAAAGATTTGTTTTCACACTGCTTAGTTGCTGCGGATAGGGTTCCCATCCCAATAGTGCTAGATAAGTAAATCACAGCAAGATCTTGTTTTCATCAATCAAAAATGTTATTTATTTTAACACTTTAAGTATGACATGCGGCCATAATGTGCGTGTAAACGTTTTTGGCAAAAATGGGGAAGAACAAGAGTGGCCTATACCCATGAGTGATTTCCACTGAGGTCCAGGACAGCAGCATAAATTCATTGTTGATATGTGTAGTTTTTTCTTATCTCCGGATCTTATCAAAATAAGGTCACATCCATCTTACCTGTATTTCCTCTTCCCCTTTTTCCTTAATTAAAATCTTCAACAGACAAAAGAACCCACAGTGAATGGATTTGACAGATTGTGATCAATTCACCGGCAATGCAATTAATGTCTCTCTAGATTAATATGTAAATAGATCACTGCCAATATTGTATTTTAGAAGGCTCCAAGATTACAACTTGTGGCCTAGTCCAGTTTTCTCTATAAAGATCTGGAAGTTGAGGCCCGTCCTCTATTATTTGAGAAAAAAGTAGTAGGAATAGCTCACTCTTATGTGACAGGGAACAGGTGCTCTAGTCCAAATGGCTGTATTGCCCGTACAGAGAAAAATATTGAGATTACTTGTAAATTGTGGACTGGCACTCTGTATGTGTGGCTTCAAATAAATACACAATAATTATGGTGATCACACTCAAATTTAATAGATGAAAAACAATCGTAATGACACTATAAAACTATTAAAAATTTAACAAACATATGCATGCTCACACATATTAAATATTGTAGGAAAAATACGTCATAAATCGTATATGCAAGTAGTTCATAAAATAAATGAGGGTGGTTTTCAAATGAGACTGAACTAAATCTTTGTATTTGATTTAAAAGTTCGCATAAAGTGCATTCAGCTGTTATTGTGGCTTGCGGCTTGCAGGCCAAGATGTTCTTAAAGGGGATGAAAAACAATCCTGAATACTGTTCACCAGTTACTGCTTGATTATAGTTTGTTTGCGGTTTAAATGTCCAGACCTTAGTTTATGTCTATGATAGAAAAACAAGTACTGGTATGTACTATAATCACCGCCTATAGAGGTCTTACCTGCTTCTAGGTGGATAAGAGTATTCGTGTTCCAAGATATGGCATTACATACCCAACCTAAAAGTTGCTGCTGTGTTCGCTATTCAGGCAGACGCCGGCATATCACGTGGTCTGTATCAGGAAACAGGTTTGTATCTCGCAGCAAAGTATCGCAGGAACTTGGTGTTGAAAATGGGATCCGAATTTTTTTTTTTTTTTTGGGATCCGATTTTTTTTTTTTTCCTATTTGGAGCGCTCCAATTTTTAGTAAGATTGATTTTAATAGATCATCCGTATAAAGGCCTTTTCTTAGTCCAGTGGGAGTTCTCAGCTGGTTACGCCAGACGCGTTTCGGGGACCTCTTACCCCTTCCTCAGTGGCAGCTGATCTCCCATTTTTGGACTGGCTACTTATAGATTGCCCAGGATAGCCCACAGGTGTAGGGCGGATTGGGCTGGTCAGGATAGCCCACAGGTGTAGGGCGGATTAGGCTGCCCAAGATAGCCCACAGATATAGGGCGGATTTAGCAATCAAAAATTCAAGGTTTAGCTCTGTTACCAGACATGCGGTTTTACTTGCGGTTCTGTTGCGATTTTTTCACTACTGGTGCGTTTTTTTGTTATAATGTGTGTTGTGATGTAATTTCTCTATTTGATAAAAAAATAAATATTGCAACATGTTGCAATGCATTAAAAATTCAAAATATTAATAAAATCACATATGATGACATAAAATTTTTAAAATATACATATGATAACATAAAAAATCATGAAAAATCCCAAATGAAAAAACCAAATGGGACATAGATATTGCAGTGGATACATGTATATAAGACATCCTGATCAACTCTTGATATAATAAATATATTCTTTTATATCATCATTCCTTGCTTGATTTTATTTTATCTGGTAGTATAGGAGTGCGTGTTTGTCCCCAAGGGAGAGTCTCAGTGCTGATGAACAGCCAAACATGAGACTCTCCATCGGATGAAAAACACGCAACCCCAAAAGATCACAGGAAGCCGAAAATTTCCAAATCAGCATTTAGGCCCATTGGGATGAGGCTGCCGAAATCAAAGATAAGTCTTGATTCGGCTCTAAACATCTTTTCAACGTGTTTGCCCCCACGCCAATGTTTATCAATTTTTTGTAGCGCCATAAAAAACATGCCTTTCGGATCCTTATTGTGGAATTCTTTAAAGTGCTTTGATAGTGAATGTTTAATATATCAATTTTTGATGTTTCGTACATGTTCACTTATTCTAGTTTTCAAGCACCGTTTCGTTCTACCAATGTACTGCTTTCCGCAGGGACATTGGATCAAATAAATTACACTAGAGGTGTTGCAGTTAAGAAAGCTTTTAATGGTCATGGAAAAAGGTATTTTGAGATGAGCTGATTTCAATAGTCTTTTTTGGAAATTTGGTTATTTTGCAGCCTTGACATTTTCCACATCTACAAAACCCTTTCAGACTCATCCAATTGTTGGGTATTTGTAATTGACCTTTTGGGTTTATATACAAAATGATATGCATATACGTGTGAATATATATCTGACAATATCTATATTTCTTATAGTGTCTGACAAAGGCATTTTTGCCGAAAACGTTTACACTCACATTATGGCCACATGTCATACTTAAAGTGTTAAAATAAATAACACCTTTAATTGATGAAAACAAGATCTTGCTGTGATTTACTTATCTATTACTATAAGTACAGTACAGAGTCACACCACACAAAAACAAAAGTTTAAGATTTTAGAAAAACGGACTATTCTAAAATTAGATTAGAGGATTACGAGTCCCTATCAGATTGGAACAATTTCAATTGAGTCCAGGAGAAATTGGACTACTTAAAAGTGGCACTATTGAAGGCAACAGATAATTGCTCAGTACAAGCAAAAAAAGGAAGAGACCACTGTGGTACTCAGCAGAAGTGGCAAAATCATTAAAAACAAAAAGATAGCATTTAGTAATTATGAAAAAAAAAAGAGGATGACAGGGAAATTTATAAGATTAGGCAGAGAGAGGCCAAGTTATAAGAGTTTCTAAAACACAGGCAGAAGAGAAATTAGCTCAGTCAGTGAAAAAAGGTGATAAGACATTCTTCAGATACATATATGAAAAAAGGAAACTAAAACAAGGAATTACCAAATTAAAAACAAAAGAAGGAAGGTATATAGAAGAAGATAAAGAACTAGCTGACTGCCTCAATGAATACTTCTGTTCAGTTTTTACAAAGGAAAATGAAGGGGGCTTGGCCTGGTCGGGCATGTGAGCAGACGTGCTTGTGGGGAGCTCCTGACCTGCCGTCTGCCATCCTGAAAAATCCTGCATCTGCAGCAAGCGCCGCTGCTTTAAATTTCACTGTGGGGCACCAGAGAGTGTGCGGATCCTACAGAGAGCGTCATGACCCATACAGGCAAGAAGGAGAGGGAGCTAAGAGAAGCCGGCACGTCCACGCCGGTCAAACAAGATGGCGCCGCATCGGAGGAGCAGGCCGCTGACCTGGCTGCTCGCCTGGGTAAATGCGCCCGCGCAGCAAACATACCTCCATCTGAAATGCCTGCACCATTCCTTCCAGCATTGGGGGAGACAGCTGTGAGGCAGAAAGCCTCGGCGCCACCGACACTGGGACCTGAATGTGAGCAGTTACAGGCAGGGAAGATGGCTGGAGCTTCAGCCTCTGTTCCCCTAGCTCCACCTAGTGGCCCTGCATCTTTATGTACTCAGCACACACAGCTTGGACAGCCTGATGAAAATACTGGTGAGCCTACTTCTAAAGATATCTTTAAGGCAGTCCAGCAAAGCAACAGCTCGCTTGCTCTTCTCACCACTAACATGGGAAGCCTGCAAGAAAGTGTATCCTTTCTCCGTCAAGACCTTAAAAAAGTCACAGATAGGATGACTGAGGTTGAAGCCAGAGTGAGCACAGTGGAGGACCAACTGCCCCCCTGTTAAAAGAGATCTGGGAAGGGTTATTCACAATGTAACCCTGTTGATGTCAAAAGCAGACGATCTAGAGAATCGTTCAAGGAGGAACAATCTCCGGTTGGTGGGGGTCCACGAGAAAGCTGAAGGTCCTGATCCAGTATCCTTTTTTGAAGATTGGATTACAATTAAATTTGGCACGGACTTGTTATCCAGGATGTTTGCTATTGAATGGGCGCACAGAGTGCCGTTTCGTGCTCCGCCACCAGGGGCCCCACCACGTCCAGTTCTAATGAAGCTGCTACACTTCAGGGACAGGGACAATATACTTAAGAAAGCAAGAGATCATCCGGAGCTACTGATTAATGGAAGCAAAATTGCGATTTATCCAGACTTCTCTGCAGAGGTCCAACGGAAGAGAGTCAAGTTCCTGGATGTGAAAAGACGCCTTCAGAATCTACAAATCCCGTGCTCCATGCTGTATCCTGCCAAGTTCCGTGTAGTGGCGCATGGAGAAGTTTGCTTCTTTGACACCCCCCTGGAGGCGGCGCAGTGGATTGACACTAATGAGCCTTTATTGAAGAATTTGTCATCTGTGGGATGAGTGTCCTGTCTATTTTAGAGTTGGAGCACGTGAGATATGACAGATATGTTAAGGGACATGTTTGATATGTTATGCATATTAATGCTTTGCGTATTGGTCGTTCCTTATTACTTTCTACTGTTTGTGGCAATGTGAACATTGAAGTGTTGTTTTCCCCAGGTTCCAGTCCGGGACTTAGGGCATGCTCATGTCCAGGGATCCTATTTAATCCTGCTACTGGATCTTGGGTGTGTCTCACTCTGGAGAGTGTGCAGACAGAGGCCTGGTGAGGCTCTGTCAGTGTGGTCTCAGCTAGGCAAGGGCTGAGGGGCCACAAGTCTATGCAATAGCCTGGACTTTGAGGGACTCAGCGACACCCGGGAACAAGCATTGAAAGATAAGAGTCGGGAGGACTGCTAGACCACAACCCCCTCCAAAGGTACTACATTTGTTACAGCCTGAGGGCTGGTGGACTGTATGTCTGGGGTAAGGCGCACCTGGTTCCATGTGGGAACGCTATCATATAGCCGAGTTAGGGATACGATGTTTATTATGTTTAGGTAGAGCCCAGACGGGCAGGCTTTTGTTTTATGCCAAGTTGTGTATGAAGAGGGCAAAATAAATTGCACTGTTTGGACCTGAAACCCAGTGGTTATGAAGATCATTGTGAGAATGACCCCCTGTCAAGACCCAGTAAAACTAAAGTGGTTACTATTAGCGAGTCTAGCGACCAGATGACAGTTTTATCTGACGAGACGAGAGTTCAGTCAGGTGACAGCATAGTGTCTGAAGCTCATATCCGGACAGTTGTAGATGACCTGACAAGACAGTACAGCTACAAACTTGAAGATGTTTTCGCTCGCTCTGCACAGTCCCTAGATACACTAGAGATGGGGCTAGCGGTTCTCGCAGAGCAACTGCAGGAATCTCCAGAGGAGTCACAAAAGGAGATGAATTAACTGAAGGAACTAGAGTCACTAATAGAAGCGGAAATTCTCCAACTTCAAGAGGAACTCGCAGCTTCTGAGCGATCCATACTTCATGCAGAGCAGGAAAGAGATGAGCTGGCTGATGAGGTTCTAAACAGCGCCTCAGAAAAATCTGCTCTCTTGGAGGAGAAAAGACATTTGGAAGCCAGGATGGCTCAACTTGATCAAGAGTTATGTGATCGCATGGTGGACCTGGACCACCAGAGACAAACTGTATCTAGATTGGAGAAGAAACAAAAGAAGTTTGACCAGCTCTTGGTTGAAGAGAAATACATATCGGCTCAATATGCCGAAGAACTTGACCGAGCGGAGGCTGATGCTCGGGAGAAAGAGTCCAAGGCCCTCTACTTGGCTAGAGCCCTTGAAGAAGTGCTTGAGGAGCAAAATGAATTAGAGGGGCTGAACAAGCAACTCAGAGCAGAGATGGAAGCTCTCATGAGCTCAAAAGATGCCATCTATGAGGTGGAGAAGCCTAAGCGTGCTCCTGCACAGCAGGTGGAAGAAAGTGAGTAACCAGAAGAGGAAGATCCTCTGGAAGGTGCCAAGAAGTCAGAGCCTGGTAAGAGTGGGTCTGGAGATGGTGGTGCCAGGGTGCTGGCCAAGGCAGAGAAGGTGGAAAAGGTATCGGCTGAACCGGTTGATGGGGCTGATGTCGATGCAGAGGCCAAGAGTCTCATGACAGTGTGTAACAAGGACCAGGTTGCAAAAGACGTCCCCTCCACCTACAAGGCCTTCCAAGTAGCCAGCTGCCTGCTGGGGAAGAAATATGAGGAGATGGATGACCAGTATGCAGATCCGGGCTATTATGATGGGCTTTCTCTCCTGACTCCTCCCCAAAAGGAGACCAGTGTCCTGGGTGAGCCTCTGGAGAAAACGCCAGAAGACAAGAAGTATGCTGAAGACCCCAGTGCCTCCAACCTTGATGCAAAAGGGAAGGAGGAATTAAGAAAGCAAGGATATGATGCCATGTCCCTGAATGGTGAGAAGGCTAATAAAGTAAAGGCCAAAGAGACAGAGGCCAAGGAAGCTAAGGCCGAGCTCTTGAAGTGGGAGAAATCCTTGGATGTTCCAGAGATCAAGGGTAAAGCTGAAGTGGGGAGAGGCAGTGAAGAGGCAGAAGACCCTGAAACTGAGGCACCATCTGAGAAAACCACTGCTGGAAAAGAAGCGAGCGGGGGCAAGCCAGCTCTGCTGACGGAGCTTTGCAAAGACAAGAAGAAAAGGCCTAAGCGTCTGCAAGAGCCAGCGAAGTCAAACAGAGAGTCTGTCGTTTGCATAAAAATATATTCTGAAGGGAGTTCCAGAAGCCGAGATCGAAATTCTAAGAGTAAAGGAAAAAGAAATGTACGATCTGCTGTTAAAATAAAAAGAGGCGGCTCATAAGAAGCGTGCTCGGCTGAAGCAGCTGTGTAAGTCAAAGAGAGAGAAAGATAAAAAAAAAAAAAAGAGAGAGAGGGTCTGCCTGTCACATGGACATGGGAACATTGCAGACAATGTATCTTGGGCAAGATGTCAGTGTGGGTAACAAACCAAGCACTGATGGCATGGGTCTGGCAAAATAAAGGGAAGCCTCTGCCGCTGACCACATCTTCCAGGGGGAAGGTTGAGCCAGGCGATGGCAAGAAAATGTGGATGCCCTGTCACGAGCATCCAGTTGGTACATGTGTTCACCCCCACAGGTTTGAACAGAGGGGGGGGGGGGGGGGGGGTATGTGGCAATGTGAACATTGAAGTGTTGTTTTCCCCAGGTTCCAGTCCGGGACTTAGGGCATGCTCATGTCCAGGGATCCTATTTAATCCGGCTACGGGATCTTGGGTGTGTCTCACTAAGGAGAGTGTGCAGACAGAGGCCTGGTGAGGCTCTGTCAGTGTGGTCTCAGCTAGGCAAGGCTGAGGGGCCACGAGGCTATGCAATAGCCTGGACTTTGGGGGACTCAGCGACACCCGGGAGCAAGCATTGAAAAGTCAGAGTCAGGAGGACTGCTAGACCACAACCCTCTCCAAAGGTACTGCATTTGTTACAGCCTGAGGGCTGGTGGACTGTATGTCTGGGGTAAGGCGCACCTGGTTCCATGTGGGAACGCTATCATATAGCCGAGTTAGAGATACGATGTTTATTATGTTTAGGTAGAGCCCAGACGGGCAGGCTTTTGTTTTATGCCAAGTTTTGTATGAAGAGGGTAAAATAAATTGCACTGTTTGGACCTGAAACCCAGTGGTCATAAAGATCATTGTGAGAATGACCCCCGAATAAGAGGCGATCCTTTACATGTTATTATGACCTTCTGTTTATATTATCTGAGTTCTATATGTAGGGTCCGTAGACCATTATGTTACTCTGGTGATGAGTTGCGGGTGTCACCTGAAAATGTCTATGTTTATGCACTTTATATTTCACACGCTGCAGAGTCAATTACATGTGGGCAGGTCAGCATAGGTAACCCGATTTATGTTTACATTCTTCCACGGGTTTTCCTGTGGCAGCTATTCCACCATATATATGGCCGACCGTAGGGAAATTTTTTCGCCCTGCTTGTTGGATTTTTCAGGGTAGGGATGCTATCCTTGCCGCTAGCTGTTTTGGGGTTGGGAATGGGTGGGCTGAGCGATGGAGTGGGGTCCGAATACTTCTGTGGTGTATTAAGAGGAAAGAGGTAACATGTATGATGGCTGTGGTGTGCGTGGATGGTAAATATACTATATTGTACTATGGCGAATAGTCTTAAGATAATAGGGTGGAATGTTAGTGGTTTAGGTGATTCGAAAAAAACGTACTGCGATGTTTATGGCACTACTACACTTTCATCCTGCTATATTCTGTCTGTCAGAGACTCATTTATCTACTAACACTACTTCGGTCCTACAAAGGCCGTGGATTGGTCACGCATTCCACTCCATATTCTCTTCTCATTCTAGGGGTGTAAGTGTTCTAGTGCATAGATCTCTGCCATTTATATGTCATTCGTCTCGCATAGATGATAATAGTCGGTATGTTTGTCTCCACTGTACCTGTTATCATTGGTCCTTTATATTAGTAGCAGTGTACATTCCCCCTACAGCAGTGAGGTACTAAAAGAAATTATGAGATATGTTGAGGATCTACCCCAATGCCCTATTCTGATAGTAGGTGATTTTAATACTTGCCCTTCAGTAACATTGGATAGGGGAGGGATGTCGGGAGCTAATAGGGATTCTAATTTTGCCAGTGTGTTGCGGGAACTGGACCTACATGACACTTGGCGGGTGAGGAACCCGAATGTGCGTCAGTTTTCATGTTTCTCTAGTTCTCACCATTCACTATCACAGATTGATTTAGCTATAGGTTCACCTGATGTGCTGTCGCTGGTGGCGGAGATCAAATACTTACCTAGAAGTCTCTCTGACCATTCCCCGATTTTTATAGAACTACATACGGGCACTAGACGTCTCCCTGGGATCAGGACATGGAAACTTAACCCATTTTGGCTACAACTGGGAGATGGGGAGAATGGCATGGTGGAATAATTGAAAGAGTTCTTTGCGCAAAATGGTGGGTGGGCGAGTGTGGGTGTGGTGTGGTATACCTGCAAAGTGTACGCTAGAGGCCTTTATATTCAGAAGATTAGCAGACATAAAACTACATTTTGTGAAGCCCAGAAAAAGCTGCAAGCTTTAGTAGTGGAGGCGGAGGAAAGGTTTGTAAATCCACCTGATAGGGCAAGTGAGGACTCCCTTATAGCAGCTCAGGTGGGGTTGAAGCAGCATTTATTGCAAACAGCGGACAATCACAGTTTTTTTGTAAAACAAAAGTATTTTGAGGAGGGGGAAAGTTCTTGTAAGCTACTGGCAAGGGTTCTTAGAGCCCAGGAGGGACCATCCAAAATCTTGTCTATCCAGAGGGTAGATGGTTCTCTTGCCACGGCGGATGAGGAGATTCTGTCAGTTTTCCACACCTATTATGAATCCCTGTATAGGACTAAATTAAAGGTGGATTCTACCAATATAGCTAATTATCTTACAGAGATTGAGATTCTGAGACTATCAGCGGCATGGTTGGTGTCACCACCAGACATCTGAGAAGCTCTGACAGATGCCTTTCAGAACCTCCTCCTTGAGCTTCCTTTGTTTTGCTTTCAGTTCCTCATCTCGTTAGCCTCTCTCAGCTGTCATGTAGTTGTACTGATTGCATTCCTTTAAATTCCTCCACATAGTGCATCAGTTTGCGGTTTATATTACTTCCTGGAGTGTGTGTGCATGCTGATCCTACTTCTCAGTCTTCTACAAGATAAGTGTTGTGCATTAATTTGTGTTTTTCTGTTTGCTGGATCCCAGGTGACCCTGACTCCCTCCGTATCTAGTGTAGGGAGCCGGTGGTCGTGTCCCCTCACTATTATAGGGTGTTCAGGTGTTATACAGTCGAGGTACGAGGATATGCGATCATCTACCATTGGGATTTTTGCATAGGCTGAGCAGTCAGGGAGAGAGCCAGGTCTGATGCAGGGGTCTCCCTTTTTGCTCCTTAGTTTTGGATCCAGTCAGAACCGCCAAAACCGTCTCAAGCATGGATCCGGTTTCACTTTTGACTGAACGCTTCTAGGGTCTTTCATTGGAGGTAGCAGATCTCCGTAAGACTCTTTCTCAGTTTCAAGTGACCGGTTCAGCTTGCGTTCATGGAGTTTGTTCTGAGCCTAAGATCTCGCTCCCGGATACGTTCTTCGGGGGTAGTGAGAATTTTGTGCGTTTTAGAGAGGCTTACAAACTCCATTTTCGCCTTCTTCCCCATTCCTCTGGTGATGAGGAACGGAGGGTGGGGATCATTATATCGCTGCTCAGGGATAACGCTCAGTCCTGGGCCTTTTCGCTGCCGGTGGGGGCACGGCCCCTCCGTTCCATGGATGAATTCTTTTTAGCCCTGGGTCAGATATATGATGATCCGGATCGTATTGCTTTGGCTGAGTCTAGACTACGTCTGTTATGCCAGGGTAAACAATCCGCAGAGATATACTGCTCAGAATTTCGGAGATGGGCAGCTGATACTGGTTGGAATGATGCTGCACTCCGAAGTCAATTTTGCCATGGTCTTTCAGAGGGATTGAAAGACCTTTCATGAGAGGCCTACCTCCTTGGACTCTGCCATGTCTCGGGCCGTTCGTATTGACAGGCGTCTTAGAGAGAGAGGAGAGATCACTCCTTCCTGTCATACTCAATCCCAGGACAGTGCAGCGGTCTCATTCAGTGCGCAGGGGTCTCAGTCGCTGTCAACCCCATCTGAGCAGGAGCCCATGCAGCTGGGGTTGATTGCCTCTGACAATAGAAAATTCAGCCCGCATGGGAAGGTTTGTTTTTGTTGTGGAGGTATAAATCATTTGGCAAATGTTTGTCCCTCTACGAGATTCAGGCATTTTTTTTTATGGGAGTAATAAAGAAACAAAAAGGTAAAAATCCTTTAAGAATGTTCCATCTGTTAACATTGGCAGGGTTGAGGCGGAAATTGAAGGTTTTCCGTTTGCTTGTAGTTCCCGTTTTGTCCTGCCTGCCAGGGTGGCGCTAGAGAGCAATAACATTTTTTGTGAGATTTTTGTAGATAGTGGAGCAGCTGTCAATCTCATTGATAATCAATTTGCGATAACTCATGGTTTCCAGGTATGCACTTTGGGAAAGGATATTCCTGTTTTTGCTATTGATTCCGCTCCACTTTCTCAGAAATCATTAAAGGGCATAGTTCACAATATCCGTTTAATTGTGAGTGATGCTCATGTTGAGGATGTGTCATGTTTCGTCCTTAGCGGATTGCCTACTCCTCTAGTGTTGGGGCTACCCTGGCTCACTAAACATAACCCCACCATTGATTGGCAAGCGAGGCAAATAAATGGTTGGAGTGACTTTTGCAGAGAGAATTGCCTCACGACATCTGTTTCTGAGGTTTCTACTAAGACTGTACCATCTTTTCTCTCTGAATTTTCGGATGTCTTCTCTGAGAGTGGAGTTCAGGATTTGCCCCCGCACAGGGAGTACGATTGCCCTATTAATCTCATCCCAGGCGCCAAGCTGCCTAAATCTCGTTTATACAATCTCTCCCAACCTGAAAGGGTCGCTATGCGTGCTTATATCACTGAGAGTCTGAGAAAAGGACACATACGACCCTCGAAGTCACCTGTTGCTGCTGGTTTTTTCTTTGTTAAGAAAAAAGATGGTTCTTTAAGACCTTGTCTGGATTTCAGGGAGCTGAACAGTATCACAATTCGTGACCCTTATCCGCTTCCTCTGATCCCGGACCTGTTTAACCAGATTGTTGGGGCTAAAGTTTTTTCCAAATTAGATCTAAGAGGGGCATACAACCTGGTCAGGGTCAGAGAAGGAGACGAATGGAAGACGGCCTTCAATACCCCTGAGGGCCATTTTGAGAATTTGGTTATGCCTTTTGGTTTGATGAATGCTCCAGCCGTTTTTCAGCATTTCGTGAACAGCATTTTTTATCATTTAATGGGGAAATTTGTATTAGTGTATTTGGATGACATTTTGATTTTTTCTCCTGATTTCAAAACTCATAAGGAACACTTACGTCAGGTCTTGCTCATCCTGCGGGAGAATAAATTATACGCAAAACTGGAAAAATGTGTGTTTGCGGTTCCAGAAATTCAATTTCTGGGGTTTCTTCTCTCCGCTTCTGATTTTCGCATGGATCCCGAGAAGGTCCGCTCTGTGCTTGAGTGGGAGCTTCCTGAGAATCAGAAGGCGCTGATGCGTTTTTTGGGGTTTGCCAATTATTACAGGAAGTTTATTTTGAATTATTCCTCTGTTGTTAAACCACTCACTGATATGACCAGAAAGGGGGTAGATTTTTCTTCCTGGTCGGTAGAGGCGCGTAAGGCCTTTTCTAATATCAAGGAGAGTTTTGCTTCCGCTCCCATCTTGGTACAACCTGATATTTCTCTACCCTTCATAGTTGAGGTTGATGCTTCTGAGGTGGGTGTGGGTGCGGTCTTGTCTCAGGGTTCCTCTCCTGCCGAATGGCGACCGTGTGCCTTTTTCTCGAAGAAACTCTCCTCTGCAGAGAGAAATTACGATGTGGGAGATAGGGAGTTGTTGGCCATCAAGTTGGCTTTTGAGGAATGGCGCCATTGGCTAGAGGGAGCCAGACACCCTATTACCGTGTTTACTGACCATAAAAAATCTGGCCTACTTGGAGTCAGCCAAGCGTCTGAACCCGAGACAGGCCAGATGGTCTTTGTTCTTTTCGAAGTTTAATTTTATTGTCACGTTCCGCCCTGGGGTTAAGAATGTGAAGGTAGATGCCCTGTCACGTTGTTTTCCGGGAGGTGGGAATTTTGAAGACCCGGGTCCCATTTTGGCTGAAGGTGTGGTGGTCTCTGCTCTTTATCCTGAATTGGAGGCAGAGGTGCAGGTAGCCCAGTCAGAGGCTCCAGATCTTTGTCTTCCTGGGAGGTTGTTTGTGCCTCTCGCTTTAAGACACAAGATTTTTAAGAAACACCACGATACGGTCCTTGCTGGGCACCCGGGGGCAAGAGCCACAGTGGATCTCATCGCTCGGAGATTCTGGTGGCCGGCGCTTCGTAAGTCGGTTGAGGTTTTTGTGGCAGCCTGCGAGACCTGCGCTCGTGCCAAAGTCCCTCATTCACGGCCATCAAGTCCTCTCCTTCCCTTACCCATTCCTTCCCGTCCTTGGACACATCTGTCCATGGACTTCATAACGGACCTGCCTCGTTCCTCGGGGAAGACTGTGATTCTGGTGGTGTTGGACCGTTTTAGCAAAATGGTGCATTTCATCCCTTTTCCTGGCTTGCCCAATGCTAAGACGCTGGCGCAGGCATTTATTGATCACATTGTCAAATTGCATGGTATTCCTTCAGACATAGTCTCTGATAGGGGCTTGCAGTTTGTTTCCAGATTCTGGAAGGCTTTCTGTTCTCGCTTGGGGGTTCGGTTGTCATTCTCTTCTGCTTTCCACCCGCAGTCAAATGGCCTGACAGAGCGTGTCAATCAGAATCTGGAGACATATCTGCGCTGTTTTGTGGCGGAGAATCAGCAGGATTGGTGTTCTTTTTTGTCCCTTGCTGAGTTTGCTTTAAATAACCGTCGTCAGGAGTCCTCTGATAAGTCACCATTTTTGGTGCATATGGGTTTCATCCGCAGTTTGGGACATTCTCGGGAGAGGGGTCTTCTGGTTTACCTGATGAGGACAGATTCTCCTTGTCTTTGTCATCTATTTGGCAAAAGATTCAGGATAATCTAAAGAGCATGAGTGAGAGATATAAGCGTGTGGCGGATAAGAGACATGTGCCTGGTCCGGACCTGAATGTTGGTGATCTGGTGTGGTTGTCTACTAAGAATATCAAATTGAAGGTTCCCTTCTGGAAGTTGGGTCCTAAGTTTATTGGGCCTTACAAAATCTTGTCTGTCATCAATCCTGTTGCCTACCGTCTTGATCTTCCTCAGACTTGGAAGATCCATAATGTTTTTCATAAGTCCTTATTAAAACCTTATGTCCAACCCATTGTACCCTCGTCTTTGCCTCCTCCTCCGATTATGGTTGATGGTAATCTTGAATTTCAGGTCTCTAGGATTGTGGATTTTCGTGTTGTCCGCGCTTCTCTCCAGTACCTCGTTCATTGGGAGGGTTATGGTCCTGAGGAGAGGATGTGGGTCCCAGTGGCGGACATTAAGGCCACTCGTCTCATCAGGGCTTTCCATAGGTCCCATCCTGAGAAGGTGGGCTCTGAGTGTCCGGAGTCCACTCGTAGAAGGAGGGGTACTGTCACCACCAGACATCTGAGAAGCTCTGACAGATGCCTTTCAGAACCTCCTCCTTGAGCTTCCTTTGTTTTGCTTTCAGTTCATCATCTCGTTAGCCTCTCTCAGCTGTCATGTAGTTGTACTGATTGCATCCCTTTAAATTCCTCCCCATAGAGCATCAGTTTGCGGTTTATATTACTTCCTGGAGTGTGTGTGCATGCTGATCCTACTTCTCAGTCTTCTACAAGATAAGTGTTGTGCATTCATTTGTGTTTTTCTGTTTGCTGACTCCCTCCGTATCTAGTGTAGGGAGCCGGTGGTCGTGTCCCCTCACTATTATAGGGTGTTCAGGTGTTATACAGTCGAGGTACGAGGATATGCGATCATCTACCATTGGGATTTTCGCATAAGCTGAGCAGTCAGGGAGAGAGCCAGGTCTGATGCAGGAGTCTCCCTTTTTGCTCCTTAGTTTTGGATCCAGTCAGTCGTTTATTCATTTTGTGTTTCCTGTACACCTTCCGTGACAGTTGGAAGGACCTTTAACACTCAAGGAGATGGAATTGGTCTTACAATCATTTCCCAATGAGAAAGCTCCGGGGATAGATGGATTACCGATATTTTTTTTTTTTTAAGCATAGTAGTGTCCTAATGCCCCACTTAAAGAGGACCTTTCACCGATTTTTACACTGTTAACTAAGTATACAGACATGTAGAGCGGCGCCCGGGGATCTCACTGCACTTACTATTATCCCCGGGCGCCGCTCCGTTCTGCTATTCCCTCCGGTATCTCCGCTTACTAAGTTATAGTAGGCGGAGTCTGCCCTTGTTCTTCTGTAGCGCTAGCCAATCGCATTGCAGAGCTCGCAGCCTGGGAGAAAATAACCTCCCATGCTGTGAGCTCTGGGCTGCAATTGGCCAGCGCTAGAGCAGAACAGGGGCAGACTCCGCCTACCATAACTTTGGGACTGAAATCTCTGCCTACTATAACTTAGTGAGCGGAGATACCGGAGGGAATAGCAAGAGAACGGAGCGGCGCCCAGGGATAATAGTAAGTGCAGTGAGATCCCCGGGCACCGCTCTACATGTCTGTATACTTAGTTCACAGTGTAAAAATCGGTGAAAGGTCCTCTTTAATGTCAGTTTTTAATGATTTCCTTCAATCAGGAAACCTTCCTGCTTCTATGAAAGAGGCTATTGTAGTGGTCCTGCCCAAACCTGGTAAGGATCCCAGATCCCCTGACTCGTACAGACCAATTTCATTGTTAACATCTGATATTAAGATTCTGGCAAAAGTTTTTTAGCGAACCATCGACAGTCCGTCATTTCCACTATTATTCATAGTGATCAGGCGAGTTTTATGCCTGACATGTCTACTTCGGTTAATCTTAGATGATTTATTACTCAGAGAAGAGTTGAGTCTGCCAGAGGTCGAGCCATCCTTTCATTGGACGCGGCTAAGGCCTTTGATAGCGTTGAATGCAGTTATCTTTGGGAGGTGTTGCGAGTCATGGGGTTTGGGAAGACCTTTATCTCCTGGGTTCAGCTGTTATACAACTGCCCCACAGCTAGGATACAGGCGAATGGGTGAACATCGAAGTCATTCAGATTGGGAAGAGGAACCCGTCAGGGATGCCCATTATCCCCCCTTTTGTTTGCTATTGCAATTGAGCCACTTGCCTGCTTGCTGTGTGCATCTGATAAGTATGTAGGGTTTCCCTGTGGGACTTGGGAGGAGAGGGTGTCCCTTTAAGCTGATGACATGTTAATCTATTTGGGTAATGTGGAAAAGTCTTTAGGTCCTGTCATGACACTTATACGGGAGTTTGGTGATAGGTCTGGTCTCCGTATCAACTGGGATAAGTCCACTCTCCTACCGTTAGATGACTCTGCTGTAACGCTTGTCCCAAAATCTTGTCCATTGCAAATTGCGCATCAGGTCAAATATCTCGGAATAATGGTTACAGCAAATCCTAACAGTTATATTAAACTTAATATAGAGCCGCTCTTAATCACAATGTTGGATAAAATTAAGGCCTGGTGCAAGTTGCTGCTATCTGAAATTGGGAGGAGTAACCTTCTTAAAATGATTCTCATGCCCAAACTCATGTATATATTGCATAATTCTCTGGTATGGATTCCTTGCAGAATATTCATAAAAATTGATAGGTTATTTAGGGATTTGATTTGGCGCCACAAAAAGCGCGGATTAGACTAGACACTCTGCAGAGAGGGAAGGAGGAGGGAGGGTTATCAGTACCGAATGCATAGCTTTACTACATCTCGGCCCAGCTGCAACAGTTGAGGGAATGGGGAGGACCCCTGGAGACGTTGCCTCAGCCAGATTGGTGGCACACATTATCGGTCACAATTCTCCGGTGGCTTTATTGGAAAATAGTGGAATTGTTGGTAAGCTGTTGGGACATCCCACACTTTTTATGATGCACAAGGTTTGGCAGAAATGCCGGGTGCTGTTATCAGTACAAGGGTTTACGCAGTTTTCCCCTATCTGGAGAAATCTGCACCTTCCTGAATTATTACAGTTAGATGGCTTTTCACCCTGGGAGCGCAAAGGAGTGAGATATTTATGTCAACTACAGAGCGCCGATGTTTTTAAGTCCTTTGAACAGTTGAGAAATGAATTTGGTCTCCCACACATGGTCTTCTATCAATTTCTCCAACTACGGCATGCCTTTCAGACACAGACTAAATCCATATCGTTGAAATGCACTATGGTCCCGTTGTTTCAGCAACTTCTCACAACCAGTTCCTCGAGCGGTCTGATATCATCTACCTACAGGAACTTGTATGTGAAATCACTGAAACAAGAGGTTTTAGCAGTCAAATCTAAATGGGAAAGTGAGGTTGGGCCGATCTCAGAAGAGCAATGGAAATAGCTCTTAGCGCTCACTCCGCAACTGTCAGTTTGTGAGGGGCAGCGTATGTCCCAGCTGTTTTTAATACACCGGGTGTATAGGACTCCAGAGTTATTATGCCAGATAGGTGTTCGGGAAGATGCAGATTTTCCTAGATGTGGCATAAGCCTTGCATCCTTGTTACACATGTTCTCGGATTGTGCGGAGCTCAGGAACTTTTGGTCCGCGGTTCTAGCCTTAATAAAAGACGCATTTAATATCACGGTTCCGCCTGGACCGAGAGCATGTGTGGTCGGGATATTAGACATTAGAAATCGTAATCACCGTCTGGGAGTACAGCGTCTGCTATTTCAAGCTAGGAAACTAATAGCCAGATTTGGCTTAGCCCGCAATCTCCGACTAGGGGAGAATTCCTCAATAGAATGTCAGATATAATACGCTTAGAGAAAGGTGTGTATGTTAAAAGACAATGTGTAATAAAGTTTAATAAAGTATGGGATAACTGGGAGAAATTTAGGATGCAGTGTCCGGATTAGCTTCTCTTCTTAGATGGACTAGTGGGTGGGTAGAGGCACAGTTCTTGTGTATGTGTGCTTTCTTTCTCCTTTATCCTATTTAGTTCTGGATGTATGCCGTATGAAGGTGGTTTAGTACTACGTAGGATGGATGTGAAGGGGACTGCTAAACAGATAGGAGAAGTACACCAATGGCTATGCTTTTGTTATATTAATAAGATAACCAATTTTGTAGTCCGGATCCGTTCCATCGCTCGGGTAGGGGGGGAGGGGGGAATTGGGCTTTAGTTGGGTAGGGAGGGATGATCTTATGTTTATAAATTATAATGGATGGGAAATGTAGTTCTGTACCAGGTATACTGTGTAACTAGATTACTTGATCCTGAGTTTTTCTAATATTATGTTAGATGATACGTGGGGTACCCACGACAGTAACTTTTTGTCCTATCTCGTAATGCCATGGTATTATTGTCATCAACTGTTGCATGTATACTGTGCAGACTATTTTCCTTCTTTGTATTTTTGTGATTTTCAAAAAAAAGTCTAATAAAAATTATCTGATTCAAAAAAACAAAGGAAAATGAAGGAAAAGGACCTCAGTTAGGGAGGAAGACTAATGAATCTTTTGATGCATGTGTCTTTACAGAGGAAGAGGTTCTAAGTCAACTGTCTAAAATTAATACAAATAAGTCACAGGGGCCTGATGGGATACACCCAAAGCTTTTAAAAGAGCTTAGCGCTGAACTAGCAAAACCATTAACAGATTTATTTAACCAATCACTGGTATCAGGAGTCATCCCAAAAGATTGGAAATTAGCAAATGTTGTGCCCACTCACAAGAAAGGTAGTAAGGAGGAATTGGGCAAAGATAGGCCAGTAAGCATGACATCAATAGTGGGGAAATTAATGGAAACCATACTTAAGGAGAGGATTGTGGAACATCTAAAATCCCATGGATTGAAAGATGAAAAAACAGCATGGGTTTACTTCAGGGAGATCATGTTAAACTAATCTTATTGATTGGGTGACTAAAATAATAGATGGCGGAGGTGCAGTAGACATCGCTTATCTAGACTTTAGTAAGGCTTTTGATACTGTCCCACATAGGCTTATCAATAAATTGCAGTCTTTGAGCTTGGATTCCCATATTGTTGAATGGATTAGGCAGTGGCTGAGGGACAGACAACAGAGGATTGTAGTCAATGGAGTATATTCAGACCATGGTCTTGTTACCAGTGGGGTACCTCAGGGATCTGTTCTGGGACCCATATTGTTTAATATCTTTATCAGCGAAATTGCAGAAGGCCTCGATGGTAAGGTGTGCCTTTTTGCTGATGACACAAAGATTTGTAACAGGGTTGATGTTCCTGGAGGGATACACAAAATGGAAAAGGACTTAGGAAAACTAGAGGAAAACTAGAGGAATGGTCAAAAATCTGTCAACTCAAATTTAATATTAATAAGTGCAAGATAATGCACCTGGCGCATAAAAACCCAAGAGCAGAATATAAAATTAGTGATACAGTCCTAACCTCAGTATCTGAGGGAAGGGATTTAGGGGTCATTATTTCAGTAGACTTAAAGGTAGGCAGACAATGTCATAGAGCAGCAGGAAATGGTAGCAGAATGCTTGGGTGTATAGAGAGAGGCATTAACAGTAGAAAGAGGGAGGTGCTCATGCCGCTCTACAGAGCACTAGTGAGACCTCATTTGGAGTATAGTGCACAGTACTGGAGACCATATCTCCAGAAGGATATTGATCCTTTGGAGAGAGTTCAGAGAAGAGCTACTAAACTAGTACATGTATTGCAGGATAAAACTTACCAGGAAAGATTAAAGGACCTTAAGGGCTCTTTCACACTTGCGTTCTTTTCTTCCGGCATAGAGATCCGTCGTCGGGGCTCTATGCCGGAAGAATCCTGATCAGTTTTATCCTAATGCATTCTTAATGGAGAGAAATCCGTTCAGGATGCATCAGGATTTCTTCAGTTCAGGACCGGAATGTTTTTTGGCCGGAGAAAATACCGCAGCATGCTGCGGGTCGATCTTAAATCTCTAGGCCTACATTTAAAATCTTCCTTTATGTCCCTGAAATCCTCTCCGGGTATAGAAACATTTGTAAACCTGGTTAATAAAGACATTGCGGCGCTTATGGGAAAGATGAAAAAGGACGAATACCAAGTCTCACCCAACCTTACAAAATTCGAATGGCAAACTCTCATCTCACTTACCAATAATAAAGGGCTTATCATAAAACCAGCGGATAAAGGGGGAGCTATAGTGGTGAGTAACCGCTCGGACTATATAGCAGAAATTTACAGACAACTTAATGACACTGAAGTTTACACTAAACTCACCACCAACCCTATCTTTAAGATAACAAATAAAATTCAATCCATACTTAACTACCATCTTACACAAGGCACCATTAATGAGGAAACTAAATCATTCCTGACTAATACACATCCCATCACTCCAGTATTTTACATTCTAACAAAAATACATAAAACTCTGGATAAACCACTGGGCCGCCCCATAGTCGCCTCTACAGACTCCATTCTTGTACCTTTGTCTATCCTTCTGGAGAAAGTACTGACCCCCCCCCTAATTAAAACCGCCCCCTCCTTCCTGTTAGACACGTCATCATTTCTCAATCTCATCAGACAATTAGGACCTCAGCCCAATACCAGCAGACTAGTCACATGGGATGTCAATAGTCTTTATACGTCCATACAACACAACAAAGGCATACGAGCAACTAGACTAATGTTGCAGGAAGCTAATATACCATCGAATCTCATAGACTTCTATATAGACCTATTGACGCTAGTCCTACAAAAAATTCCTTCATGTTTGAAGATTCCTTTTATGTTCAGAAACAAGGGACCGCGATGGGGGTCACATGCAGCGCCCCCTTATGCCAAACCATACATGGCCAGAGTGGAAAAAGGACACATATATCTACATATTCTCTTTGAACAACATGCAAAAGTCTGGAAAAGCTATATCGACTACATTTTCTGTCTATGGGATGGTCCTCTTGACTCCCTCCTTCTCTTTCACCAGCATCTTAACTCCATCTACCCCGAACTTCAATTTACAATACATCATGATACTCATACTGTTAACTTCCTTGATACCGAAATCACTAAACAAAATGATGGCTCACTAACTACCGATCTCTAACGCAAACCTACAGATCAGAACAACTTGTTACACTACAGCAGCTACCATGCACCCTCTGCAAAGAAGTCACTACCAAAATCAAAATTTGGACGCAATAATAGGTTATTCACTACCGAGAATAACAAACACAAAAGAAAAATCGAAATGACATCAAAATTCCAAGAAAGTTGCCGAATGAGATGCTTATAATGTACCTTGTTACGTTACTTTTTATAAATAAAAAATTTAAAAAAATAAAATAAAATTCCAAGAAAGGTGGTGCCCACTTAAAGTTATTGAAGAAGGCCTAACACATACCACTAGACAGAATAGGCAAGCTAACAAAAGACTACCATTTGTCCACTCATTTTACCCCTACTCTCATAAAGTAACCAATATTATCAAAAAACATTGGAACATCCTAACAAAATCACACCCAAACATCGAAGAGTTTAAATCACCATTTCTACCATGTACCAGACGACCTAAAAATGTAAGAGACTTTTCTAGTCAAAGTGAATATAGTGAATGTACTGAGTGTACCTTATTGTAGTTATTTAAAACATGACATTTATTTCATTTTATTTAAAACAATACTGTAGGTGCACTGCTTTACTAAAAGGGTGTCGTGTATGACTGTCAGCTCTAGTACCATATATGTCAAGCGGCACTTTGTCAGAGGGGGCGCTTGAACAATATCTTGATGGGGGATGCTCGGCCTAGGTTCTTTCCCTATATAAGCTAATTCAGGAAGCTGGGAGAACTCTAACAGGCTGTATTCCGGGCACCCGCCCTGAAAAGGGTGACCCCCAGCCGCTGGAACCTTGGGTCTATTGCTGTCAAGCCCTAACAAAAATCCTTCCTATTATGCAAATGTCCTTTATGACATTTGCATAAGTCAGAAGGGTGGGGTCAGACTATAAAGGGTAGAAGTGATGACCACTGAGCAACAGCTGAGAAAAGGGAAGTGGTCATTAGCCCTAGCAATACTGAATCAAGAGAAATGGAGGCTGTCAGATTCCTCTACGCTCAGCCAATCTCCTTGATTTCCTGACATTAGTCACCTGAGGGGCCATGACACCCAGTGTGTGTCCTGTGCAATGTATGCGTGCCTTGAAGAGCCTTTCGGGGTTAATACAATTGCACTAGATGCAATGATGTTGCATATTAGGAAGCCCAGATCTTGGATCTAAATAAGCAGCTTGAAATACTTAGGGGCATTGCAGACCTGGAGAGAGGCTTAGACCTCACTGTGCAGGCACTGACTGGGGTCAGTGAAATGGAGGTGGGAGGAGGAAGGCAAGATCAGGAATATCAGGTGAGCATTTGGGTTAATGTAGGAAGAAGGGGTAGAGGGAAGAGTGCCAGGGAGGCTAGTCCTGAGATGGCACACCCTAGTAAATATGCCTGTTTGGCTGATATTAGGGAAAAAAGCCCAGGGCCAGCAACACTTCAGCAGGGCGTTTCTCCTAGCAACTAGGAGGATGACCGCTGCAGGAAGGATGGAAAATGGAGTGCAACAAAGGTCAGGCAGATGCTGGTGGTAGGGACTCTATTATTAGGTGGCTAACGAGATGTCTGGTGGTGACATTACCCCTCCTTCTACGAGTGGACTCCGGACACTCAGAGCCCACCTTCTCAGGATGAGACCTATGGAAAGCCCTGATGAGACGAGTGGCCTTAATGTCCGTCACTGGGACCCACATCCTCTCCTCAGGACCATAACCCTCCCAATGAACGAGGTACTGGAGAGAACCGCGGACAACACGAGAATCCACAATCCTAGAGACCTGAAATTCAAGATTACCATCTACCATAATCGGAGGAGGAAGCAAAGACAAGGGTACAATGGGTTGGACATAAGGTTTTAATAAGGACTTATGAAAAACATTATGGATCTTCCAAGTCTGAGGAAGATCAAGACGGTAGGCAACAGGATTGATGACAGACAAGATTTTGTAAGGCCCAATAAACTTAGGACCCAACTTCCAGGAGGGAACCTTCAATTTAATATTCTTAGTAGACAACCACACCAGATCACCAACATTCAGGTCCGGACCAGGCACACGTCTCTTATCCGCCACACGCTTATATCTCTCACTCATGCTCTTTAGATTATCCTGAATCTTTTGCCAAATAGATGACAAAGACGAGGAGAATCTGTCCTCATCAGGTAAACCAGAAGACCCCTCTCCCGAGAATGTCCCAAACTGCGGATGAAACCCATATGCACCAAAAAATGGTGACTTATCAGAGGACTCCTGACGACGGTTATTTAAAGCAAACTCAGCAAGGGACAAAAAAGAACACCAATCCTCCTGATTCTCCGCCACAAAACAGCGCAGATATGTCTCCAGATTCTGATTGACACGCTCTGTCTGGCCATTCGACTGCGGGTGGAAAGCAGAAGAGAATGACAACCGAACCCCCAAGCGGGAACAGAAAGCCTTCCAGAATCTGGAAACAAACTGCGTGCCCCTATCGGAGACTATGTCTGAAGGAATACCATGCAATTTGACAATGTGATCAATAAATGCCTGCGCCAGCGTCTTAGCATTGGGCAAACCAGGAAAAGGGATGAAATGCACCATTTTGCTAAAACGGTCCACCACCACCAGAATCACAGTCTTCCCCGAGGAACGAGGCAGGTCCGTTATGAAGTCCATGGACAGATGTGTCCAAGGATGGGAAGGAATGGGTAAGGGAAGGAGAGGACCTGATGGCCGTGAATGAGGGACTTTGGCACGAGCGCAAGTCTCGCAGGCTGCCACAAAACCCTCAACCGACTTACGAAGCGCAGGCCACCAGAATCTCCAAGCGATGAGATCCACTGTGGCTCTTGCCCCCGGGTGCCCAGCAAGGACAGTATCATGGTGTTCCTTAAAAATCTTGTGTCTTAAAGCGAGAGGCACAAACAACCTCCCAGGAGGACAAAGATCAGGAGCCTCTGACTGGGCTACCTGCACCTCTGCCTCCAATTCAGGATAAAGAGCAGAGACCATCACACCTTCAGCCAAAATGGGACCCGGGTCTTCAAAATTCCCACCTCCCGGAAAACAACGTGACAGGGCATCTGCCTTCACGTTCTTAACCCCAAGGCGGAACGTGACAACAAAATTAAACCTTGAAAAGAACAAAGACCATCTGGCCTGTCTCGGGTTCAGATGCTTGGCTGACTCCAAGTAGGCCAAATTTTTATGGTCAGTAAACACGGTAATAGGGTGTCTGGCTCCCTCTAGCCAATGGCGCCATTCCTCAAAAGCCAATTTGATGGCCAACAACTCCCCATCTCCCACATCGTAATTTCTCTCTGCGGAGGAGATTTTCTTCGAGAAAAAGGCACACGGTCGCCATTTGGCAGGAGAGGAACCCTGAGACAAGACCGCACCCACACCCACCTCAGAAGCATCAACCTCAACTATGAAGGGTAGAGAAATATCAGGTTGTACCAAGATGGGAGCGGAAGCAAAACTCTCCTTGATATTAGAAAAGGCCTTACGCGCCTCTACCGACCAGGAAGAAAAATCTACCCCCTTTCTGGTCATATCAGTGAGTGGTTTAACAACAGAGGAATAATTCAAAATAAACTTCCTGTAATAATTGGCAAAGCCCAAAAAACGCATCAGCGCCTTTTGATTCTCAGGAAGCTCCCACTCAAGCACAGCGCGGACCTTCTCAGGGTCCATGCGAAAACCAGAAGCGGAGAGAAGAAACCCCAGAAATTGAATTTCTGGAACCGCAAACACACATTTTTCCAGTTTCGCGTATAATTTATTCTCCCGCAGGATGAGCAAGACCTGACGTAAGTGTTCCTTATGAGTTTTGAAATCAGGAGAAAAAATCAAAATGTCATCCAAATACACTAATACAAATTTTCCCATTAAATGATAAAAAATGCTGTTCATGAAATGCTTAAAAACGGCTGGGGCATTCATCAAACCAAAAGGCATAACCACATTCTCAAAATGGCCCTCAGGGGTATTAAAGGCTGTCTTCCATTCGTCTCCTTCTCTGACCCTGACCAGGTTGTATGCCCCTCTTAGATCTAATTTGGAAAATACTTTAGCCCCAACAATCTGGTTAAACAGGTCCGGGCTCAGAGGAAGCCGATAAGGGTCACGAATAGTGATACTGTTCAGCTCCCTGAAATCCAGACAAGGTCTTAAAGAACCATCTTTTTTCTTAACAAAGAAAAAACCACGGCAACAGGTGACTTCAAGGGTCGTATGTGTCCTTTTCTCAGACTCTCAGATATAAGCACGCATAGCGACCCTTTCAGGTTGGGAGAGATTGTATAAATGAGATTTAGGCAGCTTGGCGCCTGGGATGAGATTAATAGGGCAATCGTACTCCCTGTGCGGGGGCAAACTCCACTCTCAGAGAAGACATCCGAAAATTCAGAGAGAAAAGGTGGTACAGTCTTAGTAGAAACCTCAGAAACAAACTCCAACCATTTATTTGCCTCGCTTGCCAATCAATGGTGGGGTTATGTTTAGTGAGCCAGGGTAGCCCCAACACAAGAGGAGTAGGCAATCCGCTAAGGACGAAACATGACACATCCTCAACATGAGCATCACTCACAATTAAATGGATATTGTGAACTATGCCCTTTAATGATTTCTGAGAAAGTGGAGCGGAATCAATAGCAAAAACAGGAATATCCTTTCCCAAAGTGCATACCTGGAAACCATGAGTTATCGCAAATTGATTATCAATGAGATTGCCATCTGCTCCACTATCTACAAAAATCTCACAAAAAATGTTCTTGCTCTCTAGTGCCACCCTGGCAGGCATGACAAAACGGGAACTACAAGCAAACGGAAAACCTTCAATTTCCACCTCAACCCTGCCAATAGTAACAGATGGAACATTTTTAAAATATTTTTTCCTTTTTGTTTCTTTATTACTCCCAAAAAACTGCCTGAATCTCCTAGAGGGACAAACATTTGCCAAATGATTTATACCTCCACAACAAAAACAAACCTTCCCATGCAGGCTGAATCTTCTATTGTCAGAGGCAATCAACCCCAGCTGCATGGGGTCCTGCTCAGAAGGGGCTGACAGAGATTGAGACCCCTGCGCAAAGAATGAGACCGCTGCACTGTCCTGGGATTGAGTATGACAGGAAGGAGAGATCTCTCCTCTCTCTCTAAGACGCCTGTCAATACGAACGGCCTGAGACATAGCAGAGTCCAAGGAGATAGGCCTCTCATGAAAGGCAAATGCATCTTTCAATCCCTCTGAAAGACCATGGCAAAATTGACTTCGGAGTGCAGCATCATTCCAACCAGTATCGGCTGCCCATCTCCGAAATTCTGAGCAGTATATCTCTGCGGATTGTTTACCCTGGCATAACAGACGTAGTCTAGACTCAGCCAAAGCAATACGATCCGGATCATCATATATCTGACCCAGGGCTAAAAAGAATTCATCCACTGAACGTAGGGGCCGTGCCCCCACCGGCAGCGAAAAGGCCCAGGACTGAGCGTTATCCCTGAGCAGCGATATAATGATCCCCACCCTCCGTTCCTCATCACCAGAGGAATGGGGAAGAAGGCGAAAATGGAGTTTGCAAGCCTCTCTAAAACGCACAAAATTCTCACTACCCCCGGAGAACGTATCCGGGAGCGAGATCTTAGGCTCAGAACAAACTCCATGAACGCAAGCTGAACCGGTCACTTGAAACTGAGAAAGAGTATTACGGAGATCTGCTATCTCCAATGAAAGACCCTGCAAGCGTTCAGTCAAAAGTGAAACCGGATCCATGCTTGAGACAGTTTTGGCGGTTTATAATGTCACGGAAGGTGTACAGGAAACAAGACAATACAAAATGAATATATGACTCACTGGATCCAAAACTAAGGAACAAAAAGGGAGACCCCTGCATAAGACCTGGCACTCTCCCTGACTGCTCAGCCTATGCGAACATCCCAATGGTGGATGATTGCATATCCTCGTACCTCGACTGTATAACACCTGAGCACCCTATAATAGTGAGGGGACACGACCACCGGCTCCCTACACTAGACATGGAGGGAGTCAGGGTTACCTGGGATCCAGCAAACAGAAAATCACAAATGAATGTACAACACTTATCTTGTAGAAGACTGGGGAATAGGATCAGCATGCACACACACTCCAGGAAGTTGTATAAACCGCACACTAATGCATTATGGGGAGGAATTTAAAGGGATGCAATCAGTCCAACTACATGACAGCTGAGAGAGGCTAACGAGATGATGAACTGAAAACCAAAACAAAGAAAGCTCAAGGAGGAGGTTCTGAAAGGCATCTTTCAGAGCTTCTCAGATGTCTGGTGGTGACATCCTGTAGTTCACTAATACAACTTGCAGAGGTGATGACAGCTATCAAGAAGATCTTGAAAACGATGAACCTGAGAGAAGAATCCTCTAATGTTTTAAACTGATGTTTAGTCAGTGCAGCGAACACTATAGACAACCACAAGGTACAGGCAATGAAATGCTGGACTGAGATTCTTTTAAGTTTCTGACAGAAAACTCTGATTAAAATAGTGAAGAAACCTTGCTTTGTAAATGTGCCTTGATGGTTGCAAATTGCACTATGAGGGTTTTTTAATACATTCCACAAAAACGTCATAAGTCTTCATGCAGCTAGCATAGCATTAACAACCTCTGTGGAAATTCTACGTAAGACAGGTTGTTCTTGCCACCTTCCACACCATGAGATGCAACTTGTTTGGGTGAAGAAGACGTAGAGAGAAATAAAATACACTATCTCCTTCTTCCAGCTCAACTTTAGAGGGGCCATGGTGATTGGTTAATTGATTGATCATTACTGCTTATTAACATGTCTCTGTCTAGTTGTATCTAAGGGGCTTTAACCCATTGGTGACACTGCTTAAATAAGACGTCCAGGAAAGTTTAATTTATGGTACTTCTTTTCAGTTCAGAATTGTTGGTCAGAGAGGTTTATAGGTATGCTTTAATTAAGGAATCTGATAGATTTCCCAGTTTAACTATTTCTAGATCAAAGTGTCACTACAATAATGAGAACACCAAATGTGTATAGTTTCTTTATTGTTTTACTAAGTTTAAAAAATACATATTCAAAATAAAAATCATTTTTTTTTTACATTGCCATGCATTTGGCACCCATAACTTCTTTCTATATTTTCATCTATAGAGCTATGTGAGTGTGTGAGCACTTTTTCAAGGTGAACTTCATTGGTACAATTTTGGGGTACATATGACTTTTTGATCACTTTATACAAAAAAATTTCAGGGGATGATGTGACCAAAGATGGCAATTCGGATATGACATTATTTTTTTCCATTAAGACATTCAGTGTACTTCATATATCTTCATAAGGCCTCGTATTGCTGTCCTTATACTACAGATTTGCAAAATACTAATATCTTCTGTGTGCAATCCGCATTTTTGTCACTCCCATCACTAGTAATGACTATTCTTGTCCACAGAGCAGACAAGAATAGGACATGTTCTATAATTTGCGTGCATACAGATGTAGACAGCACACGGATGTTATCTGTGTGCTCTCCGTTTTTTTTTTTAGACCCTTAGAAATTAATGGATCCATGTGCAGTCCTCAAAAAATGCAGATCAGACATGAATGCAAAACACGGTTGTGTGCATGAGGCAATTTTTTTATGCAAAACTCATTAACTTGCTCCATACACCCCTCCTGCATTTACAGTATGTGGAGCAGTCAGGATAGGGGTAAAAAATATAAAGAAGAGGATGATCAGGCTTACAAACTACATTGCAGTTTGTCACTATGAGTTCAGGGATGCTGTAAGCTCAGTCTTGCACACTTACTACTGCCAGTCGGTGTGGTGTGCCAGACAGGGGAATAGCTAAGGCTTATGGGCCCTGGTGAAAGAGTTCAGCTTGGGGCCCCCTTCGCTCAGTGCTTTTTGACCAGGGGCAGGGAAGCACATAGCCTCCTTGTCACGGCTGTCATGGTCTGGTGGTAGTGGACCGTGACACTTTTGCTGTGCATGCTTGTTGCTGGTTGGCAACGTGTTGTTAGCATGATTTTACACTTCCCCTTTAAGACTGGTGTTTCTTCCCATTTTGGTTTGTTTAGGGTTTATGGAGTGTGCAAGGTGGAGCTGGGTGTGGCCTCATGGCTCTTCTTATACTGTAGTTGTGAGTTTGAGGTTAGTTGTATTACTGCCTTTGCTCCTCTCAGGATGTGTCACCTGTGTGTCCCTTCCTTCTAGATCGCTGTATACACATCGCTGAACGAGCACTGTGTGTACAGCTGAGGAAGCGATATGCCGCAGCTGTCGGGTCTTCCACAGACCTCAATCAGCCCTGCACTGAGGCTGTACAGTGCAATATACTGCTGTACAGCCTCTTTGGAGGTTGTATTTCCCCTGTAACTGGGGCTACAATGTCAGCCCCAGTTACAGGAGAAATCAATAGTAAAAAAAAATAAAAAATTAAGTTAAATGTCCCCCAGAGGTCTTGTATAATCTTCTGGGGGACGCAAAGTGTAAAATAAAAAAAATAAAGTGTTTTGAAAAAAAGTTTTGCATAAAAAAAATATAAATTCCCCCCAAATCAGTTATTTAAAAATTTTTAAAAATAGAAGAAAATAAATAAAATTGACATATTTGGTATCACCGCGTCCGCAAAGACCGACTATATAATAATATCATATTATCTACCCTATCAGGTGAACGCCATGAGAAAAAAAAAAAACATTGTGCCAAAACAGATTTTGTAGTGAGCTCACCTCACAAAAAACATTATGTTAATCAATCAAAAAGTCGTATGTACCTCAAAATAGAAGAAATAAAAACTTCACCTCATCCCGCAAAAAATGAGCCCCCACACAAGTTTTTACTACAATTTTCTTTTTATATTCATTGATTTTTATTCCTTACCATTGTTTTAATATTTTTTTTATTGTCTTTTATGATTCACATATTGTCCCGCATACATTTTGTACCTTATTCCAACCCCCCCTTTCTGTTAGTCCCAGCGGCCACCCCACCCAGTTGATTGGCGCTTTCCCAGGGTCACCTCGGAGGGACATTGGGAGTGTCCACACACCCAATTCCCACACCTTTTTTTACTCATCTCTATTTACCTGCAGACTAGTCTGCAGGGCTGACCCTGCGTAGCAGCCTCTCTACCACCCCCTACTCCTTTCTTTCCCCTCCATCCCCTGCCGCCTCTAGTTACTCCGGGTCCCCTGGACACTTGCTCCACTGGATCCCTGTAACCCTCACATTCTCTCTCTTGCTTCGTATTCCCAAATAACAGTTTATGACCACAATTAGGGTGTTACTATATTCAGGAGAAAGTGGGTAGCAAATTGTGGGGGGATATTCTCCTGTTAGCTCTTGTAAAAAAAAATGGGATTTTTCATTTTCACACCCAAGTATTAAAAATTCGATGAAACACCTGTTGAGTAAAGTGCTCGCTACACCCCTTAAAAATTCCTTGGGTGGTGTAGTTTACAAAATGTGGTCACTTTTTGGGAGTTTTCACTGTGGGGATACCTTAGAGTCTCTTCAAATGCAACATGGTGCCCAACGACCATTCCAGCAAAATCTGCCCTCCAAAAACAATATGGCACTCCTTGCCTTCTGTGTCCTGTCCTGTGCCCATACAGCAGTTTAAGACCACATATGGGGTGTTTCTGCAAACTGGGGTGGGGTGTTTCTGCAAACTGGGGTGGGGTGTTTCTGAAATTTTTAAATTTCACCTTTATTTTGCCTTAATTCCTAAGGGATACCTAAAGTGTTAACCACAATTCTAAAGCCAATTTTGAATAGTTGAGGGGTGTCATTTCTAAAGTGGGGCCTGTAACGGATCTCCTAGAACCCCGACCAGGTACCTCCGTTGATAGATGCTCCCAGTGCTTCCCGAGGACTCCAAGCACTCCGCTCTACACCAAAACCACCACAGGAGCCAGGAACAGCTCTTACAAGAGCTAGTAGTGATAGCCAGGGGAGTATAGCAAATATTCAGCGTATAGCAATCCCCACACACATGAGACGAGGCTCTATGTTGAATGTAAAACAGTAACTCTTTAATGGGTTATTTTTCTGACTTTTATGCAGGTCTCCTAGCAAGGGGCACTCCCCCTGGGGCCCTTGTAGAAGACTGTGACAGTTTATATTTTAGCCAATCACATGCATTTACAGTATTGAAACCTTCCTAGCAATTGTACACAAAAACCCCTTCCCTCTGTCTGTAATGCAATCAACAAAATACAATTACCAAGCATAATGGGCTAACTTAATCACTACCAGACAGAACACACACATTTTTCCCAACACACAGAGAAAACCTCAAACCCACACATCCCCATAATGTATACATCCATGGATAGCTCTGATCTGGGTGAACAACATATCCAAAAATCACCCAGATCCGAGCAGGGGTTTCCGAAATCCATGGAAGTCACATTTGGCCAGCCGCAAGCATGGCTTTCCTGCCCAAAACAGTTCCACAGATTTTAGCTGTGCGGCTGGTCTGTCTTCTCCTTCAAAGTTAGTATGGGCCATAATCCTGGGATCTATATATACAAACCAAAAAAGACAAGGTGGCATTAGCAGGAGGTTCTCAAACCCACATGCAGTCGTGCATATATACAGGGGAGCAAATCCTGCACTTGTGGCCCGTTGCTAATGGCAATCCCCAGCAAAATGCATACGGTGGAGGATGCCCGCGGCGAACCACAAGTACCACAATAGACATCTCACACAAGGTAACAAGTGCGGATGTCATAATCAATATAACAATATAACAAAACAATAACAAATACAGGTGCACTCTGCAGTCTCACTAAACCCTCAAACTGATTTTAAAATTGAGAGATTAGTCAACATGTCCTACGGTGTAGAACATGTCTAAGCCCGGACACCACGTCAAGGTTTCTCAAGTAGCCCGGGACCTAACACTCTCCTACCTGCGCCGTGTGGGCGATACCAGGAGCCAGTGGGCAAATTACAGGAGCATGAGGCCGACTCACAAACAGCTCACCAGTTACCTCCAGCATGTAACCATGCTTGCAATGGGAGGAGGGAGGAGTCTGCGAGTCCCACTCAAGACTGACTGATATGGCCCAGGCCTCACAGGTGCACCTAAATGTGGCCTGTAGATGGAAAACAGGCACATTTAAATTGGAGTTTATACACCTCCAGGAATCTATATATACAAACCAAAAAAGACAAGGTGGCATTAGCAGGAGGTGCTCAAACCCACATGCAGTCGTGCATATATACAGGGGAGCAAATCCCTGGGGCAAGAGGCTGGCAACAAGGCCCCTCCAAAACCCAGTGGCGAGGTTGGTTTCGCCACAGGGCCATTTATGGGTTGGTTCTATTATGTAAGCTACACAAAGTGACTTCAGAATTGAACTGGTCCTTAAAAAGTTTGACTTTGGAAATTTTCGTAAACATTTAGAAAATAGCTTCTAAAATTCTAAACCTTTTAACGTCCTAAAAAAATAAAATTACATTACCAAAATAATGCCAACATAAAGTAGACATATAAGGAATGTTAATTAATGAATATTTTACAAGGCATCACTATCTGTATTAAAAGCAGAGAGATTCAAATTTAGAAAACAGTGAATTTTTTAAAATTTTCGTTAACTTTTAGAATTTTTTACATAAATAAAGGTAAAACATATTGACTCAAATTTACCATTAACATGAAGTACAATGTGTCACGAGAAAACATTCTCTGAATGGCTTGGATAAGTAAAAGCATTCCAAAGTTATTACCACATAAAGTGACACACGTCAGATTTGCTAAATTAGGCCTGGTCAGGAAGGGGGTAAATGGCCCGGTCTGTAAGTGGTTAATCAGATCTGCTCATCCTCTCCTTCTGTATAACCTGCTTTCTGCAGATTGCACTAATTTTTATGGAGACAGGTTCTCTAGAGGGTATTTTATTTTACAAGTGGAAGCATATAGTGACTAACATGCAGAGTCAGATGGGCAATTAGTCTTTAGGAAGCCTCACAGCAGCAGGAAATACGATTCTTAGCTGTGGGAGGCAGCACCTTCTCCAATTTATTTGAGCCCATTAGTAAAGGTTTTTGTGGCTCACATAGTAAACTTGGAAGGAGCAGTTCAAAACATGAATATAAGCGCCCAGTGTACCCTTAATTACTATATAAATTCTATTAGTAACAACACTAATTAATCATTATATAAATTACATCTGCCTGTTTAAACTCCAAAAGTACAAAACAGAATAAATTGACCGTCTCAGAAGTGAAATACACAGGAGGCATTCCAGTTGCATTAAGCTACTCTACTGACAGTAAATGAATTGATATTATTATACACGTTTATATGCAAATTTCAGATGTTCTTATTTCAGTAAGGCCCTTATGCACACGATTGTGGTTTGGGTCTGCATCCGAACCATATTTTTTGCAGGTCGGATGTGAACCCATTCACTTCAAAAAACTCCCAATAATCAGATATTGATGGCCTACCCTGAGGATAGGCCATAATATAAAAGGAGTGAATAACCCTTTTAAGGTGCCCATATACATTAGATTCAGTTAGACGTTTTAGCCAACTGATGATACACGATCATCGCCTGGATAAAAGGAGATCATATTTGTCACTCCTATCTATGTATTGCCCAAAAATGAATGCTTTGACGAGCGCTTGTTATAAATAACTGTTTTTCTGTATTTGCAAATATGTGAAAGAGAATATATAACTTTGTACTATTCTATTCAGTAATGCTGCAAATAATGACTATATTTTCTTTGTGAAAAACAAATAAAACAGATATTTGTTAAAAAAAAAAAAAAAAGGAGATCATATGTGGAATTTCTGTCTCATGGCTGCTCGTAGCTTTTTGTATTTGGGTTACACAGAAAATAGATGAAAGATTGTGACTTCTGAGAATGATTCAGTTGGTGTAATCAAACATCTATGACGGATTGGAACAACTGTAATTGTCAATATCAACTACAATGTGATGCAGAATGATCATTAACCAGACAATGGTTATTCAACCATCAAACAACTTCTATCTAATATATATGGCCACCTTTAAGTTTTTGGTTCAGTGATCACTTGCTGCTGCCGTGGAAATAAATTATGGCAGTATTTTGGTGCCAAAAGGCATTTTTTTGTCACTTTTAAAGAGTGCATCCTTGATGGATTAGTTCTGATCCATTTTGTAAGGGTGCCCATACATAGTGCAGCAGGCCGTGGGTGTCACGAGGGTGTCAAGAGCCACGCCTGACTCCGTTGTACCCGGGGTCAGGAGGTCGCAGCGGTTGGCTGCGCGCTCTATGTAAGATAGGGCTGTTTCCTTATTGTAGCTTTCTGGGTTTGCTTTGCAAACCCTTTTGGCTCACTCAGGGATCCGTAGCTCCTTCTCTCAGCTGTTCCTTGTCCAGCACTCCCAATCCTCCTTATATTCCCCTCTCACACTTCTCTGGTTGCCAGATATAGAGCTTCCTGCCTGGACATCTATTCTGACCCACTGGAGCTGTGTTGCTGCGTTCTCTGATTGTTGCTTTAGAACGCTACCCTCCGGATCCCTGTTGGACCTTTGTGGACAGTTGTTGTCGTCCACCTGGGTGTTTGTGTTTGTCTGTGTTTGTCTGTCCTCTCCCTGGTGTTTCCCTCTTAGTGCAGTGGTGAGGACTAGCGATCCCACCGGCCTGTTCATTATCTAGGGTTCATTTCAGGGAAAGCCAGGGTTTAGGCACGTGATCGCCGCACGGGTGAGGAACCCGTCTAGGGACGTCAGGGCAGTCAGGTGCCAGCCGTAAGGAGAGTTAGGGGTCACCACCTTTCCCTCTCCCTTGGGCAGGACTTTCCCTTTTTCCTCCATGTGCGTGTTGCGGGTCATTACAGTGGGATCCTTATGTGAATTACCGCTAATTGCCGAGCTGCACTTTGTATTTACCATTGTTACTAATGATAAGTACAAGTGCAACCTGGCAATTAGCAGTTACCCACATGCAAATTGTGCAGCCGGACTGCACTGTGTGCAGGCGCCCTAGCAAATCCTGACAGCTCATATTAACTTATAATTAACCTTCCCAGTGAAAAGATCTGGACCCACAGTGATTAGCTGATCACTAGTGCAGCATGCCTGTCTTAAAAACAACTCCTTTAATGACCCATTTAACGTAATGGTAAATTTTTTTAGGATGCTATTACACATGCTGCTAAGCTACGGTAGCTGTGCTGCTATTTGCCAGGCTGTTACTCTGCATCTGTGGTCAGACCATTCTATAGAACATGTCACATATGTAAACTTTCATTCTGTAGCTAAAAATCACTTTCCAATCTAAAAATAATTAACCCTTTTAATATAAAAGATTTACTGTGCATTCGGAAATTCTTCAGACCCTTTCACATTTTGTTATGTTGCGGCCTTGTGCTAAAATAAAAAAAAGTTACAATTTTTCCTCATCAGTGTGCGCTTAATACCTCATGATGAGAAAATGGAAACAGAATGTTTGAAATGTTTGCTAATTTACTGAAAAGAAAAAACTAAGATATTGCATTAATGTAAGTATTTAGACCAGTCACTCAGTATTTAGTTGAAGCACCTTTGCCAGCATTTACAGCCACACCTGGGGATCTTGAGATTTTCTGCCATTCTTCTCTTCAGATCCTCTCAAGCTCTGTCAGGCTGGATGGGGACTCCTTTAGATGCTTTTGCAAACTTTCATATGTCCGTTTGTAAGTTTCTCCCATCTGCACACAGGTTTTTAGGAGCTTAGCCACAGTGACCATTGGCCTTTCTCGCTTGATTACTTAGTTTGGTGGGGTGGCCTGCTCCTAGTAGAGCTCGAAAATAGGTGGGACGCCACCTATAGCTAACAACTCCCAAATATTTGCAATTCGATAAGTTCAAAGAACTGTGATATAAGAATTATTGTGACTCTTCCAAAGGTTCAAAAAAGAGTCCATAATTAAATCGAAAAGTCTACAATTGTGTTATAGCAATAAGAATCGACTATTTTACTAACCGAAGAATTGGTGACTATCAAAAAAATTAATTTCAGAAAATTATCGATAAAACTGCATATGTAGTGCTAAACTATCGACAATTTCTCTTTCTGTGGTGTACCAATCGGCAATTTAGAACGCACCTATATGCTGTCTCACATATATACCTATTAGGGATCGACCAATATTGATTTTTTAGGTCCGATACCGATAATTTGTGAACTTTTAGGCCGATAGCCGATAATTTATACTGATATTATGTGAATTTTCATTTTTGAAAAAAAAAAAATTCCTGCTGAAAATGAATGTTTATTGTTAATGTGTATTTTTTTATTTTTTTTGTAAATCTTTCTTTTTCATTTATACTTAATATTTTGGTGGGTTTTTTTTATTTATTTTTTTACTAACTTTTAGCCCCCTTAGGGACTAGAACCCTTGTCCTATTCACCCTGATAGAGATCTATCAGGGTGAATAGGACTTCACACTGTCCCTGCTGCTCTGTGCTTTGTGCACACAGCAGCATGGAGCTTACTATGGCAGCCAGGGCTTCAGTAGCGTCCTGGCTGCCATGGTAACCGATCGGAGCCCCAGCATTACACTGCTGGGACTCCGATCGGAGGAGGAGGGGATCCTGTGGCCACTGCCACCAACGATCAATAGGGGGGGACGCACTGCGCCACCAATGTTAGTTAATACTGGGGTGGGGGGGCCGCGGGCGCACTGCACCACCAATGTGGTTGATACTGGGGTGGGGGCGGGGGGCGCGGGCGCACTGCGCCACCAATGTTGTTGATACTGGGGTGGTGGTGGGGGCCACGGGCGCACTGCGCCACAATGTTGTTGATACTGGGGTGGGGGTGGGGGCCGCGGGCGCACTGCGCCACCAATGTTGTTAATACTGTGGTGGGGGTGGGGGCCGCGGACGCACTGCGCCACCAATGAAAATAAATCTCATTCATTCATATACAGGAGGCGGGAGCTGGCTGCAGAATCACATAGCCGGCTCCCAACCTCTATGAGCTGTAGCTGCGATCCGCGGCACCTGAGGGGTTAACTACCGCAGATCGCAGCTACAGCTCAGAGGTCGGGAGCCGGCTATGTGATACTGCAGCCAGCTCCCGCCTCCTGTTCAATTTGAATAAATGAGTAAGTTAACATCATTGGTGGCGCAGTGGCCATAGCTCCTCCCCTCCTCTTGTTCCCTGTTCTCCCATTGGCTGCAGCAGCACAGGGGGAGGGAGACACTGCTTCCTTCTCCCCTGTGCTGCAGAGGGAACACGGAGAGCGCTGACAGCAGCGCGATCTGTGTTCCCGATTTGTTATCGGAATATCGGCAAAATAAATGCCGATACCGATAACAGTTAAAATCCTCAATATCGGCCGATAATATCGGTAAAACCGATAATCGGTCGATCCCTAATACCTATACCTCGAGTGATTTTTACCTTATCGTCATTTGTGACGTTTTACCCATTGTTATTTAATTTCTGTACAATTTACGTAACTTGTATGACATTAATCATTTTTTAACGTGATAATTGCATCAATTAAGTAATTTGTTTTGAGCAGTCCTTCAGATATTGAGTGCCATATCTTCATTATACAATTATTCTGCTCCAAGTAGAGTCTTGTTTGTTCCAGACTTCTTCCATTTGTGAATTATGGAGGCCGCTGTGCTTTTAGGAACTTTCAGTGAGCAGAAATTATTTTGTACCCTTCTCCAGATTTGTGCCGGCACATAATTCTGTCTATGAGCTCTACAGGCAGTTCCCAACTTTTGGTTTGGTTTTTGCTCTGATATGCATTGTTAGCTGTGAGACCTTATATAGGTCTTTACATTTCATGTCCAATCAAATGAATTTACCACAGGGAGACGACAATCTACAACTGTACAAACATCTCAAAGATGATCAAGAGAAATGGGAGACCCTTAAGCTAAATGTCAAGTATCATTACAAAGGGTCTGAATACTTACAGCCATGTGAAATTTTAGCTTTTCCTTTTTAATAAATTTGCAAATATCTAAAAAATTCTGTTTTCATTTTTATTAATGGGGATTGAGTGCAGATTGATAGGGGAAAAAGCAAACTGTCACAACATGACACAAGGAGAAAAAAATCCTTATAGCAGTGTTAGATAAATAGTTTAAAACCTTCGTAAATTTATGTTTCAAATGCTTTATTGAATATATATATTCGTCATCATATAAGCATTTTGAGTAGCAATCACTCTTAGAATAACAAATGTATTATGGTCATACATTAAGTATAGAGATAGTACAACAAAAACAAAAACGTACATCAGTGGAGAATCTAGCGGCAATCAGCAGCTCGAGATATAAGAGGCAACAACCTAATAAAAAAACACAGGTAGACATATGGCATAAATCTGTTCCAAAATAGTGCTATAGAGACACATGAAATATCACAGTGTTAGACTACGTTGCACATTGGCGGAGTAGGCCGAGGTAGTCCAAGGCTCCCATAACTTCTCAAAAGCCTCGAAAGTATCCGCCCTAATTGCTGAGAGTCTTTCATAGAGTAAGATCCTATTGACTCTGTCTAAGACTGCCTGGAAGCTTAATGTACTCGACTTCCATTTAAACGCTACGTGAATTCTGGCAGCCATTAGGATGTATTGCGACAGTTTAAATTTAGCGAAGGGTAGTTCAGAAGGTTTGTCTCCTAAGAGGCAGGAGGTGGGTGTAATTTGGTAAGGGCATCCCAAAATTGTAGTGAGTAGTCTCCCAATTTTGGACCAGAATTGCTGAACAAGTGGACACGTCCACCAAATGTGGTATACTGTACCATCCTCGGTGCACCCTCTAAAGCAGAGAGGTGACACATCCGGATATATACGATGTAATCGATAAGGAACTAGATGAGTTCTGTGGAGAATCTTTACAGAAGTCTCCGCTAATGTGGTCTGCCACGAAGTCTTTGTCAGCGTCTGGGAGCGAGAGAACCATTTGGACAATGAACAGTCTAACTGTGTATCTCTATCCCATTCTAACATATATGGGAGTCGAACTCCTTCGGGTGAAAGGTCCAGCATGCTGTATAGTCTAGATAATAATCCCTGCCTATACAGAGAGAAGTTCACAAATCGCTCAAAGGGGGCAAAATCTAAAATCTGGTCAGCAATCTGTAGTGAGTGAAGAAATGAAAAGACCTGATTGGCCCTGAATGATTCACTACCAGGGAGGCCAAATTTGTCTCTAAAATCACTCAGGGCAATCAGTCTTCCCCTGACCAAGAATCTGTGTAGACTTGTGCAGTTATTATCAATCCACCACTTAAAATTAGAGGACTTCAGTCCTGGGGAAAAGGCAGGATTACCAATCAGGTGTAAAAGTGGAGAAAGTTTAGATTGCAACGAATACTTAAATCTGACTGATCTCCATAATAGGAGGGCCTGATATGATAATGGCGAGTTAGAGCGAACCTTCTTCGGAATGGGAAGTGTAGACCAGAGTAGAGCCCTCCACGACCAAGGAGAGAAGAGCGACTGTTCCATCGAGACCCATATTGGATGAGTTTCAGGTTTTGTATGTGTCAGAAAGAGCTGGGCCAATCTAGCGGCTCTGTAGTATTTTAAAAAATCGGGAACTGAAAGGCCTCCCTGAGTTTTGTGCCGACACATTGTAGCCCGAGCTATACGGGCACGCTTGTTACCCCATATGAATTTCAGCACATCTCTCTGTAAGTCGTGGAGATCCCCACTCGGGACCGGTAACGGTATTGACCGGAATAAATATAAAAGCCTAGATAACACCACCATCCGGACTATATGTATCCTGCCTATCCAGGATATCAGCAATGTGCTCCAAGTCTTAAGGTCTGCTCTAATAGCCCGGTACATAGGGACATAGTTCATTTTATACATTAGGTGCGGAAGAGTGGGAACAATTGTGCCTAAATATGGTATATGACTCGGTTGGTAGTGGAACTGAAAGTTTTTTAAGAGTGTTGATTTTAGGGGGTACGGAGTATTGCATAACATAAGTTCGGATTTTTGATGATTTATCCGGAGTCCGGAGGCCCTAGAGAAGTTGTCTAAAAGTCGTAGTAGGTTTGGTAGGGAGACAAGGGGGTTAGTTATAGAAAGGAGGAGGTCGTCGGCGAATAGGCTCAGCTTGTATTCCTTATCTGCAACCTTAACACCCGTCACATTCTGGTCTTCTCTAATGGATATGGCTAGGGGTTCCATAGCCAGGGCAAAAAGTGCTGGAGACAAGGGACACCCCTGGCGTGTACCTCTAAGAATCTGGATCGGGGCAGGATTTAGGGACGGGAGTTTAAGATATGCTACTGGATTCGAATATAAAGCCCTAACCGCTTGTACAAATGGGCCCTCAATACCCATAGACCGGAGAACTGAGTGCAAGTAATCCCACGTGACAGAATCAAAGGCCTTCTCTATATCAAGGGCCAAAACAGCTAATGGTGTATTACCTTTGTTTGCCACTTGAATCAGGTTGAGGATTTTGCGGATATTATCAGGGGCTTCCCTACCTGGGATAAACCCTACCTGATCTCTACCAATAATATTTGGGAGTAGACAATTGAGTCTCCGAGCAAGTATAGACGTGAGAATCTTGGTGTCCAAATTCAGCAAGGAAATTGGTCTATAGTTGGAGGGAGATAAGTGATCTTTTTTGGGTTTTGGGATTACCGTTATGTTAGCAACCAAAAATCAGGGTGCGGAGTATTACCTTGCATTACATGGTTGCAATATTTGGTGATATGCGGCGTTAGGATGGGAGTGAATTTTTTATAATAAAGGGCAGATAGCCCATCCGGTCCTGGGGCTTTACCTAGTTTCAACAATTTGATGGAGAATTCTACTTCTTCATTAACTACCGGTCTGTTTAGGTTTCCCACCGCCTCCGGAGAGACCCGTGGCAATCCAACAGAGGCTAGGAAGTCACTAAGGTTCTGGTTCTGGATACCGCTAGGTTTAGCATACAATTTTTGGTAAAATGCATGGAAGGTCTGATAGATGGTCTCGGGGTTGGAGGATATTTGGCCAGCCTGTGACCGAATCTGAAATACCTGATTAATGGTTTGCTTTGCCTTAAGTTGTCGGGCCAGCATTTTGTCAGGTTTGTTGGCGAACCTATAGTAGTAGGATTCAGTCCATCTTAGTGCCTTCTCTGTTCGATCCGTGAGGATCATGTTTATTTGGAGCTTGGTACTGTTAATTTCTCTAATTAAATATAACGAGGGCACCCTCTGGTGTGCTCTTACCAATCTGCTAAGCTTGGACTCAAGACTCAACAACGTCGCCTGCCTTTCCTTTTTCAGACGCGAAGCTTCCTTAATGAATTGACCCCTTATAAAGGCCTTGTGGGAAAGCCATGTTAGTACGGGGTCTACGTCGGGGTCAGAATTATCTATCCCTTATAGCAGGTCTGGTCAATAGTGACTCATTAAGTCTCCACGTAAACAATCTGCTGGTAGGGGTAGATGGGGTAACATCCGCTACAACCATATCATGGTCTGACCACGACATCACCTGGTGCCTGCAGTAAGCCAACTGTGGCAAGAGGGAGGAGGAGATCAGAATCATGTCAATGCGTGTATAAAGATGATGGGCGGGAGAATAGTAAGTATATCCTCTCTGAGTACCATTATATTCCCTCCAGGAATCTGCTAATGTAAGAGACATCATGACATTCGTAATCTGGCGGCCCAACGCAGCTGATCGTGGGGTTCTGAGCTGGGAGGATCGGTCCATTGAAGGATTCATTACAAAATTAAAATCCCCTGCCCAGATTATCTCATCATACCGTAGTGCTTCTATTAGCTGGTGCATGTGGCCAAAGAAAGCAATTGGATCTTCAGTAGGAGCATATACATTAATTAAACACATAGCTTTCCCTTTATACTCCCCTAACAAAATAACATATCGTCCCTCCTGGTCTATAAACTGGTCAGTAACCTGGAACGGAAATGAATTATGCAGCAAAGTAATCACTCCCCTACTTTTGGTACAGAAAGTGGAGGAGAAAAATCTTGAGTATTGAGGGTGAAAGTATTTGGGATGCGAAGAAGGGGTAAAATGTGTCTCTTGTATACATATGACATCAGGTTTATGCCTATGGTATATTGAGAGAGCCATTTTACGTTTACCTGGGGAGTTTAAGCCTCGAGCATTATGCGACAATAGTTTACACATTATCCCAACAATATATAGAGTAGCTCAACATAGCTGGCCGCCTACGCTGTAGTGGGCCATCAAACATATGAAATAGATTCTCCAAGTGCACCTTAGAACTGAACAACAAAAACATATAAAACAGAGTTGTAAAGCAACAAAGATGGCTAGGCCTAATGTGGCCTGCAGTAACTCGTGAGCCTACTGCGAAAGTCAGGGGAACAATATCCATCCCTAACTCCACACGATAAGGCTCAGTATCGGAGGTCAGCATGACAGTCCGAATCGCTGGGACCCAAGCATATGTCCTGAGTCTTATTCAAGCAATGGGTCAAAAGCGGTACATCTCAGCATCGAGACATACAAAGAATGCAGCGTGTGGCCCTGTCGACACAAAAAAAACATAACTGCACCTTCAATGGGCCGGCGACTTGGCACTGGTGGGCACCTGAGTCCAGACTCTGGCTGGACGCTGCGGTTTCGGGGGTACCGTCGATCTGTCCAGAGCATCCACCTTTAATCCGGCTTGACGAAGCTTCTCGATCCCCTCATCCGGGGTGTGAATCGTGTGCAAACGCGAATTAAGCTGAAAAGAGAGGGCAAATGGGAACCCCCATCTGTAGCGTATTTGCGCTTGTTGTAGTGCCTGTGTAACCGGCTTCATCTCTCTGCGCTTTCGGAGCGTTGTGGGGGCCAGGTCCGCGTAGATGTGGACCTCCGGCGGGAGATCAGGTAGAGCCGCCATATTGCGCGTTGCAGTCAAGATCATGTCCCTCACCTCTGGATAGTGCAATTTTAAAACAACGTCCCGAGGTATATCGGGAGTACGTGGCTTCCCCAGGGCTCTATGGATACGATCCATCCGCAGTTGATTAGGCGGAGACTGAGGGAGTAGGGCCGAGAATAGCGCTCCTACCGTGCCCGATAGGTCCTGGAAGGACTCCGGTAAGCCCCTGATGCGCAAGTTCCCTCTCCTAGACCTGTTTTCCAGATCTTCTATCTTCGCTTCAAGAGCTTGTAGCTGGAGCGAGTGTGCGTCAATGTCTCTCCTGTCGGAGCCCATGGCGTCTGCCAGCTCGTCTGTTCTGGACTCTAGGTCCGAGACCCTATTGCCCAGGTCACCAATCTGGCGGGAGAATTCGGCAACCGCCTGAGACAGTTCAGTTTTAAATAGCGCAGCAATATTAGCATAGAGGTCCGCCTGACCCACTTGTGAGGAACCCGCATCCACAGGTGCTTCGTTTTCAATTGAAGACGCTGGACTCACCGGGTAAGCTGCGCCGTCGACCATGATGGATTGCCTCGTGGTCCGGAAAATTTCCGGTATGGTTTGTGATGCAGCCGGGGTTCCCGGTATTTTCGGTCCCCTCTTGCCTCGGCAGGCCTTCTGCGACCCTTGCATGTTCACTCAGGGCTTGTGGAGACGATTGAACGTCGCTAATGACGGGTAAATGCCAGCGGTCGGAGCGGAGCTCACAGAGACATGTCTGCTCCGCAAGCCTCGCGCCAAAACCTTCGTAAATTTATATTGAGAGTCGGCCATTTAAAAATGGCGCCTTCTCGCGAGCGGACCGGGCACCATAGGGACTAATGTTGCAGACTTTTAACAGTTAAGATGCCGTGGTCACGCGTGACCACACTATCAGGACACGCTAAAACCCAAAAGTGTGCTCTTCCTGGTTTGCTCCAGCAAGGATCGGAATAGTGTGTTTTTTATAATTCCACCCCATTTGGAATTTTTTTTTTCCTGCTTCCCACCATATTGTATGCAACCGTAAATGGTGCCATTAGAAAGTGCATCTTGTCCTGCAAAAATCAAGCCCTCATTTTTTACTCCCAGCCCTCCCAAAACCATAACTTTTTTATTTTTTCTATTTGAATGAAAAAATAAAAAAGTTATGGCTTCGCGAGGACTGTAAAAAATGAAAACGGAAAAACACACAGTCTTGAAAGGGTTAAACTACAGCAACATAAAGGTTGACCTAGTCGCAGAACTAGAATGATTGAGAATAATTATAAAAATACATTTAGCAAAATGAGAAAAATAAGACTGGCACTCAAGCATATGTGTACCATATGGAACAATGACAGTTTATTTGATATATAATCCGTTAGATAGTCTCAATAAAAGATATAAAATACAAATATAAAACAAATAAAATAGTATAAAACACTAAATGACTCTAAATGGATCCAAAAAATGAGTCACATAAGGTTACAGTGGTTCATGCCTATAGCGATAGTTTTGACAAACATAATATTGGATAACAGTAATAGAATGCCTAAAAGGGGGGCTGGGGGGGAGAGAGGATGGATCACTGTGTGTCTTTCTTGAACCGCATATAAGGTCCCTTAATTGGCTGTAGAGAAAGGGAAATCCAAATAATGTGGTGGAAAGATCCCCCTCTAGGTTCTGGGGATACCGTTTTAATAAAGATGAAATCACAATATGTTCCTAAGAATAAGTCCAGGTATTCAACTTGAAAGATGGTTAGTCCAAAAATGCACAGTAAGGACTATGTTGATCCAGTCATGCAAAAATTAGACTTGGTTAGTCAGATGGGATATAGACTGACTCTAGACTACGTTAGTCAAATGTGGATCTATTTGTTAGGTAGAGATAGTAGATAATTCCAATGCTAATGTTATATTATACGGTACTTGGCGTCTTACCGGGGATGTTCTCTCGAAAACCGGTGACTGTTGGTTCCGTACCATATCAGGTAATGCTACTACTCACCGCGCTGACCGTCTCTGCGATAAATCACCGGCGTCCTCGCTTGCCGCTGGCTATCACGTGGTCCAGATCAAGAGTCGCGAGAAGAGACTTTCAGCTGCCGTCTCCAAATTGAAGATGAACAATCCTGGAAATATAAGACTTCGGAGCGCTCCGATTTTGTTTGGTAAGTCCGAACAAAAATGTAACTTGGTGTTTCCAATGGATGAGAATATGCAGGGGTAAATCACGCCAGACACGTTTCGGGGACAACTTTCCCCTTTCGACCCCCATTAATTCGTCATATCCTTTTATATTCCCTCCAGTAATCATCAAAAGCAGGACTGGAGCAAGGAAATGATCCTTGCGGTTTTAGTTGCGTTTTGCATGCGTTTTTTTCTCACCATATGTGTTGTCTGCATATTGTTTGCACATTACTGTAATCAAGCTGTAATCAAACCAATCACAGGTAACTGTTACCAGCAGTTGCCTGTGTTAAACAGGCTGCACAGCCGGTCACATGATGTGTCCGGCATCATGTGACCACTGACGTCACCATGCTACACGGCCCTGCGTTATCACTGATTGGCCGGCACTCCTGCCTTTAGAGGCCTGGCCTTGTTGTCATAGAAACCAGATGCTGGGGGCGCTATCTACTGAAAAGTGCATCTGTCAGCCCCAGAGCTAGTATTATTATTGGGGGTATTATCTGCCACTATGGGCCACTCTTTATTATGCTTTTATAAGACACAGTATTTGAGGGCATCATGCTACACAGCAGGGACAGTAATGGGTTGCTTTGATAGCAGCAGCTTGTCTGCATTGTTAGGTCTGGTGTCTCTCATCTGCCTCTTGACAATACCCCATATATTCTATATGGGGTTTAGATCAGAAGAGTTTGCTGGCCAATCAAGCACAGTGATACCATCTTTATTAAACCAGGTATTGGTACTTGTGGCAGTGTGGGCAGGTGCCAATTCCTGCTGGAAAATGTATTTCCATAAAACTTGTTAGCGGAAGGAAGTATGACACGCGCTAAAATTTCCTGGTAGACAGCTGTGCTGACTTTGGCTTTGATATAACACAGTGGACCAACGCCAGCAGATGACAAACCATCACTGACTGTGGAAACTTCACACTGGACCCCAAGCGACTTGGTTTGTTTGCCTTTCCACTCTTCCTCCATACTTTGAGACTTTGATTTCTAAATAAAATGCAAAATTTACTTTCAGCTGAGCAACAGCCCATTCCTTTTTCTCCTTAGCCCAGGTAAGACACGTCTGTTGGTCATGAGTGGCTTGACACAAGGAATGAGACTGGATACCCATGTCGTGGATACGTCTGTGTGTGGTGGCTCTTGAACCACTGTCTGCAGCTGCATTCCACTCTTTGTAAATCTCCCCTAAATTCTTGAATGGTATCTTCTTGATAATCTTTTCAGGGCTTCAGTTGCTTGTGCACCTTTCTACCACACTTTTTTCTTCCACTCAACTTTCCATTAACCCCATCAAGACCGGGCCTATTTTCATTTTTACATTTTTGATTTTTCCTCCTCATGTTCCAAAAGCCATAACTTTTTTATTTTTCTGTTCACATAGCTATATGAGGGCTTATTTTTTGCGGGACAAGATGCATTTTTTTTAATGCCACCATTTAATTTACCATGTCTTGTATTAGAAAAAAAGATTATTTGTGTGCCAAAATTGAAAAAAAAACTCAATTCCAACAAGGTTTTTAGGGTTTTGACATCACAGCGTTCACTATGCAATAAAAATTACCTGACGTTCTTATTCTGCGGCTCAATACAAATGCAGCGATACCAAACTTAAACATTTTTTTTTTTTTATACATAAAAAAAAATGTAAACCTTTTCTTTGCATCGCTACATTCTGACAGCTATAACTTTTTTATATTGTGGTCTACAAAGCTTTATAAGAGCTTATTTTTCTGCGTAGTTTTCATTGATGCCATGTAGTATACACAACGCTTTGATCACCGTTATAAAATTTTTGGGGGGGACAAAATTACTTTTTTTACTTTATTTAACTTTTTTGTTTTTTACAACAATTAACCCCCATAGTGGCCTTGTACATGGGATCTTTTGTTCGTCTCTCCTATTCACCATAATAGAGATCTATTGCGGTGAATAGGATTTTTACACACTCCATTCTGCGCTATGCTTCGTGCATAGCTCAGTATGCAGAAAGCCATGGCAGGCCTGGATCACTTCAGCAGCGTCCAGGCTGCCATGGCAAACTATCGGAGCCCCGCGATTTCACTGCAGGGGCTCCGATTGGAAGGAAGATGAAGCCGCATCACTTCACAAGTGCAGCGATCAGCCTTGATCGTGGCGCCTAAGGGGTTAAATGGCAGGGACGGCGTGATCGGCACTTCCTGTCAGTGCGGCCGGATGCTGGCTGTATCATACAGCCGGCAATCGGGAGTATGGAGCAGGCTCACTGCAGAGGCCCGCTCCATACATCCCCTGGCACACAATTACGTACCTGTACGTCAAAATGCGTAAAGGAGTTAATATGCTTGCATACAGGACTCTGTGAACAGCCAACTTCTTTAGCAATGACCTTTTGTGGTGCTGTCAAGTCAGCAGTCTTCCCCATGTTTGTGTAGCTTACTGAACCAGACTGAGGGACCATTTAAAGGCTGAAACCTTTGTAGCTGTTTTGTGTTGATTAGCTGATGTGTGTGACACCATGAGTCTGCAATATTAAACTTTTTCATAATATTCAAATTTTCTGAGATACTGACTTTTGGGCCTTCATTAGCTGTAAGCCATAATTTTCAACATAAAAAAATGCTTGAAATAGATCACTCTGTATGTAATAAATCTATAAAATATATATTTTAAGTTTTAAATTGAATTACTGAAATAAATTAATTTTTAATGAAATTCTAATTTACTGCTGCTGTCCTCACTGCATCTCTCCTATCCTATAAGCCCTTAAACTATATATATATATATATATATATATATATATATATATATATATACAGACGTGGACAAAATTGTTGGTACCCTTTGGTCAATGAAAGAAAAAGTCACAATGGTCACAGAAATAACTTTAATCTGACAAAAGTAATAATAAATTAAAATTCTATAAATGTTAACCAATGAAAGTCAGACATTGTTTTTCAACCATGCTTCAACAGAATTATGTAAAAAAATAAACTCATGAAACAGGCATGGACAAAAATGATGGTACCCCTAGAAAACACAGAACATAATGTGACCAAAGGGACATGTTAATTCAAGGTGTGTCCACTAATTAGCATCACAGGTGTCTACAACCTTGTAATCAGCCATTGGGCCTATATATATGGCTCCAGGTAATCACTGTGTTGTTTGGTGATATGGTGTGTACCACACTCGACATGGACCAGAGGAAGCAAAGGAAAGAGCTGTCTCAAGAGATCAGAAAGAAAATTATAGACAAGCATGTTAAAGGTAAAGGCTATAAGACCATCTCCAAGCAACTAGATGTTCCTGTGAGTACAGTTGCACATATTATTCATAAGTTTAAGATCCATGGGACTGTAGCCAACCTCCCTGGACGTGGCCGCAGGAGGAAAATTGATGACAAATCTAAGAGACGGATAATCCGAATGGTAACAAAAGAGCCTAGAAAGACTTCTAAAGAGATTCAAGGTGAACTTCATGCTCAAGGAACATCAGTGTCAGATCGCACCATCCGTCGTTGTTTGAGCCAAAGTGGACTACATGGGAGACGACCAAGGAGGACACCATTGTTGAAAACGAATCATAAAAAAGCAAGACTGGAATATGCCAAACTACATGTTGACAAGCCACAAAGCTTCTGGGAGAATGTCCTGTGGACAGATGAGACAAAAATCGAAGTTTTTGCCAAGGCACATCAGCTGTATGTTCACAGACGAAAAAATGAAGCATATCAAGAAAAGAACACTGTCCCTACTGTGAAACATGGAGGAGGCTCTGTTATGTTCTGGGGCTGCTTTGCTGCGTCTGGCACAGGGTGTCTTGAATCTGTGCAGGGTACAATGAAATCTCAAGACTATCAAGGAATTCTAGAGAGAAATGTACTAGCCAGTGTCAGAAAGCTTGGTCTCAGTCGCAGGTCATGGGTCTTGCAACAGGACAATGACCCAAAACACACCGCTAAAAACACCCAAGAATGGCTAAGAGGAAAAAATTGGACTATTCTAAAGTGGCCTTCTATGAGCCCTGACCTCAATCCTATTGAGCATCTTTGGAAGGAGCTGAAACATGCAGTCTGGAAAAGGCACCCTTCAAACCGGACACAACTGGAGCAGTTTGCTCATGAGGAGTGGGCCAAAATACCTGCTGAGAGGTGCAGATGTCTCATTGACAGTTACAGGAAGCGTTTGATTGCAGTGATTGCCTCAAAAGGTTGCGCAACAAAATATTAAGTTAGGGGTACCATCATTTTTGTCCATGCCTGTTTCATGAGTTTATTTTTTTACATAATTCTGTTGAAGCATGGTTGAAAAACAATGTCTGACTTTCATTGGTTAACATTTATAGAATTTTAATTTATTATTACTTTTGTCAGATTAAAGTTATTTCTGTGACCATTGTGACTTTTTCTTTCATTGACCAAAGGGTACCAACAATTTTGTCCACGTCTGTATATATACACTGAACAAAAATATAAGCGCAACACTTTCGGTTTTGCTCCCATTTTGCATGAGCTGAACTCAAAGATCTGAAACATTTTCTACATACACAAAAGACCCATTACTCTCAAATATTGTTCACAAATCTGTCTAAATCTATGTTAGTGAGCACTTCTCCTTTGCCGAGATAAACCATCCCACCTCACAGGTGTGGCATATCAATGTGCTGATTAGACAGCATGAATGTTGCACAGGTGTGCCTTAGACTGCCCACAATAAAAGGCCACTCTGAAATGTGCACAGTTTTGCCTTAGGGCTCTTTCACATCTGCGTTCTTTTCTTCCGGCATAGAGTTCCGTCGTCGGGGCTCTATGCCGGAAGAATCCTGATCAGTTTTATCCTAATGCATTCTGAATGGAGTGAAATCCGTTTAGGATGCATCAGGATGTCTTCAGTTCCGTAATGGAACGTTTTTTGGCCAGAGAAAATACCGCAGCATGCTGCGTTTTTGCCAAAAATCCTGAAGACTTGCCGCAAGGCCGGATCCAGAATTAATGCCCATTGAAAGGCATTTAATCCGGATCCGGCCTTAAGCTAAACGTCGTTTCGGCACATTGCCGGATCCGACGTTTAGCTTTTTCTGAATGGTTACCATGGCTGCCGGGACGCTAAAGTCCTGGCAGCCATGGTAAAGTGTAGCGGGGAGCGAGGGAGCAGCATACTTACCGTCCGTGCGGCTCCCGGGGCGCTCCAGAGTGACGTCAGGGCGCCCCAAGCGCATGGATCACATGATCACATGGCACATCATCCATGCGCATGGGGCGCTCTGACGTCACTCTGGAGCGCCCCGGGAGCCGCGCGGACTGTAAGTATACCGCTCCCCCGCTCCTACTATGGCAACCAGGACTTTAATAGCGTCCTGGCTGCCATAGTAACACTGAAAGCATTTTGAAGACGGATCCGTCTTCAAATGCTTTCAGTACACTTGCGTTTTTCCGGATCCGGCGTGTAATTCCGGCAAGTGGAGTACACGCCGGATCTGGACAACACAAGTGTGAAAGAGGCCTTACTGGGGTGGGGGGGGGGGGGGTAGGTGTCAGAAAACCAGTCAGTATCTGGTGTGGACACTATTTGCCTCACGCAGTGCAACACATCTCCGTCGCATAGAGTTGATCAGGTTGTTGATTGTGGCCTGTGGAATATTGGTCCACTCCTCTTCAATAGCTGTGCGAAGTTGCAGAATATTAGCAGGAACTGGAACACACTGTCGTATACGCCGATCCAGAGCATCCCAAACATGCTCAATGGGTGACATGTCCAGTGAGTATGCTGGCCATGCAAGAACTGGGATTTTTTCAGCTTCCCGGAATTGTGTACAGATCCTTGCAATATGGGGCCGTGCATCATCATGCTTTAACATGAGTTGATGGTCGTGGATTAATTGCACAACAATGGGCCTCAGGATCTTGTCACGGTATCTCTGTGCATTCAAAATGCCATCAATAAAATGCACCTGTGTTCGATGTCCATAACATATGCCTGCTCATACCATAACCCCACCGCCACCATGGGCCACTCGATCCAGAACGCTGATGTCAGCAAACCGCTCACCCACGTGACACCACACACGCTGTCTGCCCTGAACAGTGAAAACCAGGACTCATCCGTGAACAGAATGCCTCTCCAACGTGCCAGACGCCATCGAATGTGAGCATTTGCCCACTCAAGATGAACTTCAGTCTAGAGATGGCCTTGCGGTTCGCCAGGCGGTCGTTCCGCGGTGAACTTTGCGCATACGCGATTTGCCGAACATGTGAACATATGGCAATGTCCGCCGGTGCCATATTCTTTAGCATTGCGCCGAACTTTGACCCATGACACATCAATCAGGTGGGACTGGACAGCCAATTGAGACGTTTCAGCACATGGACACACCCCCACCCGATAACAGAACCCGATCTGGCAGCCATTTTACATTCTGTGTTTTTGCCAGTGTAGGGAGAGGTTGCTTTGTGGAGCAGGGACAGGCTGTTAGGGACACCAAATGCTAGCTAATAGGGCCACAAAAGTCCTTTTAAGGACTGGTATGGGTGTGCTATCGATAGGTGTGATATACTGAGGGGTGTGATATACTTATAATATACTTTCTAACATAGAAAGTATATTATAGTGCATTTGTATTGTGCAGCAGTTGTGTACAGTTCTGCTGTGAAACCTCAGCTATATAGAGGGACAAATGCTATTGGAACAACTATTTGCAACAGGTGTGATATACCTGTTGCCCAAAAAAAGACTTATTGAGGAGTGTAATCTATCTGCTTCCACAAAATACTGATTGACGGCTATGATAAACCTGTTGCCCCAAATAAACAGGGTGGTGTGATATACATGTTGTGGCAAATAAAATAATTAAGGGGTGTGATATATCTACTTCCACAAAATACTGATTAAGGGGTTTTTATACCTGCTTCCACAAAACACTGATTGAGGGGTTTAATATACCTCCTTCCACAAAATACTGATTGAGGGCTGCGATATACTTGCTTCCACAAAATACTGATTAAGGGGATTGATATACCTGCTTCTACCAAATATTAATTGAGGCCTGTGATATACCTGCTTCCACAAAATACTGATTAAGGGGTTAGATATGCCTGCTTCCACAAAATATTGATTGAGGCCTGCGATATACCTGCTTCCACAAAATACTGATTAAGGGCTATGATAATCCTGTTTCCACAAAATATTGATTGAGGCCTGCGATATACCTGCTTCCACAAAATACTGATTAAGGGCTATGATAATCCTGTTTCCACAAAATATTGATTGAGGCCTGCGATATACCTGCTTCCACAAAATACTGATTAAGGGGCTCGATATTCCTCTTTCCACCAAATATCGATTGAGGACTTCGATATACCTGCTTCCACAAAATACTAATTAAGGGATTTAATATACCTCCTTCCACAAAATACTGATTGAGGGCTGCGATATACTTGCTTCCACAAAATACTGATTAAGGGGATTGATATACCTGCTTCTACCAAATATTGATTGAGGCCTGGGATATACCTGCTCCCACAAAATACTGATTAAGGGCTTTGATAAACCTGTTTTCACAAAATATTGATTGAGGCCTGCGATATACCTGCTTCCACAAAATACTGATTAAGGGGTTTGATATACCTGTTTCCACCAAATACTGCTCTTCTCTAGGGACTTAAGCACAGGGTCATTTTGAAAATGACAGGCAGAGGAAGAGGCAGGTTGTTCCGCAGGGGTGGTAGGGGTTGGGCAGGTGCACCAGGCCGGAGCCTAAGTGGGAAGTTGGAGAAGGCACATGCGATTACTTCAAAGGATGAACCAGAGTTGTTTGAGTGGCTCATTCAGCCTTCCGCTTCTGCACCCTCCTGTTCCTCTGTATCTGCACCCTCCTCACTCTCTGCTGTGTGCACTTCCAAACTCACCACCACCACCATAACCCCCCCCCCCACTCGAGTCAGAGAATATTTTTTTCCATCCATTCCCAGACCTTACCAATGCGCAGCCATTCTTGACATCGGATGAAGAAGAGGAGGTAGCAACGGCCGCCACCCAGCGGACTGATGACAGTACCCAGATCAGCCCAAGGAGGGAGGTCCCCGCTGTTGCTGCCCACTTCGAGATCTCTAATGTCAGTGATGGTGAAGGTGATGATGACGTGTCGATGGACGTCACATAGGTGCCCACAAGAGAGGAAGATGAAGGGATTCAGAGGGAGAGACAGAGCAGCAGAGAGGGAGGAGAAGCAGGCAAAGCTTGCAGGGCACAGGAGGCAAAAAGCAGACTGCAAATGTATTTGAAGTGAGCCATCCACCATGCACGATCACTTCTGGCGCCTCCAGGACGCTGGCACATGGCTCCGCAGAGTGGGCATTTTTCTTTACGTGTTAGCTGCTGACAATAGTGTTGCCATCTGCAGCCAAGAGCCACACCTGCAGTCACAGGCTGATCAGTGGCTAACCCCGCTCAATTTGGCAGTTGGTAAAGTGGTGTGCGACAACCTTGCCAATCTGCTAAGCGCGTTGAAACTGAGCAAAATGAAACATGTGCCATGCATGGCACACATCCTTAACTTAGTTGTGCAGCGATTCGTTGCCAAATACCCCAGGGTCCAGGACGTCTTGTGCAGGCCAGAAAAATCTCTGGCCATTTTAGAAGATCCTACACGGCCATGGCTCGCCTTGCTGACGTTCAGCGGCGACACCACCTGCCCATCAGATGTCTGATTTGTGACAGCCCGACACGCTGGAACTCCACCTTGTATATGCTTGATAGGGTGCTCCAGCAGCAAAGTCCAGTTAACGACTACCTGTACGAACTCTGCTGCAGGACAGGTTCTGGGGAGTTTGGTTTCTTTTCACCGTGCCAGTGGCTGCTCATGCGCGACGCATGCAGACTTCTGTGGCCTTATGATGATATCACTAAACTAATCAGTCGCAGCCTGGGTGCCATCAGTGACATCGTACCTTACGCCTTCTTTCTGGATCATGCATTGCGTCGTGTCAGTGATCAAACCATCGAGGAGCAATGCTGAATAAATTCCCAGGGGGGGCTACTCAATCTGAGACAAGTCAACAGGAGTCTGAAGAGAAGTCAGAGGAGGATGGTGGCTGGAGGGAGGAGGAGGAGCAAGAAGAGCAGGCTTTGAGGGGGACTTTAAACTTTTCGGGGATCCCTGGTGTTGTCCGTGGCTAGGAGGAGGAGACAGAGGACGACATTCTCCTGGGCGATGAGCAGGAGCCAGGGCGCTCCACTGCTTCCAATTTAGTGCAAATGGAGGCCTTCATACTCCAGTGTTTGAAGAGGGACCCCCGTATAAAAAGCATAAAGGGCAAGGACCAGTACTGGGTGGCAACGTACTTAGACCCCCGGTACAAATACAAAATGGCAGACATGTTACCAGCATCACAGAGGACTGACAGAATGCAGCATTTCCAGGCCTTGCCACGAGAGATGCTGCATTCTGCTGTTGCGGGCACTAGCAGAGGAATTTCCACCCACAGCGAAACAGGTGCGGGTATTAATACTACCGCGCCTGCAAGAAGAGGGCAGTTTGAAGATGTGTTGGTCACTTCGGATATGTGGTCATTCTTGCACCCAACCCATTGACAGCCGCCCTCTGGATTCAGCCTCATGGAACGCCTAGACCGACAGGTGTCCGACTACATCTGGTTAACGGCCGATGTGGACCGTTCTGAGAAGCAAGGAACCCCTGGACTACTTGGTGTGCAGGTTTGACCTGTGGCCAGAGCTGGCACAATATGCCATGGAACTCTTGGCTTGCCCCTCATCGAGTGTCCTGTCCGAAAGGACGTTCAGCGCAGCAGGGGTGATCGTGACCGATAAATGCACTCGCCTAGCTCACGACAGTGTGGACTACCTCACATTTCTAAAAATGAATGAGGCATGGATTTCGGAGGAATTCAACACCTGTGACGACCACGTAATTGAATTTCCTCATGCCAGCCCACACATATCCTCCACCACCCAAAACAAAGAATGGTCCCTGTCTTATGTATATACAGCGGCATAAAATGCCTTTTCTGTCAGGTGAATGTCTAATTTTTGAGGCCTCAACTCCAGTGGCCTACAGTAAAATTTTTATCCAGTGACCGCCTAATGTACCTCCAGCCACATAATTACAAGTTCTTTTCTGTCAGATGAATGCCTAATTTTTGGGGCCTGCACTGGCCTACAGTAAAAATTGTATCCGATGACCGCCTAAAGTACCTCCAGCCACATCATCACAAGTTCTTTTCTGTCAGGTAAATGCCCAATTTTTGGGGCCTGTACTGGCCTACAGTAAAATTTTTGGTCCAAACAGTGTCATTTATTTTTACACTCTTCATACACAACATGGCATAAAACAAAAGCCTGCTTGTCTGGGCTCTACCTAAACATAATAAACATCGTATCCCTAACTCGGCTATACAATAGCGTTCCCACATGGAACCAGGTGCGGCTTATTCCAGACATACAGTCCACCAGCCCCCAGGCTGTAACAAATGAAGTACCTTTGGAGGGGGTTGTGGTCTAACAGTCCTCCCGACTCTGACCTTTCAATGCTTGTTCCCAGGCGTCGCTGTGTCCCCCAAAGTCCAGGCTATTGCATAGCCTCGTAGCCCCTCAGCCTTGCCTAGCTGAGACCACACTGACAGAGCCTCACCAGGCCTCTGTCTGCACACTCTCTAGAGTGAGACTGGGAGCCACACCCAAGTCCAGCAACAGGATTAAATACCATCCCTGGACATGGGCATATTCCAAAATCCCGCACTGGAGCATAGGAAACAGGCACCCACCCAACACATTGCCTGTTCCCAGTAAAAGCCCGCCCTGAAATAGCTGAACCAGCTACACTATCTATATGGTGTCCCCCAACTACTTTAGTGGACACCTGGACTAGGGCTTTTACTCCACCAAGGCCGGGCCCCTCTGTGACATGCTCCTGGTGCAAACAACACCTCAATGTTCACATTGCCACACCGCCTAATGTACCTCCAGCCACATAATCACAAGTTCTTTTCTTTCAGGTGAATGCCGAATTTTTGAGGCCTGTACTGGCCTACAGTTAAATTTTTATCCGGTGACCGCCTAATGTACCTCCAGCCACATCATCACAAGTTCTTTTCTTTCAGGTGAATGCCTAATTTTTGGGGCCTGTACTGGCCTACAGTAAAAAGAAATTCCAGTGACCGCCTAATGTACCTTCAGCCACATAATCACAAGTTCTTTTCTGTCAGGTGAATGACGAATTTTTGGGGCCTGTACTGGCCTACAGTAAAAAAAGAAATTCCATTGACGGCCTAATGTACCTCCAGCCACATAATCACAAGTTCTTTTCTGTCAGGTGAATGCCTAATCTTTGGGGTCTGTACTCCCGTGATCTAAGATTCTCCTGCCATTAAAGTCAATGGGGCCCGCCGCAAACCATCCCGGACGATGTTCGTCAATTACTACTGCAGTCAGGTCCAGACCCCGATGAGGACGACGAGCATGCAGATGACCTTCCCTGAGACGGTTTCTGACAATTTGTGCAGAAATTCTTTGGTTATGCAAACCGATTGCTGCTGCAGCTGTCCAGGTGGCTGGTCTAAGACGATCATGGAGGTGAACATGCTGGATGTGGAGGTCCTGGTCTGGTGTGGTTACTCGTGGTCTGCGGTTCTGAGGCTGGTTTGATGTACTGCCAAATTCTCTGAAATGCCTTTGGAGACGGCTCATGGTAGAGAAATTAACATTCATTGCACGGGCAACAGCTCTGGTAGACATTCCTGCAGTCAGCATGCCAATTGCACGCGACTTCAAATGTTGCAACATCTGTGGCATTGTGCTGTGTGATCAAACTGCACATTTCAGAGTGGTCTTTTATTATTGGCAGTCTAAGGCACACCTGTGCAATATTCATGCTGTCTAATCAGCACTTTGATATGCCACACCTGTGAGATGGGAGGGATTATTTCGGCAAAGGAGAAGTGCTCACTAACACAGATTTAGACTGATTTGTGAACAATATTTGAGAGTAATGGGTCTTTTGTGAATGTAGAAAATGTTTCAGATCTTTGAGCTCAGCTCAGGCAAAATGGGAGCAAAACCAAAAGTGTTGCATTTATATTTTTGTTCAGTGTGTGTATATATATATATATATATATATATATATATATATATATACAGTTGCAAGAAAAAGTATGTGAACCCTTTGGAATGATATGGATTTCTGTACAAATTGGTCATAAAATGTGATCTGATCTTTATCTAAGTCACAACAATAGACATTCACAGTCTACTTAAACTAATAACACACAAATAATGGTAATGTTACCGTGTTTTTATTGAACACACCATGTAAATATTCACAGTGCAGGTTGAAAAAGTATGTGAACCCTTGGATTTAATAACTGGTTGAACCTCCTTTGACAACAATAACTTCAACCAAATGTTTCCTGTAGTTGCAGATCAGACATGCACAACGGTCAGGAGTAATTCTTGACAATTCCTCTCTACAGTTTCAGTTTCAGTTTACTGTTTCAGTTCAGCAATAATCTTGGGATGTATGGTGTGAATCGCTTTCTTGAGGTCATGCCACAGCATCTCAATCGGGTTGAGGTCAGGACTCTGACTGGGCCACTCCAGAAGGCATATTTTCTTCTGTTTAACACGTTAAGGACCTAGGACGAGTATACTCATCCTGGAGCACTGATACTTAGCGCTCCAGGACAAGTATACTCCTCCTGGCATTTAACTGTCACCATGTCTGCAGACATGGTGACAGCGCTGAGTGCCGGCTGTTACACACAGCCAGGCACCCAGGGTCAATGCCGAGGGGGGTCCTGTGACCCCCCTGTATAGGCGATCGCTGCAAACCGCAGGTCAATTCAGACCTGCGGTTTGCAGCGCTTTCTGTAGTTTCTGATCCCTGCGGTCCCTGGCGTTGCGGCAGTTGCGGGAGGCGGGCTGTGCGGCAGGCGGGATCGCGATCCCCCGCCCGCCTCCCCCTGAATATTCATTGGTGGTCAGTGGTTTATACCAGAGTGTCAGCACATTGCTGACACTCTGGTATAAACGGCTGACATCGCTGCTGTACCTTTGCAGCCCCCAGATGGATGGGGTGACAGAGGGAGGGAGCTCCCCTCCTTCCCCGTCTGCTCAGTTGTGGCAGACGGGGAAGGTTCCCATGGCAACAGGACGCCTTCTCAGGCATCCTGCTGTCCATGGTGCTGAACAAATCTATGCTAAAGACATAGATCTGTTCAGACAGTGTAAGTAAAATACAGGACAACACACTATATGGTTTATTGTACTGTATTATACAGACATCAGACCCACTGGATCTTCAAGAACTAAGTGGGTCTGGGTCCAAAAAATGTAAAAAAAATGAGAAAAAAGTAGATAATAAAAACACATTTATCACTGAATAAAAAATAAATAAAAAAAATACACTACACATATTAGGTAGCGCCGCGTCCGTAACGACCTGATCTATAAAACGGTCATGTTACTTTCCCCGCACGGTGAACGCCATAAAAATAAAAAAATAAAAACTATCAGGAAATTGAAATTTTGCCCACCTTACTTCCCTAAAAAAGTTAATAAAAGTGATCAAAAAAGTCGCATATACGCCGAAATAGTACCAATCAAACCGTCACCTCATCCCGCAAAAAATTAGCCCCTACATGAGACAATGGCCCAAAAAATGAAAAAACTATGGGGACACTATAACATGATTTTTGTTTTTTGTTTCAAAAATGATATTATTGTGTAAAACTTACATAAATAAAAAAAAGTATACATATTATCGACCAGCTCTATAATATTATCATTAGCTAACCCCTCAGATGAACACCGTAAAAAAATAAAAATAAAAACGGTGTAAAAAAAGCCATTTTATGTCATCTTATGTCACAAAAAGTGTAATAGCAAGCGATTAAAAAGTCATATGCACCCCAAAATAGTGCCAATAAAACCGTCATCTCATCCCACAAAAAATGAGACCATACTTTAGATAATCGCCCAAAAACTGAAAAAACTAGGGCTCTTAGACTATGGAGACACTAAAACATATTTTTTTTTGTTTCAAAAATGAAATCATTGTGTAAAACTTACATAAATAAAAAAATTGTATACATATTAGGTATCGCCGCATCCGTGACAACCTGCTCTATAAAAATACCACATAATCTAACCTGTCAGATTAATGTTGTAAATAACAAAAAAAAACGGTGCCAAAAAAGCTATTTCTTGTTACCTTGCCTCACAAAAAGTATAATATAGAGCAACCAGAAATCATATGTACCCTAAACTAGTACCAACAAAACTTCCACCCTATCCTGTAGTTTCTAAAATTGGGGTGCATCAGGGGGGCTTCAAATGGGACATGGGGTACAAAAAAACTGTCTAGCAAAATCTGTCTTCCAGATGGCATTCCTTTCCTTCTGCGCCCTGCCGTGTGCCCGTACAGCAATTTGCGACCACATATGGGGTGTTTCTGTAAACTACAGAATCAGGGCCATAAATAATGAGTTTTGTTTGGCTGTTAACCCTTGCTTTGTAACTGGAAAAAAAAAATATTAAAATGGAAAATCTGCCCAAAAGTGAAATTTTGAAATTGTATCTCTATTTTCCATTAATTCTTGTGGAACACCTAAAGGGTTAACAAAGTTTGTAAAAATCAGTTTTGAATACCTTGAGGGGTGTAGTTTCTAGAATGGGGTCATTTTGGGGTGGTTTCTATTATATAAGCCTCACAAAGTGACTTCAGACCTGAACTGGTCCCTAAAAATTGGGTTTTTGAAAAGTTCAGAGAAATTTCAAGATTTGCTTCCAAACTTCTAAACTTCTAAAATATAAAATATCATTCCCAAAATGATGCAAACATGAAGTAGACATATGGGGAATGTAAAGTAATAACTATGTTTGGAGGTATTGCTATGTATTATAGAAGTAGAGAAATTGAAACTTGGAAATTTGCTATTTTTTACAAATTTTTGGTAAATTTTGTATTTTTTTATAAAGAATTTTTATTTATTTTTTTACTTCATTTTGCCAGTGTCATGAAGTACAATATGTGCCAAAAAAACAATCTCAGAATGGCCTGGATAAGTCAAAGCGTTTTAAAGTTATCACCACATAAAGTGACACTGGTCAGATTTGCAAAAAATGGCCTGGTCCTTAAGGTGAAAATGAGCTCGGTCCTTAAGGTGTTAAGCCATTCTGTTGTTGATTTACTTCTATGCTTTGGGTCGTTGTCCTGTTGCAACACTCATCTTCTGTTTAGCTTCAGCTGGTGGACAAATGGCCTTAAGTTTTCCTGCAAAATGTCTTGATAAACTTGGGAGTTCATTTTTCCTTCGATGATAGCAATCTGTCCAGGCCCTTACACAGTAAAGCAGCCCCAAACCATGATGCCCCCACCACTATACTTTACAGTTGGATTGAGGTTTTGATGTTGGTGTTCTGTGCCTCTTTTTCTACACACATAGTGTTGTGTGTTTCTTCAGAACAACTCAACTTTGGTTTCATCTGTCCACAGAATATTTTGCCAGTACTGCTGTGGAACATCCAGGTGCTCATGTGCAAACTGTAAACGTGAAGCAATGTTTTTTTGGGACAGCAGTGGCTTCCTCTGTGGTATCCTCCCATGAAATCCATTCTTGTTTAGTGTTTTACATATTGTAGCTTCACTAACAGGGATGTTAGCATATGCCAGAGACTTTTGTAAGTCTTTAGGTGACACTCTAGGATTCTTCTTCACCTCATTGAGCAGTCTGAGCTGTGCTCTTGCAGTCATCTTTACAGGACGGTCACTCCTAGGGAGAGTAGCAGCAGTGCTGAACTTTCTCCATTTATAATCAATTTGTCTTACTGTGGACTGATGAACAGCAAGGCTTTAGGAGATACTTTTATAACCCTTTCCAGCTTTATGCAGGTCAACAATTCTTAATCGTAGGTCTTCTGAGAGCTCTTTTGTGTAAAGCATCATTCACATCAGGCAATGCTACTTGTGAAAAGCAAACCTAGAACTGGTGTGTGTGGGTTTTTTTTTATAGGGCAGGGCAGCTGTAACCAACACCTCCAATCTCATCTTATTGATTGGACTCCAGTTGGCTGACACCTCACTCCAATTAGCTCTTGGAGATGTCATTAGTCTAGGGGTTCACATACTTTTTCCACCTACACTGAGAATGTTTACATGGTGTGTTCAATAAAAACATGGTAACATTTAATTATTTGTGTGTTATTAGTTTAAGCAGACTGTGATTGTTTATTGTTGTGACTTAGATGAAGATCAGATCACATTTAATGACCAATTTGTGCAGAAATCCATATCATTCCAAAGGGTTCACATACTTTTTCTTGCAACTGTATATATAGTAAGAAGGTATCTGGAATCATCGTGGATGGAAGGTATGTGGCACTGAGGTTACTGGCCTCAGTGAAGATTAAACAAATCGGTCACAAAATACACATATATTTGCGTTCACATATAGTGATCCTATGTTAAAATAACACACTACAGTAACATACCCACTCAGTGTACATCAACCCACATGAACAAAAGATAAACTGAGACTAAACGGGTTTAGTAGCAAAATGTAAATATACTTTTTTAATAATTCTCATAAAAAATACATTGTATAAAAAAGTGGACTACACCTGAGGGGACACGACACAATAAACCAGTGGGTAGAGGGCAATAAAACAACCACAATTGGCTAGATTATACAGTAGGTACACTGATATATACAGAAATCACACAAATATCACGAGTATCCAGATCATATCAAAAAGTGCAAGTGCATACCTCTATAAGTGCAAAGGAAATGACTATCAATGCCCTATTGCTATGATTGCTAATTGACACCTTGAGATTTAGCATGGCTGTCATATCTGATCCGGGATGGTTCTTACTGGGAGTAGTCAAAGTGCTGGGTGGGTGACTACTCCCCATGTTCCAGGCCCTGTTTTGCCAGGCATAAAAACCAGCCAGCACTGCCAGGTGTGGTGGATTTAACTCCCTCTGACAGTGGAGCTCAGGAGTCTGTGTGCTGTGAACTGAGGGCTGTGTTGGGATTTGAGGTTTGAGCTGGGCTGGAGGACCCAGGCCCCTCTAAAGGCAAACAGGCCGCCTATGGACTTGATGAGGCTAAGCTGCTAACAGGGTGTAACTTAACACCCAGGAGAAAACGTGACTTTTATTGTTTATGGACTTTCCTTGTGTGTGAACAAACACCAAGCCACCTGCGTTTTGTGATACACATTAGGCTACTTTCACACTAGCGTCCGGGGCTCCGCTTGTGAGTTCCGTTTGAAGGCTCTCACAAGCGGCCCCGAACGGATCCGTACAGCCCCAATGCATTTTGAGTGGATGCGGATCCTCTCAGAATGCATCAGTCTGGCACCGTTTATCCTCCGCTCCGCTCAGCAGGCGGACACCTGAACGCTGCTTGCAGCGTTCGGGTGTCCACCTGACCGTGCGGAGGCAAACGGATCCGTCCAGACTTACAATGTAAGTCAATGGGGACGGATCCGTTTGAAGTTGACACAATATGGCTCAATTTTCAAACGGATCCGTCCCCCATTTACTTTCAATGTAAAGTCAAAACAGATTAAAAATCCTCCTCTGTTATCCTATCGAAAAAATAAAAATATCAGAGATTATCTGGTTAAAGCAGATGTAGGCCCCAAAAGAAATACTATACAGCGATCATTGACGCAAGCGGGACTAGGATGTTTCCCGTGTCTCAATTGCGTCAATTGCCGTCATATTTCTAAATCCAAATCTTTTGTACATCCATTTACAGGAAAAGAGTACCCTATTAGATTTCACCTTACATGTTCTTCATCATACGTTATTTACATTCTAGCATGTCCGTGCAATTTAATATACGTGGGGGAAACATCAACGGAACTGAAATTAAGGTTAAATAATCATAGAAATTTAATTAGGAAAAAACGCACTGATCTACCGGTTTCCAGACATTTTGGATCCCTTCATCACACTGAACGGGATCTAAGATGCTGGATAATCGATCATATTGCACTACCCAGAAGAGGTGGTGACCGTTTAGCAATTTTGAAAAAAAGAGAATTGCGATGGATATATGTTCTGGATAGCTTGCATCCCAGTGGGCTTAATGTAGAATTTAGGTGAGAGATCTGTGATTTGGGGTTGAACTTGATTCTCCTTGTATTGGCGGTCCTCCTGTTTAAATTTTGTATAATAGTGCCTTGAAATGGTGAAAGTACAAATTTGTAACCTATATGAAATATATCAATTAATTTGTAATTAATTTGTTAATTTTTCTTTGCCTTTTAGAGTAATTTTAATCTTCAAAAGATCAGATGGGGATCCTTGCACTGGACCTCTTTGATGGTGATGACGCCGAGCAATAACATCTGTGTTCTCTCGTTGCGCAATTCCAGACATTAAATTTTGGTATTTTTGTGTAGTGCTTTCCTTTGAGAGAGAACCCCCCCTATGGCTGCTTTATTGCCGGCAATGTGGTTGGCGGTGCCAGCGGGGTACATTGATGTGTCCCCCTCTGACACATGCGACCTAGTGGGCTGGATCCATCTTGACAGAGCTGGAACCTTCCCCACATGCTGGACTACGTAGAATGCACCTACCGCGGCTTGATATATTGTTGGGGAGGCACCTTGCACAATTTACATACCTATGGTATACACTTATGGAACCGCAGGGCAGTGCCTTTTAGTAAAATGGCGGTTTCAGTGTAACTATGATGAGCGCATGCGTCACATGAAAGCGCTATGACAGACATGATGACGCGGGTCTGGACATGCGCAATGAATCGATGGAGACGCTCAATGGAGCGCGATGGTGTTTGCGGGCGCCATGGCTTCTAGAGGTGCGATTTCTACGATCTTCATCCGGCACACTTTTAAACTACTAAAGATGTTATTTATATGTATTTGGAAATTGTGTATATTATACATCTATTTGATCTACGAGCAGGGACACTGTTCTTGTATTGTGGATCTCTTAGCACATGTCACTTTATGCACATGCACTTTGTTTATTTTTGCACATGTATCAGATGTATTCAATTTAATCATGATTGTAACTACATTGTGATTTTGGTCACTTAAGATATGTCTTTATATGCCCTCATTTTCACAGTTTCTATGCTGGAGGAAGGCTCTTGTGATACGAAACGTTGCAAGTTTGCCATATTATGGGTGAATAAAAGTTCACATATTTCACTTTTATTCAGGAATGCAGTCCTATTTTTTCTATTATATATATATATATATATATATAAATGAAAAAATTGGACTGCACTCCAGGCGTATCTTCAAACAATGTGTGTTTATTCACCCATATGTGGCATAGCGACGTTTCGGCTCCAACTGAGCCTTTCTCAAGCCTTGAGAAAGGCTCAGTTGGAGCCGAAACGTCGCTATGCCACATATGGGTGAATAAACACACATTGTTTGAAGATACGCCTGGAGTGCAGTCCAATTTTTTCATTTGTACGATCGGGTAAGCACCTGCTGCCATACTTGGACTTTGCACCCACCTTGTACGTTAGGTGGTGCCGCCTGTGGTTTTTCTTTTTCTATATATATATATATATATATAGTTCCCTTCCTGGCTGCAATCTTTACATTTGCAGCTCAGTGTATGCTTGCTGTGTATGCCTAGGAGCTCTGTGTAACAAGTCAACGGGAGATGAATTACAAGGAGCAGTGAGCGCTCGCTATTGAAAAGGCAGGAGATAGGTAACAGCTGTTCTACACAACATAGGTATAGTTATAATATAGCTGTCCCTATATAGTATAGAACAGCTGCATACCGGCATACAGAGGGAACATACAGTATATACAGGCATGGCCGTAAATGTCGGCACCCCGGAAATTTTTCAAGAAAATTAAGCATTTCTCACAAAAAAGTATTGCAGCACCTGTTTTGCTATACACATGTTTATTCCCTTTGTGTGTATTGGAACAAAACCAAAAAAGGGAGGAAAAAAAGCAAATTGGACATAATATCACGCCAAACTCAAAAAATTGGCTGGACAAAATTATTGGCACCCTTAACTTAATATTTGGTTGCACACCCTTTGGAAAAAATAACTGAAATCAGTCGCTTCTTATAACCATCAATAAGATTCTGATACCTCTCACCCGTAATTTGGGACCACTCTTCCTTAACAAACTGCTCCAGGTCTCTCTTATTGGAAGGGCACCTTTTAAGATCTCTCCACATGTGTTTAATGTGATTTAGATCTGGACTCATTGCTGGCCACTTCAGAACTCTCCAGTGCTTTGTGCCATCCATTTCTGGGTGCTTTTTGACGTATGTTTGGGGTCATTGTCCTGCTGGAAGACCCAAGATCTCGGACGCAAACCCAGCTTTCTGACACTTGGTTCTACAGAATTGGTAATCCTCAGATTTCATGATGCCTTGCACACATTCAAGGCACCCAGTGCCAGAGGCAGCAAAAGAACCCCAAAACATCAATGAACCTCCAGCATATTTCACTGTAGGTACTGTGTTCTTTTCTTTGTAGGCCTCATTCCGTTTTCGGTAAACAGTAGAATGATGTGCTTTACCAAAAAGCTCTATCTTGGTCTCATCTGTTCACAAGACGTTTTCCCAAAAGGATTTTGGCTTACTCAAGTTCATTTTTGCAAAATTTAGTCTTGCTTTTTTATGTCTCTGTGTCAGCAGTGGGGTCTTCCTGGGTCTCCTGCCATAGCATTTCATTTCATTTAAATGTCGACGAATAGTTTGCGCTGACACTGATGCTCCCTGAGCCTGCAGGACAGCTTGAATATCTTTGGAACTTGTTTGGGGCTGCTTATCCACCATCTGGACTATCCTGCGTTGACACCTTTCATCGATTTTTCTCTTCCGTCTACGCCCAGGGAGATTGCCTACAGCGCTATGGGTTGCAAACTTCTTGATAATGTTGCGAACTGTGGACAAAGGCAAATCTAGATCTCTGGAGATAGACTTGTAACCTTGAGATTGTTGATATTTTTTCACAATTTTGGTTCTCAAGTCCTCAGACAGTTCTCTTCTCCTCTTTCTGTTGTCCATGCTTAGTGTGGCGCACACAGACACACAATGCAAAGACTAAGTGAACTTATCTCCTTTTTATCTGCTTTCATGGGTGATTTTTATATTGCCCACACCTGTTACTTGCCCCAGGTGAGTTTAAAGGCGCATCACATGCTTGAAACAATCTTATTGATCCACAATTTTGAAAGGGTGCCAATAATTTTGTCCAGCCAATTTTTGGAGTTTGGTGTGACATTATGTCTAATTAGCTTTTTTTCCTCCCTTTTTTGGTTTTGTTCCAATACACACAAAGGAAATAAACTATTTTCTAGTCAGTCACCTTTGTGTGTAGCCTTCTGGCATTCTCTTTCTTTCCTTTTCACTGATGCTCTTTGATATTATGCCATGTATGACGCTTTTTTTCCTTAGATATTGTCATATTTAAGATGACTGTGATACTTTCTAAATCTCTGTAGCACTGTCTGTTCAAGGCATGTGCTGTGACCTGTGCAGAGGTCATTGTGCAGGGAGATGGTGAACTGTGACCACCACCTATTGTGAATGGTGTGAACTTATATATGGATGTTACCTTTCATTGTAATCCTGGCAGTGATGATAATCAGATGACTGTGAAAAGTTATACAGTCCTGATCAAAAGTTTAAGACCACTTGAAAAATGGCAAAAAAACATATTTTACATTGTTGGATCTTAACAAGGTTCCAAGTAGAGCTTCAACATGCAACAAGAAGAAATGAGAGTGAGACAAAACATTTTTTTGAGCATTCAATTAATTGAAAATAACAATTAAAGATGTGGATTCATTGTCATTTTCTGTCAGGTGGTCACACGTTGTGATGGCAAAGGCAAAAAAACTCTCCCTTTTTGAACGTGGTCGGGTTGTTGAACTGCATAAGCAGGGTCTCTCACAGCGCGCCATCGCTGCTGAGGTGGGACGCAGTAAGACAGTCATTTGGAATTTCTTAAATGATCCTGAGGGTTATGGAACAAAAAAGTCAAGTGGAAGACCCCAAAACAATTCATTAGCACTGAGCCGGAGGATCTAATTGGCTGTTCATCAAGACACTGGACGATCCTCGACCCAAATTAAGGCCCTTACTGGTGCTGACTGCAGCCCCATAACCACCAGACAGCATCTGAGACTGAAGGGCTTCAAAAACAAAAAACGTCTTCAAAGACCTCGTCTCCTTGAATGCCACAGAACTGCTCGTTTGGACTTTGCAAGAGAGCACCAAACATGGGACATTCAAAGGTGGAAGAAAGTTTTATTTTCTGATGAGAAAAAATGTAACCCTGATGGTCCTGATGGTTTCCAACGTTACTGGCATGACAAGTAGATCCCACCTGAGATGTTTTCTACGCGCCATAGTGGAGGGGGTGCCATAATGGTCTGAGGTTCTTTTTCCTTTAGTGGAACAATGGAGCTTCAGGAAGTGCAGGGGCGTCAAACAGCCGCTGGCTATGTCCAGATGTTGCAGAGAGCATTCCTCATGACTGAGGGCCCTCGTCTGTGTGGTAACGACTGGGTTTTTCAACAGGACAAAGCTACAGTACACAATGCCCGCAGGACAAGGGACTTCTTCCAGGAGAATAACATCACTCTTTTGGCCCATCCTGCATGTTCCCCTGATCTAAATCCAATTGAGAACCTTTGGGGATGGATGGCAGGGGAAGTTTACAAAGATGGACAACAGTTCCAGACAGTAGATGGCCTTCGTGCGGCCGTCTTCACCACTTGGAGAAATGTTCCCACTCACCTCATGGAAACGCTTGTATCAAGCATGCCGAAACGAATTTTGGAAGTGATAAACAATAACGGTGGAGCTACTCATTACTGATGATGAAACCGCCCTAAATTAGGGCATTTAAGATACACTCTGGTGTTTCAAATCAATGTACCCCCAGGGGGTTAATATCCACGCGTGGCTGAGAGACTGGACACTGACACAGAAGTTGGTCAAAGCAATCTCTCACTTTTGCTACATGGGGTAAGCGTATATACATCTTCAGAAGAGGGCAGTCCTCATTGAGGCTAAAACATTGTTTTATTGGTCAAAAAGGAAGAAGAGATAAGAGAGAGGAGATAGCACCCTGGCTTCTGCGCACTGGATCGTACTTTGGAATGTGAACTAATGTAAACATCTGGTTATCATCGCCATTTTGTAATGGAGTTTATTCTAACAAGAATACTGCATACGTCATATGTGACACTTCAAAGAGGTGCTTCTCTATAGGCAGTGAATAATATATACATATCATAAAGCCATATGATTGGCTTACGCATTCCACCACACTCTATGGGACACTTGTAGAAAGATGAGAAATCAGACACTTCCCACAGCACAGCTCTTTGCCCCCCTCTCTCTCCTCTCCAGTCTTGAAACAAAGAGGGGGGTGGGTGGGCACTTGGAAGTAGAAAAAGTTAACTCATTACAATCCTAGATATACAAAATATAGAATAAAATTCACACATCTTTAACAGTCCCCCTTGAATTTCATTCTCTCCCTAAACCTAAACATCTGTCCCAATGCTCCGCCTCCTCTTCACCAGCTTCCACGACAAGCCATTCCTAGCGAACAGCCTCCCGTGACACTGGATTTGAGCAAAGGGAAGTCAGATGATCTTTCCCTAACTGGCGTTGACATTATATGGGGGGGACTGGAGGTCATCAGTGCTCCTGATTTTCTGGATCGAAGTTTTCATACAATTTTCCATATTCTTTTGAGTCATGATCAACAGTCACACAAGGGAAAACCAGTCTCAACACTTCCTTGAAATCAATCCAATTATGCTTTTCTTTGAGCTTCACTGTGCATGTGGTCAACAACACTCGGAATGGACCATCAAACCAGGGTTTTAGGACTTTTCTAACGTGTCTTTTTCTACCACCCAATCTCCGGACACAAGTGGGTGGGTTCCTGGTACTTTATCAAAACCTGGAAGTGAAGCAAAAACTCAAAAATGTACTTTAGTCAAATGCTTATACAAAACTGATCACATAATCTGTCAGACAAGCATGTTGCATCTGATGCTGTTGTGGGAAATAAAATCCTATTCTAGGGGCTGACCCAAAAAGGACCTTATAGGGACAAAGGCCTGTCTCACAGTTAGGCGTATACCTTACTAAAAGATGGCTACCAGCAGGCACTCTATTAAGGCTTTGAATCTTTAACTTAGCATCCCGTTCAGTTCCTTTTTCCTACTCTACTGCTGCTTTGTGGATGGTACGAAGCATGTAAGGCCTGTCCTACACCCAAAACCTTCGTCATCTCCTGCATCACTTCACCTGTGAAGTGAACACCTGTGTCACTTTCAATGATCTAAGGTACCCCATACTTGCACACAACTTCGGCCATAATCTTCTTTACTTCTTTGGGTACGGTTTTGGCCATCCTGAAAACAAGTCATCACATATCAATACATACTCATACATGCCCACCATGGGTAGTTGAAAGTAGTCTGCAAACGTTGAAACAGATACAAAAAGCAAGACGTGTTTCTTGGGTACCTTAACCACCTTGCCCACGTTGTTCTGGGCACAAGTCATTTATCCTTGAATATGTCTGACTGTTACAGTGCTGAACCCTGGGACGTACCATATGCTACGTACTAAATCACACATAGCAGTTTTTGTCTGGTGCATCACTTTCGGGAGACAGGAGGAGTTATTTCAGGGACCTGAACTGTGGCCACTTAAGACAGGGGTCTGCTTAGGTAATTTGGCAGCCATTTTTGCCGCCTGAACTGCCGTGGCTTTCCCCTTTGCCTCCTCTGCATCAGTTTACAGTGGCCTTTCGTTGCTATCATCACCCCTTATGTTAGTGACAAGAGGGCTTCCATCAGAGACCTCACTGCTTCCCCATTTTCGATGGGTTTACCTGAAGCGATCAAGGAGTCTCTGGCTTTCCATATGGGCCCATAGTCATGGGCTATCCCAAAGCACACCTGGAATCAGTGTAAATGGTGGCTGTTTTTCCATCTGCATATCTGCAAGCCATCTTCAGAGTCTTTTAGCTCCACTTCTTGAGCAGACATGTGTGGTAGTTCACGTTTATTCACCACTGCCCAACCTGTGTAGTACCTGCCATACTGGCCATACCTCGATCCATCCACAAAGAGCACATGATCTAGATTACCTAATGGCTGATTTACCAAATCCCACTACCTCTTGTGACATCATCTGCAAACAGTCCGGAGCCTCTTCCTTTGAATCTGGAAGAAAAGTTTAAAGTGCGGACCCCTAACTCTTCCCTCCCCCCTTGATCCAGAGGCAACAGGGTGGCTGGGTCCAAAGTATTACACCTTTGGAGAGCAACATTGTCAGGCAACAAAATGGAACAATAATGGGCAACAAAACAATCATTTGGATTGTACGTTCATGAGGATAGATGTAATATCACCATCACTTTGTGGTTCAGAACTATCTCAGAGCTTTCATCAAGCATAGCTAGTACAACTACTACGGCTCTGATGCAGACAGGGGCACCTCTGGCCACGGGATCAAGTCTGACTGAATAATATGCTACGAGGCGTTATTGCTGGCCATGCAGTTGGGTGAGGACAGCTGAGTCATGGCCACTCACTTCATAACAATACAATCTAAATGTAATAATCTGATAGGCTCAGTGTGGGGGAGCACAAAATTGCCAGTTCTAGGCATAAAAAGCATCTACCACCTCATCTGTGAGGCGGTAGGGACTAAAGGACAAATCAATCACAGTGGAGTGAGTAGGGGTAATGGGAACCTGAGCCGACAAGGTGTGCGTGTGTGTGTGTTGGGCACGATGTGGGTGTTAGAAACTGTGGCTTCATTAACGGCATGTAGGTCATGTACCATCCAATGGTGAGTGGTTTGCTTTTCTCAGCTTCTGGGAGTACTGATACAAACATGGACCAGGGAATTTTATCACTAATGGCCAACAAACAAAGTTCTTGGTCGTTGAGGGCACTTGTAAGCGTCACAGTGCCGTCCTCCTGATGTGAGATACCAGCATGTACTTTTGCAAACAAATCTGCACCTAGGAGGCAACAAGGAGCGTTACCACTGACCAGCAAACGGGCCAGCGCATCTTGGTTAGGGGCAAATCTAATATGGATGGTTTCTGTTGAAAAAAAAGGGAGTGTACTACTTTCCCATCCACTTCTACCCAAAGACTGGTGTCCTTGGAGAGTAAATCAGGGGAGGCCATGTTTGCTGTGCACAACTGTCTTGGCTGCTCCAGTATCAATCAAAAACGGGACTACTTCTTTATCACCCAGAGTGAGGGATATCATTGGGCCAGACTGAATCTGCTAAAAATGTTTAAAAGTAGAGCCGATACTGGATTTCCTGTTTCCTAATCTTGATCTAACCCCCCCCCCTCACCTGTCTGTGTTCTCCTTATGACAAAAAAAACATGGGTGTCTGTGGGGACGGACAGTGATCCGGGCATGGTCAACATAGAATACAATCCTCTCGTTTGGTGTGGACGAGGAGTACCACACACACCACAACACTCTCTCTTCTGGGATCTGGGTCCCACAGACTCTGCAGGCCCACCATAGGGTGGCAGACTTACTTTTCCCTCACTTCAATGAGGCGTTATACATCAGGGCTGAAGCAATGCCAAAGGAACACTACCTATGGTTGGCACCACTGAACCACCCAATGCCGCTTGATGTTACTCTGCATTTTGGCTTACAGAAGTATCCAACTTTTCCTATCGCAGAATTAATAGACTGGAAAACAAAACAGGACTTCTCATCTTCCATGGGAGTGTCTCATAACTAGGGGATGGACACAAGGGCTGTCGTTGTCTGTAACGTCCACCCCTATCTTCCTCCCTCCACTCTGAGTCATCTAAATCCACCCCCTTCAGTCCGACGCTGTGGTCCTCCTTTTGCCAGTCAGTAATCTGCCAGCTATCTATAAGAACAGAGCTCTGATGTTTAGCACAACACTTAACATGTAACACGTAACTTCAAACATTGAAACAAACAGATCTGACAATACAGACATGAACACACAAAGGGCCCATAAGAAACTTTTCATTGACTTCAATTTAAAAATAAAATAAATAAATAAAAATGTACAGCTTGATCAATGCTGTTGGCACCAACAAAAACCAAAAACTTCCAAGAAAAATAAAATCCTCAATGCGCATTTTATTTAAAAAAAAAATAAAAAATACTGTACTCCATACGCATTCATATTTTCATGTTTTCATGTACTCATTTTCACAAACAGCTCATAACCACGTAAAAACTGAATTGCATTCACAGCTCTGCTAAAAACCTCCATCAGTCTTCACACATATTTGCCTCAACTACAACTCAAAGCCACACCCATTCACATTCCACTGAATCACTTATGTCTTCCAACCCACATTGTTTCATCCCAAAACTTGCAGCACAGACAAACACAGCTTTCCTGGAAACAGATAGCCACACCACACCCAGAATTGCTGATGGTCTGTCGCTGTAAGACAATATACATGTTATAATCATACAGTAATTTTGTTAAAAGCTGGATTCCCACAGTACACTGCTTGGGAAAGAAGAAAGAAGAAAGAAAATTATTGAACAATTCTTTGTCTTGTATAATATATTACACATCACTTACTCTGCATCATTCCCTCATTCCCTCCCCCCTTTTTCCTTCGCCAGCTCCCCTTATCTCAGGAATGTTTCTGTTAAGGTGGGGGAAGTGAGTCTCTGTAGCTCACACTGGATACAACACCTATCCATTAACTGACCATCTTTTACTGCTGTAATCTCTAGGATATTCCCTATTTAAACACACATATTATTAGGGTAACAAAACTTAACCGGTTCATTTCGGAACATTTAACACAAGCGCCGTTCTGATTGCAGACACTGGGGCACTTTCTTTCTTTCTTGTTAATGCCATCAATTAACATCCTGACACTGCTCTGTTTTATTCACTCATTAGAACTCCCCCCTCAAAATCACGGGAGTTCTGATGCCCACAGTCTGTAAGCTCTAACTTCACAGATTCTTACAGATTTACATCCCTGTTGCCAGGGGGCGACTGTGACAACCACCCGCCAATCCCGTCGTACTAAGCCACAGTTGCCATACAGGTCTCCACTAGAGACTTCTGGAGGCGAATCCACTGTGAGCACAGAAGACGTTTAAGATTGGTTGGTGGGCCCAGACAGGATGCAATCACGTTTGCGTATTGAATCGGGGCGAAGAGACCCCGGCTAGCTAATCCTAAATTGACGAAACGGTTATTTGCAACCTAGCTAGTACATTAACAATTTATAAAAATAACACAATTTGGTAGTATGTCTTCTGAGGACAGAGTTCTTAGCATAGATCAGGTCATCAAGTAACAAGGGCAAAACTGGAACGATGAAATCGTTAGTTTTTATTCTAAAACTACACACAAAAATATATATATTAAAACTGACAGATAAATATACCTCACTGCAACCAGCACTCTGCCCTGCCTTTATGCTGGATGTTGAATAAGGCATTGGTGTACATTTTGGCTAAAGCGTAATAAGCCACTCACCACGTCAAGGTCGCCTTCATGAGTGGTCCCTAACACTAGTTCCTACCTTTTATGGGCCATGACAGCCACATAAAGTCCAGGGAGCGCAGGTACAGCATGCACGCCAAGCACACTCTGCTTTTGACCCCGTCCGGTGCCATTACAGCTTTCATCGGATCCAGGGATGCAAGTACTCACATGCATGCTGAACCCACTATATACTTCTCCTGGAGCCTAATGGCTACTGGTAGGTGCTGTATAAGCAGACTCAGTTTTATACTGACTTTAAAACCAGCCTCCAGGGGGCAGATCAACTGGACAGGTGTGCTTGACTGCTTGGAGATCGCCACGCCTCCAATACGTACTACAAAGAGAAAAATATGGAAAATTCAGCCCGCACAACCCCTAGCAGGTGCAGATTGCTATGGCGAAATAGAGATATAAATGTAAAAACACAAAATGCAATCGCACACTGCAACCAGCACTCTGCCCTGCCTTTATGCTGGATGTTGAATAAGGCATTGGTGTACATTTTGGCCAAAGCGTAATAAGCCACTCACCACGTCAAGGTCGCCTTCATGAGTGGTCCCTAACACTAGTTCCTACCTTTTATGGGCCATGACAGCCACATAAAGTCCAGGGAGCGCAGATACAGCATGCACGCCAAGCACACTCTGCTTTTAACCCCGTCCGGTGCCATTACAGCTTTCATCGGATCCAGGGATGCAAGTACTCACATGCATGCTGAACCCACTATATACTTCTCCTGGAGCCTAATGGCTACTGGTAGGTGCTGTATAAGCAGACTCAGTTTTATACTGACTTTAAAACCAGCCTCCAGGGGGCAGATCAACTGGACAGGTGTGCTTGACTGCTTGGAGATCGCCACGCCTCCAATACGTACTACAAAGAGAAAAATATGGAAAATTCAGCCCGCACAACCCCTAGCAGGTGCAGATTGCTATGGCGAAATAGAGATATAAATGTAAAAACACAAAATGCAATCGCACACTGCAACCAGCACTCTGCCCTGCCTTTATGCTGGATGTTGAATAAGGCATTGGTGTACATTTTGGCCAAAGCGTAATAAGCCACTCACCACGTCAAGGTCGCCTTCATGAGTGGTCCCTAACACTAGTTCCTACCTTTTATGGGCCATGACAGCCACATAAAGTCCAGGGAGCGCAGGTACAGCATGCACGCCAAGCACACTCTGCTTTTAACCCCGTCCGGTGCCATTACAGCTTTCATCGGATCCAGGGATGCAAGTACTCACATGCATGCTGAACTCACTATATACTTCTCCTAGAGCCTAATGGCTACTGGTAGGTGCTGTATAAGCAGACTCAGTTTTATACTGACTTTAAAACCAGCCTCCAGGGGGCTGTCATGGCCCATAAAAGGTAGGAACTAGTGTTAGGGACCACTCATGAAGGCGACCTTGACGTGGTGAGTGGCTTATTACGCTTTGGCCAAAATGTACACCAATGCCTTATTCAACATCCAGCATAAAGGCAGGGCAGAGTGCTGGTTGCAGTGTGCGATTGCACTTTGTGTTTTTACATTTATATCTCTATTTCGCCATAGCAATCTGCACCTGCTAGGGGTTGTGCGGGCTGAATTTTCCATATTTTTCTCTTTGTAGTACGTATTGGAGGCGTGGCGATCTCCAAGCAGTCAAGCACACCTGTCCAGTTGATCTGCCCCCTGGAGGCTGGTTTTAAAGTCAGTATAAAACTGAGTCTGCTTATACAGCACCTACCAGTAGCCATTAGGCTCCAGGAGAAGTATATAGTGGGTTCAGCATGCATGTGAGTACTTGCATCCCTGGATCCGATGAAAGCTGTAATGGCACCGGACGGGGTTAAAAGCAGAGTGTGCTTGGCGTGCATGCTGTACCTGCGCTCCCTGGACTTTATGTGGCTGTCATGGCCCATAAAAGGTAGGAACTAGTGTTAGGGACCACTCATGAAGGCGACCTTGACGTGGTGAGTGGCTTATTACGCTTTGGCCAAAATGTACACCAATGCCTTATTCAACATCCAGCATAAAGGCAGGGCAGAGTGCTGGTTGTAGTGTGCGATTGCATTTTGTGTTTTTACATTTATATCTCTATTTCGCCATAGCAATCTGCACCTGCTAGGGGTTGTGCGGGCTGAATTTTCCAGATAAATATACCTGCCAGTTGAACAGATTGGTTTGGATAGAAATAGGTAAGAGGTGGAAGGGAATAGAATGTATGTAAGTTCAGAATTACCGTGGTAGGGTCCAGTAATAGGCAAAGTCTTTGAAAGGAATAATCCAAGATGGTGGGGTGTGCCCGTGTCCCGCGGGCGGTCGTGATGTTAGTCGACATCAGATGGTAGAATAAGGACGCAGGACCTGAGTGTGTCACAGTTTTTACCTACTCTGAAGCGGGGAGTGGTTATGACATGTTCAGGTCCAGCCTTGTGTAATTGGAACAGGGGCAGTCCTTTGCCCTATAGGGAGAAAATCTGGCAGAATCTTTGCTTTGCCCATTTCTCCATATCCCGTAAGTCCAATCAAGAAATATAGTTGATATTGATAATCAGTACAATTTTATGCATCATCTGATAACAAATACGACTAAAAGATAATACAGGGTGCCTGAGAACCTTTATATCTCAGAGCGGGAATCTCTGATTTGCCCGCGGGCTTCCTAGAAGGTGGGTTAGAAGAACCAAAACCATCTCTGAAAAGATGGTTCCTTTCACATTTCCATAACCCATGAAAATATGGGAAAAATATGAAGCTTATGGATTGAAGGGGACTTTCAGGTCATCTTCCTTCCTGTACCAACCAGCTGTGTGATAAGGATCTGTCCTTTTCTTTTGAAGCTCGCTGCCCAGGCTAAAGGTGTGAGACCCCTGCTGGTATTGGAGACACTATGGCTGCAGAAAGACCAGGTTTAGTAGGTTCTGTCATAAGAGAACTAGATTGATGGCTACTCAACTTGGCATGGGGCAGGAAAGGTTTGTCACAAAGTGGTGATAATGGCACCTCTGCTCTGTGAATTACTCCTTTAGAGAAAAGAGAAGATTCTTAGTGAAGGCTCTTTGGTCTTTGTGATTGCGAAATAAGATAGGGCCAGGGGCTATCCATAGTATTTAGTATATTGGGCAGACTAGATGGGCCAAATGGTTCTTATCTGCCGACACATTCTATGTTTCTATATTTCTATGTTGATATGGCACATTTGCGATTTCCTAGTATCGCTGTGGAGTCTACACTTTCTCTAACATTCTTTGTCACATTTTTAACTTTATTTGTCACATTCTTAACTGTCTTTGTCACATTTTATTTTTTTTCTTTTCAATTTTCCTTCTTCATGTGAGTGGGACTGACCCATCTCAAAACAACAGTATTTCAGACTGACACACACACAAAACAGAGGAGTGATTAGCACCTTTAACCCTTTCCTCCACAGACAAAGGATTCACCCTCCCCTCTGGTTGGCTCAAATCTGATTATCACGTCTGACTAGTCAGCTGGGACTCCCCGCACGTCTTCCCCAAGACCAGGGGTCAGGCGGGCTCCGTCGCATCTTCCTGGGGTCAGGTCAGGTGGAGAATATCTCCGCAGTCTTCCCCTATCTCAAGGATCTAAGGGTCATACGACTTCACGCATCTTCCTAAGGTCAGGTCAGGTAGAGAATATCACCGCAGTCTTCCCTTATCTCAAGGATCTAAGGTTCATACGGCTCCACACGTCTCCCTGCCAGGTCAGCCGGAGTTTACTTTGTCCCACACCTCGGCGCAACAGCGCCCCCTTCCCAACCAGGAGCTTACTGTCCCCTCCCTTTGTCTGTGGTCTTACCGTCTGTGCTCAACTCACTCCTCACATAAATCACAGACACACACAAAACATATACACACCAGAGTGATCTATCATTTCAGACTATTGGTTCTATACACTCCAAGCTTTCAGCATTACAGCCGACTACTATACTTACATTGGTACCACCTCACAGCAGACTGAGCTATCTGAGCATGACGAAGTAACTAACAGAAAGGCAGATGAGATAAAAAGTTTTCTCACCTTTCTTTGAGGTTGCAATCCTCTCTCCTTTGCCGTTCGTCAAGCTCAGGGGCCCGTCTTGTCAGCTGTCTGATGCTACGTTCGCTCAGGAGTCCCTTTGTGGTCGCCATTTTGATGAAACCGCCCTAAATTAGGGCATTTAAGATACACTCTGGTGTTTCAAATCAATGTACCCCCAGGGGGTTAATATCCACGCGTGGCTGAGAGACTGGACACTGACACAGAAGTTGGTCAAATCAATCTCTCACTTTTATTACATGGGGTAAGCGTATATACATCTTCAGAAGAGGGCAGTCCTCACTGAGGCTAAAACATTGTTTCATTGGTCAAAAAGGAAGAAGAGATAAGAGAGAGGAGCTAGCACCCTGGCTTCTGCGCACTGGGTCCTACTTTGGAATGTGAACTAATGTAAACATCTGGTTATCATCGCCATTTTGTAATGGAGTTTATTCTAACAAGAATACTGCATACGTCATATGTGACACTTCAAAGAGGTGCTTCTCTATAGGCAGTGAATAATATATACATATCATAAAGCCATATGATTGGCTTACGCATTCCACCACACTCCTGTAGAACCTGTAGAAAGATGTAGAAATCAGACACTTCCCACAGCACAGCTCTTTGCCCCCCTCTCTCTCCTCTCCAGTCTTGAAACAAAGAGGGGGGTGGGTGGGCACTTGGAAGTAGAAAAAGTTAACTCATCACAATCCTAGATATACAAAATATAGAATAAAATTCACAAATCTTTAACACTGAGTTCATGTTTGGAAGTTGGATTTCAGTTTTTGGGGGGTTTAGTTTTTTTTTTTGGAGGTGTGGTCCTAAACTTTTGATCAGCTGAAAAACAGCCTGTTTCAGTTTATTCGTTGTTTTCATTAAATTGAATGCTCAAAAAAATGTTTTGTCTCACTCCCATTTCTTCTTGTTGCATGTTGAAGCTCTACTTGGAACCTTGTTAAGATCCAGCCATGCTAAATATGATTTTTTGCCATTTTTCAAGTGGTCTTAAACTTTTCATTAGGACTGTATGTGCAGATTAGGAAGTGTCAGCCTATTGCAGGGCTCAGTGTTGAAAACAATAAATTGCTGTGTGGCAGGATGCATTATCCTAATAAAAAAAGAATAATCAAGGGATTACCTGGTTGGAAACTATGCCCAACTAAGAGCCAAATGAATGCCAGAACCCAAGTACAGCAAAACATAGCACAGCGTATAACTCTACCTCCGACGGGTTTGCCATCTTCCGAGCAAATTGGTGCTGTCGCCAGGTCAGAGATGCACATGCACCTGGCTGTCCACATGATGTTTAATAAAATGTGATTTATCAGACCAGGCAATCTTCGTCTGTTGCTCCATGGTCCAGTTCTAATGGCGGCATGCTTATTGTAGACTGTTTCAGTGGTAGACAGGTGTCAGTATAAGTGCTCTGACCTGTTTGCAATGTATTGTTATGTTCTGACACCTTGTTATCATAGCCAGCAATAACTTAAGCAATTTGGTCTACAAATGTAGTTCTGTGAGATGAAACCAAAAGGCTAGCTTTCCCTCCCCATGCGCTTCATCAGTGGACCACTTTTTATAGGTAAAAACTAGGGATTAGCGAATTTCATATTTTGAAATTCGAGTTCAGGTTGTGGTATAATCTAAATTGCATTATGGATTCCGTTACCATGGACCATAATGCAATTCTATGATGGAATGCATAACGGAATGCCTTTAGAGGCATTCCGTTATTCATTCCGTCATAATAGAAGTCTATGGCCTCTCCTGCATAACGGAAACCGTACAGATCCGTTATGCTGGACATAGACTTCTATTATGACGGAATAAATAACGCAATGCCTCATTGTCCGTGGTAACGGAATCCATAACGCAATTCAGTTTATACCACAACCCGAACTCAAATTTCAAAATATGAAATTCGCTCATCTCTAGTACTAACCACTGTATACCAGGAATTCCTTACAAGACCTGCTGTTTTTGGAAATACTGTGATGCAGTCATCTAGCCATCACAATTTGGTCCTTTACTTGCTGCCTAATATCTCCAAGTCCTGGACAGGTGACAATTGTTACAAGATAATCAATATTAGTCACTTCATCTGTCAATGGTTTTAGGCTGGATTTCCACCTTCATGGTTTTAAATGCAGTTTTTGATGCCAAAGTCAGGAATGGATCACACTGAGAACACCTATAAAGGAAAGATTCGCGTCATAGGCTACTTTCACACTAGCGTTTTTGCTGGATCCGGCAGGGTTCAGCAAAAAACACTTCCGTTACTGATAATACAACCGCCTGCATCCGTTATGAACGGATCTGGTTGTATTATCTGTAACATAGCCAAGACTGATCCGTCATGATCAGAGAAAACGGATCTGTCCCCATTGACTTGCATTGGGGGTCATGCCGGATCCCAGGATGGAAAGCAAACTACAACATGTTGTGGTTTGCTTTCCGGTATGGGAATGCAACTAAACGGAACGGAATGCATTTTGGAGCATTCCGTTCTGTTCAGTTCAGTTTTGTCCCCAATGAATGGGGACAAAACTGAAGCATTTTTTTTCCAGTATTGAGCCCCTATAATGGATCTCAATACCGGAAAATTAAAACGCTAGTGTGAATTTTGTGAAAGTAGCCTTATCCGATTTTTCTAATCAACTGCATCATAAAACCTGAATGTGTAAACCCAGCCTTAATGTTACAGATTATCAATGTATACTTTCTGAAGGCATACTGAAGGCAGTATACAGTTTGACCTAGTCACATCAAAACCTGTGGGCCCTGCAAGCATCTAGTAAGGAACTTTGGCACTGTTTAATTGCCAAGTTCTTTAAATAAGGTCAATAGCTGTCAAGTAGAAGGCTCACCATCAATCAATGCTGAGCTATATGCTTCTCACCTGGAGATCTGTGGAATCTGCGGCCAAATCTGTATGTGTTACATGCAATTATTGCTGTGGATTTGCAAGCTGTGTTTTCTTGCTTCAGGTTGGGGGCTACATGGTAATCTTGGTCGTGACCAAAGATCACTGTGTAGCAGTGCAGCCATTGAACTGAATGGGGATAGCAGTATAACTCATTGCTGCAACGACTGCAACCCCAAAATTGAAAAAATAAAATCTAGCACTGCTGGATTTTTTTGCAATTGTGGGCTTGGGGTTGTGGCAACTTGCAAGTCACGCTGCGACTGTGACGGGTGTAGCTGCCAAGATCGCCATATAGCTCCAGCTTTACTGTGGGCATGTATAGATAAATAAATAGCACATAAAAGAATGGCAAATCTTTGTCATGCTATGTAATATCCAAAATAACTGCACAATATATTCTAAAGCTTGTATAATATTGCATATTGGTCTTCTAATTCATGACAGTTTTTTATTATTCCATTATATTATGTCATGTAATTTATTTGTGCTGCTAAATACCTACAAGTCTCTTCAAAGTGTTCAACATGCAAGCCAAGTCATGTCTTCAAACCTTATTATCTCATGTCCTTAGAGAATAGCAGTAGTAAGAAGCATTACCTGGTACAACCTCAATGGTCAGCCACCTGCCGTACGGAGCAGTTTTTGTATACCATTCATCCTGAGGTTAGTGAGCAGAATGCTTGTAATCTTTTGTTTCTTGGCCACTGTAGGAATTTTGACTAACTTACTTTTAATGTATAGTATAAGCGCCAATTTAAAGAAGATGTCAACTGCAGAACTTATAATGACGCACCTTTGTGTTAGCAACTTGATGCAGCTGATTTCCCGGATTCTGACCATGGTCATTCCAGATCAAGAAGTGATTTGTTATCCTATGTCATGTCCTTGCAAAATTTCTGTTTTACTTTTATGTATTGTACGAAAAGGGAGTATTTCATTGACACTCTTTCTTGGCCTGTTTCGTCTCCTGAAGATAAAAAACAAACCGCTCCTTGTTCTGATAAATATTCAAGTACATGTGGCTCTAGCAGCAGCCTGGTTGATTTTGATTGCAACTTGTTTCCCGTACATATTATTTATACCAGCCAACCGACCACTGTTCCAGAACCTCACGAGAATTTGTGTTTGCTCTTTTTGGAAAAGTCTGACAGACAAGGATTTAGGAATGCAAATTTTTGACTGGGTATGTACCACTGGCAGTCTCTACTGTATACTCGCCATAATGTGCTTTTGAACCATTAAGATGGTGTTGATTCTCCTAAAACACCAAAAGACAGTATTTGTGGATGGAAAGCTGTGCATATCCAGGACCAGATGGAGGGAATTCACTGCCATTAAAGCCATTATTGCCCTCTTGGTTTGTTGTGTATCTTGCAATTCTGTCAGCCTTGGTCTTAGACTCAGTTCACAATTTCCTGCCTATGATATACATAGGATAACCTCACATACTTATAATCTGGTTTCCCCTGTGATCTTGGGATATCCATACTTTATGAAATTACCATGCATGAGCTGGCAGTGCCATAGTCAGAACCAAGAGCAGGTGCTCGCAATTTCATAGCAACTTACAGTCGTTCTATTAATGTTCTCTGTGTTGTCTATTTTATTAATACTAGCACTATCCTTTGTATGTCTCCATATACCTGAATATGTATGTTTCTATGTATGTGAACAACCTTAACCCTTTCAGGCCCAGCGCCGTACATGGCGTACGGCGCTGGTCAGGTGTTTAAAGATGGTGCCCGCTCCTGCCCGCTGCGGGCGCCATAGCCGCGGGTGGCTGCCTGCTTCTTCTAGCTGACATCTGCTACTAATGTCCGCAAACCAACAGTAATGCCGATCACGGACATTTAACACCTCAGATGCCGTGGTCAATTCTGACCACGACTTCTGAGTGCGCTTAAACTTAAAGTGCGCACTTTTGGTTGCGCTCCGGCTCCCCCGTGTGATGATCAGAGGAGTCGGAGCATGTATGCAGCAGCCCCTGTCTTTATGAATGACAGGAGGCTGCTGCATAATATTTCCTATGGAGCCCTTGCCTGTAATAGGGCTCCATAGGAAACTAGTAAAATCATCATAGATTTCAACGCAAGTGCATTGGAATCTATGATAATAACAATAAGATGATTGATTGTTATTGTTCCCTATGGGAACTACAAAAAAGTGTGTAAAAAATAATTGATTTGGGCGTCACTCTATATCAGGCAACACAGACAAGTTGGATTGTATATCAGAAATGTTATATTTTTATATATATATATATATATATATATCTCACTTTAAATTTACAACATGCTGCATAAAATTCACACACTAAAACTATATTAAAACTCTATGCACTGGAAAATCTTGAGGGGGGCTGTTGAGCTGAAATAGTCCAAACACTTGTGGCTATAAGTTATAATTGTAACTATGAGCTTGCGTCAATTGTAGCGAGGGTAATGTTCACAAAAGGATCATTAACATCCACAGCTATGGTAATAATCAATTGCTGTACTTTATAGAGTACATTACCGCTCCTGTGTCCAGCCCATTTATGCACCCATATATATATTTATATATATATATATAAAAATATAAAATTTCTGATATACAATGCAACTTGTCTGTGTTGCCTGATATAGAGTGACGCCCAAATCAATTAATTATCTCTTATTCTACCAGCAACAGGGAGTGCTGCTGGGCAGTGCACCTACCTAATAGTGGAACAGGAAGTGAGCCACAAATTTCTTGCAATTTAAAAAATAAAAAAGTTAAAAAAATAAAAATACTAAAATATTAAAGCTCAAATCACCCCCCTTTCCCAAAATAAAAATAAAAGAACTAAAAAAATAAAAAAATACACATAATGGGTGTCGCAATGTACGAAAACGCCCATAGTATAAAAATATATTCCCCATACAGCAAACAGCAAAATGGGAAAAAAGCATCCAAATGGCAGATTCGCGGTTTTTTGGTCGCTTCATTTTCTACAAAAAAAATAAATAAAAAGTGATCAAAAAGTAATATACACCCCAGAATTGTATCAATTAAAAGTTCAGATCGCCCCGCAAAAAATTAGCCCCATACAGCTCCGTACACATAATTACAAAAAAGTTATAGGGGTGAAAATAAGGCAGCAAAAAAAAAAAAAAAAAAAAAAAAGATTTTTTCCAACTTTTTAGTTTTTTTTATCACTATCAAAACACAAGAAAAACTATAAATATATGGTATTGCCGGATTCGTAATGACCTGTAAAATAAAAGTAACTGGTCAGTTTTATCGCACATCGAATACCTGCAAAACTGTTGTGGAATTGCTTTTTTTTTGTTGCAATTTCACCCCATTTGGAATTTTTTCCTGCTTACTACCACATGATATGCAAAAACAAGCCATCATATGGGCAGGGAGCGCAAAACGAAAACTCCAAAAAAAAAAAAAAAACTCCTGGCCTTAAAATTATTAAATGGAAGATGCTGTTTACCAGATCTTATACGTGTAACATATCCTCAACATCAACTCTTGTTTTCCTTCTAAATAAAAAGTATATTATTATGGAGTCTATCATTGATGGTAAGTGTGTATGTACAGTATTTTAGTTGTCAGTGATTGCCAGAATTTGTAATATTTTCTCTGGCACATTTCTGCCTTACAGTTCTTTCTTCAATAGTAGGGTTGTATTTCTTATTTTAATTTGTATTTGCTAAATTTCTCTTTATCAGGAAATAAAATGGAGTAAAGTTCTACAATAAAGACGTGTAGTTAAAAAATATGTAAAACTTAAAAACCTAATTTAAACAATAGGTCATTTTCTGATGACACATTACCTTTAAGAAGTTAATAGAGAACCTGCTCATTTAAGTTTCCCACTGATGACACTGGTTCGATTGCCAGCAGAAATGCGTATGTGCATTATTTCTACTTTATAGTGTTCTTATGTGGCATATATATTATGCTTTGTGTTCAGGGTGTAATTGCTCCATCTAGTGGTTCTGTTCCATTAGCATACAATTTCCTGTATGTCTCTAGGGAGCCACTGTATCTGTCACATGACTTGGTGACATCCTCAAGTGAGCTCATATAGGCGCCATTTTTTCTCTCAGTACCTGCTGAACTAGCACCATCCAAAGTAATCCTCCTTATCCAAGCCTACGATAGCATTGCTGGGATGTCCAGATTACCATCTAGCATTTAGGGGGAGGTTTATTAAACTGGTATAAAGTAGAACTGACTTAGTTGCCCATGGCACCCAATCAGATTCCACCTTTCATTTTTGAAAGCTCCTTTGGAAAATCAAAGGTTGAATCTGATTGAATCTATTTTTCTGTTTCTTAGTTTCACCTATCCCTGCAATAAAAGTTGAAGTTGGACCCTGCTCCTGAGTCAATGAATTGTTAGGATGGAGTTTAGCTGCCTGTCAACTTATGCTCCTCTCACACATAAGGAGGACAGAACATATAGAATAGGGTTTTATAAGACCCACTAAGGTTTATTGCACACGAACATGTGCGCTCCGTGGCCGTATTGCATTCTGCATCACGGATGCAGACCCATTCACTTCAATGGGTCCGCAAATCCAGAGATGCACAATGGTGCGGAACAGAAGCACTACGGAGTGCTTCCGTGGGGTTTCTTCCCGAACTTCCGTTCTGCAAAAAGATAGAACATGTCCTACCTTTTTGCGGAACAGCCGGATCCCGGACTCATTAAAGTGAATGGGTCCGCGATCCGCTAAGGCTGCCCCAACGGTGGGTGACTGTGCATTGCGGCCCGCAATTTGCGGGACACAGCACGGCCACGGAGGGCACTCGTTCGTGCGCAAGAGGCCTAAGTGGGGTTGCCCTTCTCAGTGCTCAGTTTCTTCACCAGTGGCAAACCTTTGAAGACCAGCACATTTTCCTGTCACTATTTATGACTGACTTGAGTTTGGTTAATGGGATGCCGGAGCTTTTGTACAGTGCCTTGCAAAAGTATTTACCCCCCTTGACTTTTTTTGTATTTTAGTACATTACAGCCTTAAAGGGGTTCTGCACTTTGTTTAAACTAATGATCTATCCTCTGGACCCAGGCCCAGTGATGTCACGACTAGTATCACTGGCCTGGGTGCGGCTAAGCTCCGTTCCCTTGAATGAAGCTTAGACCCGCCCAGGCCAGTTAATACAAGTCGTGACGTCACTCGGCCAGCAGTAAACAGTGAGAAGGCCGCGGTGCTGCTGGAGCGCCGCTGCCTTCTCAAACAGTTAATCGGTGGGGGTCCCCGGTGTCGGACCCCCGACGATCAGAAGCTGATGATCTATCCAGCGGAGGCCACGCCTAATGTTTTTGCTAGAGAGAATACAAAAAAGCCAGCAGCACTCCAGTAAGATCAAGGAACAAGTGTAGTTTATTCAACCAGTGTCAAGTAGCGAGGTTTAAACCGCTTGTTGCAGTCTTTCTCAAGCTATGTGCACATGTGTTACAACAGCAGTATACAGGGAGTGCAGAATTATTAGGCAAATGAGTATTTTGACCACATCATCCTCTTTATGCATGTTGTCTTACTCCAAGCTGTATAGGCTCGAAAGCCTACTACCAATTAAGCATATTAGGTGATGTGCATCTCTGTAATGAGAAGGGGTGTGGTCTAATGACATCAACATCCTATATCAGGTGTGCATAATTATTAGGCAACTTCCTTTCCTTTGGCAAAATGGGTCAAAAGAAGGACTTGACAGGCTCAGAAAAGTCAAAAATAGAGATATCTTGCAGAGGGATGCAGCACTCTTAAAATTGCAAAGCTTCTGAAGCGTGATCATCGAACAATCAAGCGTTTCATTCAAAATAGTCAACAGGGTCGCAAGAAGCGTGTGGAAAAACCAAGGCGCAAAATAACTGCCCATGAACTGAGAAAAGTCAAGCGTGCTGCTGCCAAGATGCCACTTGCCACCAGTTTGGCCATATTTCAGAGCTGCAACATCACTGGAGTGCCCAAAAGCACAAGGTGTGCAATACTCAGAGACATGGCCAAGGTAAGAAAGGCTGAAAGACGACCACCACTGAACAAGACACACAAGCTGAAACGTCAAGACTGGGCCAAGAAATATCTCAAGACTGATTTTTCTAAGGTTTTATGGACTGATGAAATGAGAGTGAGTCTAGATGGGCCAGATGGATGGGCCCGTGGCTGGATTGGTAAAGGGCAGAGAGCTCCAGTCCGACTCAGACGCCAGCAAGGTGGAGGTGGAGTACTGGTTTGGGCTGGTATCATCAAAGATGAGCTTGTGGGGCCTTTTCGGGTTGAGGATGGAGTCAAGCTCAACTCCCAGTCCTACTGCCAGTTTCTGGAAGACACCTTCTTCAAGCAGTGGCACAGGAAGAAGTCTGCATCCTTCAAGAAAAACATGATTTTCATGCAGGACAATGCTCCATCACACGCGTCCAAGTACTCCACAGCGTGGCTGGCAAGAAAGGGTATAAAAGAAGAAAATCTAATGACATGGCCTCCTTGTTCACCTGATCTGAACCCCATTGAGAACCTGTGGTCCATCATCAAATGTGATATTTACAAGGAGGGAAAACAGTACACCTCTCTGAACAGTGTCTGGGAGGCTGTGGTTGCTGCTGCACGCAATGTTGATATTGAACAGATCAAAACACTGACAGAATCCATGGATGGCAGGCTTTTGAGTGTCCTTGCAAAGAAAGGTGGCTATATTGGTCACTGATTTGTTTTTGAATGTCAGAAATGTATATTTGTGAATGTTGAGATGTTATATTGGTTTCACTGGTAAAAATAAATAATTGAAATGGGTATATATTTGTTTTTTGTTAAGTTGCCTAATAATTATGCACAGTAATAGTCACCTGCACACACAGATATCCCCCTAAAATAGCTAAAACTAAAAACAAACTAAAAACGACTTCCAAAAATATTCACCTTATATATTAATGAGTTTTTTGGGTTCATTGAGAACATGGTTGTTGTTCAATAATAAAATTAATCCTCAAAAATACAACTTGCCTAATAATTCTGCACTCCCTGTATAAAGATGTGTCCATTCATGGTATAAAATATCCAATTAACTTAAAAACAATCAAAATTCATGAAAACTACGTTTAAATAGATACAAACTCATAGACATCAATGTGAAATTACATGTGATTCAAATAAACTGACAGTGCCTCGTAAACAATACATGATACCAGTACATGATCAAATATAATTGATGATTAAAAATTACAGGTGTAACCAATACATGGTGTAGATTAAAAACGTACAAAACCAGCTGGTAAACTGCGCATGCCAAGCATAGCGGTCTCGGAAGCGTCCACATTCAGTTGCTGCGCACGCGTGAGATCAATAGATCTCGCGATAACTCCGGCACAAAGGAGCTCAATGGAAACCTCATCAAAGATGGCCAAATCCGAGAATGTCCACATGTGCGCATGCCCAAGCAATAGTGGCCACCCAACACAAAGTCATGTGATCATTGTCACATGATCCGGATCAAAGCAGGTAAACAAAACCATAAGGATATATAGGATCACAGCGATTGGCAGCAAATCAGGACCGTGTCGACAGTCAATGTTTCCCTAGTAGTAGGTGGTGGAGACGCCGCCATGGATCCCCAAAGCCAAGTGTCCCACCAACCCACTTAACGCTGTACAGACCCATCATAAGACTGATATTGAACGCAGGAAAAAATTTCTCACAGTCAAGACTGACCGGATCAACAGTCAAGCCATTACTGTTATATGGCAGCAATGGCGTTGGCACAGGTCACTGTGTCTGTAAAGGATCTCCTAGCACCCCGACCGGGTACCTCCGTTGATAGATGCTCCCAGTGCCTCCCGAGGACTCCAAGCACTCCACTTGACACCGATACCACCACAGGAACCAGGAACAGCTCTTACAAGAGCTAAGAGTAATAGCCAGGGGAGTATACAGGTATAGCAATCCCCACACACATGAGACGAGGCTCTATGTTGAATGTAAAATAGCAACTCTTTATTTGAACACACAGCATTGATTTATACACATCTTCCAACAATGTTACCACCTACAGGGTTTTGTAAAAACAGCCAATCACATGCATTTACAGTATTGACACCTTCCCAGCAATTGTACACAAAACCCCCTTCCCTCTGTCTGTAACGCAATCAACAAAATACAATTACCAAGCATAATGTCTAACCTAATCACTCACAGACAGAACACACACATTTTTCCCAAAACACAGAAAACACCTCAAAACCCCACATATCCCCATAATGTATACATCCATAGATAGCTCTGATCTGGGTGAACAACATATCCAAAAATCACCCAGATCTGAGCAGGGGTTCCCGAATTCCATGGTGTCAGTGTCAAACCGTGACTGCACCCAAAGAGACACTAAACAAATCCAAACGTGTACCCTAAATAAAGACCAGAGATGCTGTGACCCCTGATGAGGGGGAAAGCAACATCTCAATATTTCCAATATTGCATAACATTCCACTTCTTTCCCTTAAACTCTTTGGTTGCTTTTGTAGTATGCTTTGGGTCATTGTTCATCTGCACCATCCAATGAGATCTGAAGCATTTGACTTATTATGAGCAGATAATATTGCCTGAAACACTTCAGGATTCATCATGCTGCTTTTGTGTCATGGCTGGAGGTGGGGGAAACCCCCAGCCGTGCGGTGCCAGGAGATGGTAGGGTTACCACTTGGCCAAACAACACAGAATTAGGGAGCAGGTCACCTCCTGTTGCGTCCCTAACTCTGACCCTGTCTCCTACCTGCATAGGCCGACCTTGATGGTAGGAGGGCCCATACTCAGGAACCTCGGATCCCTGCTGACCCTCCGCAGATCCCTGACCTAGGAGCTGGGTGAGACGACCTACTCCTCCTTGGCACGGGGGAGCAGGAGTCTCAATGGCCAAGCAACAAGGGGAAACAGAAAACACCTTATGGCAGTGACAGGCAAACGCAACCAACACAACACTCACCTGCCAAAGAACAACACAACCAGGAACCCATGTGCAGGTGCTGTTTGTTCAGGACACCAACAATGACAGCACACACAGACATCACACAGGGACCCGGACCATAAGCTGCAATGATACAGAAACCCCACACACACCTAGATAACACCGAATAACAAAGTTTTATGACCAGAAGGGAGGCCCCCACTGATAGATGGTAATATACAGGAGGCTGCTCCAGCTATGCCTGGCTGAAAGCAACCTACTGAGCCCAGCCAGAGAACGAGGCTTTATAGGCCTAAGTGGCCACACCCACCGGTCAGAACACACCCAGTGACATCACACACACTGAGAAGAGAATTAACCCTTCCAGCACCACAGGAAAGGGAAAACACCAACTAAAAGGGGAAGTACACACAATCCATAAAACACACCAACACACTCACCTGTTACCGCCAGCAACGGCATGCGTGGCAACCATGTTCTGGGGAACAGCCAGCAGGCTGAGACCCTGCCACCACATGCATACAACAACAGACGTTGCCGCGGACAACCGCAGGTGAAGGAAGGTGTCTACGTGCATACAAAACATGACCTCGTGCACCACAAACAGACAAAGGGAGTGCACATAAAACACGTTGCCAAGGGCAACCGCTCGCATGCCTGTTGTCCGCGGCAACCGCACCTGAGGCAAACCACAAAGTGCCCCCAGCTGCGGTTGACACAACACCAAACCGCGGGTAACTGCATGCGGCTCCCAAGGAGTCACGACCATGACCAAGGGTCGTGACACTCCCTCCCCTCAAAGCCCCCCCCAACCGAAAAGGGAAGCTGGTGGGACCAAACAACATCCAATGCCTGATAACCACCAGTGTCTCCCTCCAGAGCTGCCGCCAACAAACCTGGACCGTACACAACAGTCCCAGGTCGCCAGCCAACAAAGCAGACTGGAAGAGAGAACACTGGAGGCACTGCCAGACAGATGCCCGTATCTCCCCCCAGAACTGCCGCCAACAGACCTGGACCGTACACAACAGTCCCAGGTCGCCAGCCAACAAAGCAGTCTGGAGGAGGAACAACTTAGGAGGACGTTCTTACTCCAGGTCGCTGCCAGCAGACACTCCCCAACCAGCACACCTGCCGGAACACCAAAGGAATGCTGCCAGCAGACGACCAGAGATAGGAACCCTGAGAGGGACGAGGGGTCACCAACACGGACACGGTTAGCAAGGTGGCGGGGAAAAGCCACCAACCGCGCCGTTAACGGTGAACCCCATAACGCTCTCCCTCCGGAGAACGCGCATGCACCCCATCGGCCTATGGCGATGCATGCTACACCCTCTTTCGAGGAGACCAGGTGAGGAGCAATTCTGGTCATACTGTCACGGCTGGCGGTGGGGGAAACCCCCAGCCGTGCGGTGCCAGGAGCAGGTAGGGTTACCACTTGGCCAGAAACACAGAATTAGGGAGCAGGTCACCTCCTGTTGCGTCCCTAACACTGACCCTGTCTCCTGTCAGTATGAGCCGACCTTGATGGTAGGAGGGCTCATACGCTGGAACCTATAGTCCCTACAAGCCCTCAAGTCGGCCCTGAACTAGAGAACAGGGTAGACAGCCCGGTCCTCCTGGAGACGGAGAAACAGGAGTCTAATGTGGCCAAGCTACAAAGGGAACAGAAACACCTTATGGCAGTGACAGGCAAATGGAACCAACACATCACTCATCTGCCACAGACAACAAACCCTGGAACCCATGTGCAGGTGCTGCAGTCGTGAACACCAACGGACACAGCACACACCAGACATCACACAGGAACCCAGGACCATAAGCTGCAATAATAAGTAAACCCCACACACACCTTCATAACACTGTGAAACATAGTTTTATGACCAGAAGGGAGGCCCCCACTGGTAGATGGTAATGTACAGGAGGCTGCTCCAGCTATGCCTGGCTGAAAGCAACCTACTGAGCCCAGCCAGAGAACGAGGCTTTATAGGCCTAAGTGGCCACACCCACCGGTCAGAACACACCCAGTGACATCACACACACTGAGAAGAGAATTAACCCTTCCAGCACCACAGGAAAGGGAAAACACCAACTAAAAGGGGAAGTACACACAATCCATAAAACACACCAACACACTCACCTGTTACCGCCAGCAACGGCATGCGTGGCAACCATGTTCTGGGGAACAGCCAGCAGGCCGAGACCCTGCCACCACATGCATACAACAACAGACGTTGCCGCGGACAACCGCAGGTGAAGGAAGGTGTCTACGTGCATACAAAACATGACCTCGTGCACCACAAACAGACAAAGGGAGTGCACATAAAACACGTTGCCAAGGGCAACCGCTCGCATGCCTGTTGTCCGCGGCAACCGCACCTGAGGCAAACCACAAAGTGCCCCCAGCTGCGGTTGACACAACACCAAACCGCGGGTAACTGCATGCGGCTCCCAAGGAGTCACGACCATGACCAAGGGTCGTGACATTTTGTCAGCAGTCACATCATCAATAAATACAAGAGAACCAGTTCCATTGGCAGCCATACATGCCTACGTCATGACACTACCACCACCATGCTTCACTGATGAGGTGGTATGCTTAGGATCATGAGCAGTTCCTTTCCTTCTCCATACTTTTCTTTTCCCATCTCTCTGGTGCAAGTTGATCTTGGTCTCATCTGTCCATAGGATGTTATTCCAGAACTGTGAAGGTTTATTTAGATGTCGTTTGGCAAACTCTAATCTGGCCTTCCTGTTTTTGAGGCTCATCAATGGTTTACATCTTGTGGTGAACCCTCTGTGAAGTCTTCTCTTGATTGTTGACTTTGACACACATACACCTACCGCCTGGAGAGTGTTCTTCATCTGACCAACTGTTGTAAAGGGTGTTTTCTTCACCAGGGAAAGAATTGTTCGGTCATCCACCACAGTTGTATTCCGTGGTCTTCCGGGTCTTTTGGTGTTCCAAACAGTTGTTTTAGCCACGCCTAATGTTTTTGCTATCTCTCTAATGGGTTTGTTTTGTTTTTTCAGCCTAACGATGGCTTGCTTCACTGTGAGTGACAGCTCTTTGGATCTCATCTTGAGAGTTGACAGAAATAGATTCCAAATGCAAATAGCACATTTGAAATGAACTCTGGACCTTTTATCTGCTCATTGTAATTGGGATAATGAGGGAATAACACACACCTGGCCGTGGAACAGCTGAGAAGCCATTTGTCCCATTACTTTTGGTCCCTTAACAAGGCGGGAGGCACATATGCAAACTGTTGTAATTCCTACAATGTTCACCTGATTTGGATGTAAATACCCTCAAATTAAAGCTGACAGTCTGCAGTTAAAGCACATCTAGTTTGTTTCATTTCAAATCCTTTGTGGTGGTGTATAGAGCCAGAAATGTTAGAATTGTGTCGATGTCCCAATATTCATGGACCTGACTGTAGATCCTACTCTGGGCTTGCTGCGCTGCCTCCATATGCTCCCTAACCAGAGGTAAAACAGTTTCCATCCTTGCATCTGGGTGACGTACTCAACAACACTTCTGTGCGATGTGGGTTGCTGTTCCCATGCCTCTTTGGCCACATCCAACAAACCGCTTGGGTGTCTGCCGTATAGCAGTTCGAAGGGCGAGAACCCAGTAGAGGCCTGGGGCACCTCTCGCACTGCGAACATGAGATAGGGCAGCAGAAGGTCCCAGTCCCTCCCATCCTTAGAGACCACTCTTTTAGCATATTTTTTAATATTTGATTAAACCTCTCTACCAGGCCATCAGTTTGCGGATGATACATGGACGTCCGTAGCTGTATTATGTGGAGCAACTTACAGAATTCTCTCATGACCTTGGACATAAATGGGGTCCCTTGGTCAGTCAGAACCTCCTTAGACCCACGCAAGAAAACATCTCCATTAACTCCTTAGCTATAAATTTGGCTGATGTATGCCGCAGTGGCAACGCCTCCGGGTATCGAGTAGTATAGTCAAAGTCAACCAAGATGTGTTGGTGTTCTCTAGCAGACTTCGGTACCGGGCCTACGAGATCCATAGCGATTCGCTCGAACGGGAACTCGATAATCAGGAGGGGTACCAGGGGACTATGGAAATGTGGCTGGGGGCTCGTTATCGGGCAGATTGGGCAAGACTTACAATATTCTTCTACCTCTCTGAACACACTGGGCCAGTAAAACCGCTGTAGAATCCGGTCCTGCGTTTTTTGCATTCCCAGATGGCCCCCGAGAACCTGGTGGTGGACTAAGGCTCCATTCACACGTCCGCAATGTGTTTTGCGGATACACAGAGACACGGATCCGCAAAACACGGAAAGCGGCAAATTTGCGTTACGCATTTTGCGGACCGCACATTGCCTACATAATAGAATATGCCTGTTCTTGTCCGCAATTGCGGACAAGAATAGGACATGTTCTATTTTTTGGCGGAAACGGAAGCACGGATGCGGAAGTGCGGATCCGCAAATGTGGATGCGGACAGCACATTCCGTCCCCATAGAGAATGAATGGGTCCGCACCCTTTCCGCAAAATTGTTCCGCAAAAAAAGTTTTGCGGACGTGTGAATAGAGCCTAACTCTAACACGAGTTTGCGATAAGCCTGGGGCACCACCAACTGTTCAATGGATTTACCTCACAGCTGGTCACCCCTACCGCTGGCTCTTCGGACTCAGGTTCCCAGGGTTCTGGTCTCCCCCCTGAGCCGGGACACTCTGCTAGGGTCACATCTGTCTCACGGGTATCAGTAACTTTCATGTCCGGCCATAGTGCCGGGGTAGTCTCTCCCAATTATTAGTTCATATGGTAATTTTGTGGCGATGGCCACCTCATTAGTCCACCTGCCGGCCACCGTTGAGATAGAGACCAGGTCGGCGGCATAGTCCTTTAAGTCCCCATTGTTGCACACAATGCCGACCCTTCGGCTAGTATACTTGACGGGCCGCACCAGGGCACCTCTTACCAGGGACACCAGGCTCCCTGAATCCAGCAGTGCCACCGCCAGAGTGTCCCCCACTTCCACCTAGCAAAAGTGGCTATTGTCTACAGTCTCGGAGGTACCTGTGGCACACAGCTTTCTGGCATACAATGAGTGTCTGTAGCCATAGTTGGTATCCATGGGTTCACCCCGATGGGGACAGTTGGCCCTTATGTGTCTAGGCTTGTGACACCACCAGCAAACCACCGGGGCTGGGTCTGGGGTGGAGATTTCCGGGGTTTGACTATCCCCCTCCCAAAATAACCCCCTTGCAGATTTCTGGTAGCCTCGTAGCGCTCCACCAGGTCAACCATGTCTAAGGCATAACCAGGAGACACCTGGCGATCCAGTGCTGGAAAGGGTATGGTAAAGCCCTCCAAAACACATACGCCAACAGACGGTTCAGCATAGCAGTGGGAGTCAATATGTCAGGCTGCAGCCATTTCTGCAACTGGTGTAGCAGGTCATAATATTGTGGTCTGGCGGGTTCAGCTGTTTTAAATTCCCACTGGTGCACCAGCTGAGTCCGGACCAATACATTCACCCCCCCGTCTCGCCAGGATCTCACCTTTCACGGTCGGGTAGTAGGCCGCTTGATCATTGGGGAGATCACTTGCTGGGATCCAGACGCCAGGAACGGACCAACGACCTCAGCCCACTGGTCTCGGGTAACTTCTCCCTCACGGCCACTTTTTCGAACATCGCAAGATAGGTCTCAACGTCATCCGAGGGGGACATCTTAGGGATCGCCGCACGGACAGCTTTCCAAGCATCGTGGATGTTCTGGGACGCTCCGGCCGCTTGCAATGCAATTACATGTAATAGCAGCTGGTTAGCCTCCTGCTGCTGCAAGTTAGCCTCCACGAGGGCTTTCACGACCGCCTCCATTTTATCCGGGGACACGGGTCGTGCCCTGCCTTGCCGGCTTAATATAGGACATGCACTTGTGCCTGGGAAAAACAGGCCTGCCTCACTGTGTTTGCACGCATCCTCCACCAATTGTGGGGTTTTTCTCTGGTAGATAGGCTAGCGCAGTGATAGGCAAACTGCGGCTCTCCAGCTGTTGCAAAACTACAACTCCCCCCATGCCCTGCTGTAGGCTGAATGCTGTAGGCAGTCTTTGCATGCTGGGAGTTGTAGTTCTGCAACAGCTGGAGAGCCGCAGTTTGCCTATCACTGGGCTAGCGGAAGCAGTACAGAGGCAATCACAAAGTCTTTAACTTAAACAGTTCGGTGTTTATTCACATAAAAGTAAAAAACTAAATGACCGTTCACAGTCTTGGTGTTTGTTCACACCATGCAATGTCCATAGAACAAAATCTTCACCTGGTTAGCAGTTTTCCACCCGCAGTCCACAGCAGGCCTTAGAGGCCTGTTTCCCCGCATGCAGCTTCCAGCCCTTTAGCAGGGCACAAATTCACAGGTACCAAAACACAGACTCAGCTTCTCAGTCACATGGAGGATAAACCACACCCAGCTGAGACTGCTGGCTGGGTTTTATACAGGCCAAAAAAGACCAGGCCTGGAGCGTGGAGAGAAGCCACCCACCCAGCACTTTGGCTACTCCCAGTAAGAGCCGGCCCGGATCGGCTTTACAGCCATATTAACATTACAGTGTCTGTCAGCACTAGCTGCCCCTGACACTTAAAACTACCGGCTCTTACCTCACCAAGGCCAGGAATCTCAGTGACATATACCTTCCATCAATGACGGCCCTTTGCGCCTTCCTACAATGTGTTGGAATGGCCTAGTCAAAGCCCAGTTCTCAATCCCATAGAAAATCTTTGATCAGACTTGAAGATTGCTGTTCACAAGCGCAAACCATCCAACTTGAAGGAGCTGGAGCAGTTTTGTAAGGAGGAATGGGCAAAAATCCCAGTGGTAAGATGTAGCAACTCACAGACACTTATCGAAAGCAACTTGGAGCTGTGATTGCCGCAAAAGGTGGCTCTACAAAGTATTGACTTTAGGGGGGTGATTAGTTATGCACATTGACTTTTTCCTGTTATTTTGTCCTATTTGATGTTTGCTTCACAATGAAAAGAAAAAAAAACATCTTCAAAGTTGTGGGCATGTTCTGTAAATTAATTGATGCAAATCCTCAAACAATCCATGTTAATTCCAGGTTGTGAGGCACCAAAATATGAAAAAAGTCAAGGTGGGTGAATACTTTTGCAAGACACTGTATATGGATGCATTTCACCACTAATGATCACCAGATCTGTTTTAAGCATTTTACCCTTTGTGAACAGTGATGACATTTAGGGCTCATTCACGTGACTGTATGGCCGTGGTGCCAGTATTGCGGTCCGCAATACATGGGCACCGGCCACATGAACTCCGTGCTGCAGAGGCAGACCCATTGACTTAGATGGATCCGCAAGATATGGCAAAAGATAGGACTTGGCCTATCTTTTGCGGTGCAGAGGCTAGGGACGGAAGCCCACCGCAATACGGGATTCACACGGCTGGTACCCTTGCATTGCAGACCACTATTTGCAGTCCGCAACACGGGCACGGCGACCATGCAGTCATGCGAATAAGCCCTTATACTCATTGCCTGGGATTGGCTTTTGTGAATAAATGCATCTTATGGTGGTGGGTTTACCGGATATGAAATTACATCATGGTGACTGTTGTTTTGACTACTCTCTCTACTTTGCCATTTATTTAGATACATTTATAATTAGACACACAGTGGTATTATCTACTTGGTCACACTTGGCTGTTGTGTGGCATTGATTTATTTAGCAGATTGTGGTTTTACAATGTTGGTTTTAGAGAGGCAGTATTTCAGTGCATGTTTATCTATCCCCTTCACCCATCAGAGAGTATACTTGCCCTCTGATTTTCACAAAGAAGGATTGAGAGGATAAGCGCTCATTCATTTAATCACCCCTCTATGCATATCTGTGTCTGACACATGCCTCCGTGCCTAATTAGGCAACTTTCTGACGCCATGACCTGGGTGTACCAAATATCTTGCACCAAACACAAAAGCATCAATAAACTTTACCATTTACACTTTCTCTATCTTGCTTATATCCAGTTTTTAGAGTAAAATATACAGGCTGCTTCGCTAGTGATACCAGTTACATGTTGCAGTAGTGATAATGATTGACTACAATATCTAATACGTCTGACAGATGGTAACTGTCACCATAGATGATAGTAATCAGACGCTTTTCAGATGGGTATAAGGCTACGTGCATACAAACGTTGTATTTTTCCGTGCCCATTCCGTTTTTTTTGCGGATAGGATGCGGACCCATTCAAAACTGTGTGCTGTCTGCATCAGTATGTCCGTTCCGTAGCCCCGCAAAAAAAATAGAACATGTCCTTTTCTTGTCCGTTTTAGGTATAGTTACAATTGATATGCCAAAAAAAAAACGGATGGAATACGGATGTCTTCCATTTTTTTTTTTGCGGATGCAAAACACATACAGTCGTGGCCAAAAGTTTTGAGAATTACATAAATGTTGAAAATTGGAAAAGTTGCTGCTTAAGTTTTTAGAATAGCAATTTGCATATACTCCAGAATGTTATGAAGAGTGATAAGATGAATTGCATAGTCCTTCTTTGCCATGAAAATTAACTTAATCCCCAAAAAAACTTTCCACCGCATTTCATTGCTGTCATTAAAGGACCTGCTGAGATCATTTCAGTAATCATCTTGTTAACGAGCACAAGGCTGGAGATCATTATGTCAGGCTGATTGGGTTAAAATGGCAGACTTGACCTGTTAAAAGGAGGGTGATGCTTGAAATCATTGTTCTTCCATTGTTAACCATGGTGACCTGCAAAGAAACGTTTGCAGCCATCATTGCGTTGCATAAAAATGGCTTCACAGGCAAGGATATTGTGGCTAATAAGATTGCACCTCAATCAACAATTTATAGGATCATCAAGAACTTCAAGGAAAGAGGTTCAATTCTTGTTAAGAAGGCTTCAGGGCGTCCAAGAAAGTCCAGCAAGTGCCAGGATCGTCTCCTAAAGAGGAATCAGCTGCGGGATCGGAGTGCCACCAGTGCAGAGCTTGCTCAGGAATGGCGGCAGGCAGGTGTGAGCGCAACTGCACGCACAGTGAGGTGAAGACTTTTGGAAGATGGCCTGTTGTCAAGAAGGGCAGCAAAGAAGCCACTTCTCTCCAAAAAAACCTATCAGGGACAGATTGATCTTCTGCAAAAAATATGGTGAATGGACTGCTGAGGACTGGGGCAAAGTCATATTCTCAGATGAAGCCTCTTTCCGATTGTTTGGGGCATCAGGAAAAAGGCTTGTCCGGAGAAGAAAAGGTGAGCGCTACCATCAGTCCTGTGTCATGCCAACAGTAAAGCATCCTGAGACCATTCATTTGTGGGGTTGCTTCTCATCCAAGGGAGTGGGCTCACTCTCAATTTTGCCCAAAAACACAGCCATGAAGAATGGTACCAAAATACCCTCCAACAGCAACTTCTTCCAACAATCCAACAACAGTTTGGTGAAGAACAATGCATTTTCCAGCACGATGGAGCACCGTGCCATAAGGCAAAAGTGATAACTAAGTGGCTCGGGGACCAAAACGTTGACATTTTGGCCTGGAAACTCCTCAGATCTTAATTCCATTGAGAACTTGTGGTCAATCCTCAAGAGGCGGGTGGACAAACAAAAACCCACTAATTCTGACAAACGCCAAGAAGTGATTATGAAAGAATGAGTTGCTATCAGTCAGGAATTGGCCCAGAAGTTGATTGAGAGCATGCCCAGTCGAATTGCAGAGGTCCTGAAATAGAAGGGCCAACACTGCAAATACTGACTCTGCATAAATGTCATGTAATTGTCGATAAAAGCCTTTGAAACGTATGAAGTGCGTGTAATTATATTTCACTACAGCACAGAAACAACTGAAACAAAGATCTAAAAGCAGTTTAGCAGCAAACTTTGTGAAAACTAATATTTGTGTCATTCTCAAAACTTTTGGCCACGACTGTACAGTCGCGTGCATGTAGCCTAATACAGAGGATTTTTTGGTCCCATATTATGGAGTCAACACCCTGAACTCCCACGGTTCAGAAGAACCAATGGCGCACTAGTTTGTTTTCTGATGAACTGTGGATCCATGGTACAGGAGTAATAAAGCACCCATATTATACCAGTCAGAAAGAAGCCTGAAATTTATCATTTTTAATTAGGATTACAGTTTGTATAAAGGATGGAAAATCATATACCGGTACCTATATAATTCCCAATACTTGTTTGCAAAAGTTGATTGGTGCATTCCTTTAACACAAGCAGCATTGACTATAGACGTATGGTATGTATTAACTTTTTAAATCTTAGGTTTTTTGCAAAATATATTTATCATAATGACTCCGCTACGCATTTTAGTTGCAAAACTTGAATTTTCACCAAATTCTTTTTATATAGCCACTGTTGCATGAAGGTAGTTGTATTAATTATTAGGTCATAATTTTATACACTGTACACTGTACTGTACGCTCTCAGATGTAGCATTTGGAATCATGGCAGCTGTTTGCCGTGTATAGAATACATTTTTCATGCATTTGTGGACGACAAATATTATATGGCTTCTGTTTCAGCGTTTTTAAAAGCACAAGCTCTTGTTGATGTACGCACTTGTGGTACATATGAGCTCTGCACACCGCAATACATTACTTTTACATTGTTTTATGTGTAAACCTTTGCTTTGAGTTTTAGGTGCAATGGCTACGGTCGTGTGCATGAGCCCTAAGCCTAAGTTGTATGTATAAACTCTGCACGGTAAACTTTTATTTTTAGGAGGTGTGGTACATATAAAACTTTCTGCTCGAGTCACACTTTTACCCACCAATATCAACTTTTACACAGTTTTTATGAAAAATTACATTTTGACGCAAAATGATATGAAGGTGTCTGAGTAAAATGTGCTGAGTGGCATTTGATCAAGATGCCAGTTGTCTACTTTCAGATAATGTATGGGGTACTAATACAATTTTTTTATTTTGAAATTAAGGTTTTATTTGTACATGTCAAAACTGCAAAAATTTTCCTCGCTACCAGAGGTGCAAGATGTCCAAACACCCCCCCGGCAGCAAAAAGAATTAAAGGGTTTGTCCTATTACAACAACTTGTCTCCTAACAGCCAGAGGAGTCTGGCCACTAGGTCCTGTACTGATCACTAGAACAGAGCTATTACTCAGCTATCTATGTCCGTCCCATAGATTTAAATGACGCAGCAGCAAGCATGCCTGTCAGCTGCTCCATTCAAACAGGGGAACATGGGCTCCCATTCTAGTGACCTGTGGGGGCCCCAGCGATCAGACCCCTATCCTATGCATAGGGAATACGTTATTGTAACGGGATAAGCCCTGTAAGTACCTTGCTAGGTCACACTGAGGACTGAGTTCTCACAATAGAGATCACTTTTCAGTATGTGCTGTGTACACGGGAGGGTTTGCAGCACACACCTTACATATTTTAATGCTGTCAAAGTAAAGTAGATCAACTTGTCTTACACACTGGATTCTCTATATTTATGCAAATAAGCTTTCCGGATCCAATTTGCAACCAATTCTTACAAAATAAAACCTAAGTAAAGTTCTGAATGTTGAGACCCTATGCTGGGGAGTGTTCCTCCAGACCAGACAGACTATTAATAAGCTGAAAGCAAGAATGTGACGCTTACTCCGGCTGTGCCATTGTGGAGCTCTAATACCCGTATAATTATTATTATTTTTTTTATAAATATTGACCTGGGCTGTTCTAGTTCCTTTTTGAGATGTGGCAGATTGGTGGTAGACTTTTGGAGCATATTTGGCAGAGAAAATGTGAAACAAATTATAGTACCATAAATGCGTCAATGAGTTTTTCACCCCCCACCATACATAGAGTGGAGAAAAGCTTTGTGCCAAATTCAGAGCATTCAGGGATTTTTATATCTACAGCAGGTCTATTATTTTGTCACTGTGAAAATATAATGTAAGCGTGTTATAAAGCAGGAGCTAAATAGAACAATATATAGTTTTATGGGAGAAGATTCAGAAAAAAAACACGTTTCATTTATTTGAATTCCTGCTCATTCTGGGCTTTGAAGACAAGGAGACGGTCCTATCAGTGACTAGCAGTATGTTGAGCGATTCCAACTCCAAAAAGTGTATACTTGCCTCATCTGTTTGAGCGTGAAAAGCCGGCCGCCCCCATCTTGATTGAAGATCCTGCACGAAATCCTGTGTGCGGCGACGAATGACATCACAGCGCCGGCTGACGTGATGACTTCCTCGCGGGCCGCATGAGATTTTGCACTGGATCTACAATCAAGATGGCGGGGGGGGGGGGGGGAGGTGCGGCTCTTCGAGATCAAATAGATGAGTGCAAGTATGATTTTACACTGTAATATTGCTGTCTGATGCCGCAATCAGCTATGATGGCAGCATCTGAGGGGTACAATGACAGTTAGTGGCGCGATTGCCACTCCCCGTCATTCCACCCACTACTTACAAAGAAATGCACAGCGTGACAAAGTAATTCATCAGGAAGCAAATTTTTTTTAAAATAAAATTCGCCGAAGCAGCTGAAACTAATTTTTCAGTACTTCGCTCATCACTAAGGCCTCATGCACATGACCGTTCCGTTTTTTGAGGTCCGAAAATTGCGGATCCGCAAAACACAGAAGCCACCTATGTGCCTTCCGCAATTTGCGGAACGGAACAGGTGGCCTATTGTAGACATGCCTATTCTTGTCCGCAAAACGAACAAGAATAGGACATGGTTTATTTTTTTTTGCGGGGCCAGGGAACGGAGCAACGGATGCGGACAGCACACTGAGTGCTGTCCACATATTTTGCGGCCCCATTGAAGTGAATGGGTCCGTACCCAAGCCACAAAAACTGCGGCTCGGATGCGGACCAGAACAACGGACGTGTGCATGAGGCCTAATTGACAGCTTTTTCTATATACGCAGTCAGAAGGAAGGCTAAGGATCACCAATAGATGTGTCTCAAAGCCCAGAACGAGCTGGAATTTGAATGCGTAAAGAGTTTTACTGATGCCCATAAAACGATATAATCCATCTGCTCAACTCCTTCTGCTCTATAACATGCTGCCTACCGCTCAGACACCATGTTCAACCTTATAGTCCCTTTAAATTACCATGTATTTACTCACCAACTCAATGTTTTTTTTTTGTGTGTTTTTTTTTAAATTGGCACTCCAGCTTCCCCAAAATCTCAGACAAATAGGAGTCGATTCAAGAGGCAGAAAAATATACAGTGAGCAAAAGAGGTTTATTTCTGTAGATGTTGGTGCGTGTTCGTTAGCTCCTGCACTGCCATCAGTGACAGTAAGTACCAGTTTAACACACTAAAACAATAAGACACATTCGGAAATCACATGGATAAAATAAACATTTCTAACGCTCTTCCATATGAAATCAAAGTACCAGGTCATTAGCTTGTGTTACAGCTTGTAGCTGTGGACACTTTCCCTGTTCCCATTGCACATACAGCCTGAGGTGCAGTCAGTGTTTGAGACATTTCTGGCCAACTCTATGACTGGATGAGGACAACTCAGACTGAACAAAACATGGGCACAGAGACTCTTCCATGTGTACGGGCCCAAAGGAAGCACATTCATTTGTGAATACTACGCTGTGGTACAGGTATATTAAACATTTACAAGAATCATTTGCAGTCAGGGTGAATGCCATTCCATATTGTCATTTTATTGGTGACCAACTGATGAATGTCATTACAGTACATGCAAAGAGAATTTGCATGCTGTAACAGTAGTATTTTGCACTTTTAAACAGAATTAAAAAAATGGTCTTTGTAACTTTGGATTACATACCGTATTTCATATAGCTATAACGTGGCCACAAAAAAATAAAATAGTAAATCCTGTTTAAAGGGACACTATCATCGTAAAAAGAAACGATTACTAGTGAAAGCTTTTTGGTAGTGTACATTTCAATCCTTCCATTTATAAATTATGAAACAATTCAGTTTTCACACATGCCGACAGAGTCCATATAGGCTATTCTGCAAACTGGTCATAAAGAGAATATATTACAACCTATAAGCTCATTCATACCCTTTGTCTTACAGATCCCTATTATTTTGTATTATTTGAATTTAAGAAAACATTGGAAATGCATTTACAATAGTTTATTTTAATGGCTTTTGTTTTATTTCTATGTGCATTTTTTAATGCACATGTTTTTCAACATGGAGTTGAATTAAAAAATTCATGTTTAGTATTTTCGGTGTTCACGCGTGCGCATTTATTCCGCTTTTTATCATCCCTATGTCTGCAACTGTACAAAAAAAAATGGAAAAAAGAAAAAAAATATAGCATTTTTCAGATTTTAGCATGACTCAGCCTTTAAGGGGTTGTCTGAGGAGAGTTTAATAAGGATGATCTACTATCCTCAGGATAGGTCATCAATATCTTAATCGGTAGGGGTCTGACTTCTGGCATCCCAGCTGTTTAAAGAGACCACAGCCACTTCCTGGGCTAGTTATGTCAAGTTCATCGGTCACATAAGCTAGCCACAGCTCAGTCCCATTCAAGTGAATGGGGCAGAGCTGCAATACCAAGCACAGCTGCGATTCAGCGAACAGCACCATGCTTTTTAATTTGCGAGGAGGCCAAGATGCTTGCGAACCTCAACAATCAGATACGGTCAATCCTGAGGACAGGCGATCAGTACTGAACACTGGAACAACCCTTTAAAGGCTGGCTCTAGAAAAGAGAAGTGCGTTTGGCAGACCGGTCTGACCATCTAATATATATGGGGGAGGCTTAACATGCCCTTGATCGCAGATGTAGGGTGAGATAAGGATCGGGAAACTAAATTTCAACGTGCCCAATCCTTTTGTTCTCTGGTAATAACCTGCGGCCAGAGAGTCTGGCAGTGGTTTAGGGCCTATGTACATGGGCAGATTTGACCCATGTAATTTGGGCCCTTACTCCACTCTCCCTATTGAGAACATAGCTATCAAGTCAAGTGTGCGAGTGTATAGAGGGGGGGGGGGGGGGAGGAAAGGGTAATGGCATTTGGCCAACAACTATTTAATGCATATGGCCAGCCTAGGGGCCCTTTTTACACCTGATAATTGGCCCATGTAAATGTGTCACCCATCACCTAAACAATGAGATGACTGCATGTGGCATCAAACATAATGATTGCTCATGCCTCTTTCACTTTGCTGGGCATCATGTAGCAAGGCACATTAACAAACTCCAATGACTTTTATACCATTCAGGGCTGTAATTGATACTAAAACCGGCCTTACACAAGACAGTTGTCACCTGTACACTGGTTCTAGCAACAGCTTTTTCTCCCGATCCTCCCCAACATATATGGTCAAGTGTGCATATGTAGTGAAGGGGAGCAAGCCTCTATGAGAAACCTCTGGTGGTGGCTTATAGCCCATGGATGAGAGGCTCAGGCTTGAAATCGAACATGCCCAAACCCCATCATCCCCAATGTTAGCTTCAGGAGGCCAGTGTACACATTAGGCTACTTTCACACTCGCGTTTTGGGCGGATCCATCATGGATCTGCAAAAACGGATCAGTTACAAAAATACAACCGCATGCATCCATCATGAACGGATCTGTTTGTATTATCTGTAACATAGCCAAGACGGATCAGTCATGAACTCCATTGAAAGTCAATGGGAGACGGATCAGTTTTCTATTGCGTCATAGAAAACTGATCCGTCTCCATTGACTTACATTGTGTGCCAGGACGGATCCGCTGCAGGCAGATTTTTGGTGTTCGCCTCCAAAAGCGGAATGGAGACTGATCGGAGGCAAACTGATGCATTCTGAGCAGATCTTTTTCCATTCAGATTGCTTTAGGGCAAAACTGATCTGTTTTGGACCACTTGTGAGAGCCCATGGTGGATCTCAGAAACAGAAAGCCAAAACGCGAGTGTGAAAGTAGCCTTAGATCAGGCATCCTCAAACTGCAGCCCTCCAGCTGTTGTAAAACTACAACTCCCACAATACCCTGCTGTAGGCTGATACCTGTAGGCTGTTCGGGCAAGCTGGGAGTTGTAGTTTTGCAACAGCTGGAGGGCCACAGTTTGAAGATGCCTGGCGTAGATGGTCGACACTGGATTGTTTGGCCATACACATTCAATTTGTATGGCCAGCTTTTGTCAGCAGTCATTATCACTAGTGCACAGAATGATAGTTCAGATAAGAAACACAATGAAGAAAGCGGATGTGGGCTCACATGAGAGGAGCTGATGATGTTAATGCACTTGCCAGGCTGCAGCCTCTATTGAATCCTGTAAGCAATCACTCTATAAACCCTATTAGGGCCTATGCCCATCCATTGCAGGGAAAATTTACAGACTGATGTGGCTTCACCCCGAAATAACGGCTCATCACCAACGGTTAGAAAAGATTTGGCAAACAAAGGGGGTAGTCTTCAGAAATACATGTAAGGGGGTCATTTATGAAGATTGACGTTTTAGACACCAGTCTTAATATTCCCTATAAATGGAGGCGGAGCCACCACCGCTTCTAAATGCAAGACAGCTTCCTAGCCATCTTACATTTAGGGCTCATGCACACGACCATTGCCCGGCCATGCTCGTATTGCGGCCCGCAATATGTGTGCACCCTGCATCACGGATGCAGACCCATTCACTTGAATGGGTCTGCTATCCGGAAGGTCCGGTGCGGAACCCCACGTAAGCATTACGGGGTGCTTTCGTGGGCTCTCTCCGTGCCTCCAAACTGCAAATTAATAGAGCATGTTCTATTTTGTTTGCGGTGCGGATGGAGCATGGACCCATTCAAGTTGAATGGGTCTGTATCAGTCTGCGGAAGCCGCACGGATGTTAATTTCTTTGTGATAGTGTCCCTTTAAAAGATCAGGTTTATTTGAAAATGGTATTTATCACCACACTCTAAAAGGACATTCATGAAGCCCTTACACTGCTTTTATTTTAAGCGTGCCAGGCCATCAACTGGTAAGAGGTCACAGCAAATGATAGGAATTATTCAATAATACGTTAAAAACCGGTAAATAAGTGGGCTTATATAAAACAAGTTGCATAGAAAATTTAAATATAAGGCAAAGCAGGTGTTAATTTAAAACCGCCAATGCAAAGGGCACAGTGGTGTTAAAACATTGTACACTTGGCTTATGAACACAAATCACAGTATAGTACTTGCGCTAGAAAAGTTAATGGCAGCTGTCTCCAGAGAACATTACAGTATCAGAACTATCTTACAAGCTTCAATTTCACTCTAGCAACCTGATCACTGCATTAGCACCGCTGTGCCGTCTAAGTACCTGATTAAAAGTCCGCCTTCTGTATTCCACATAAAAAAATGCTACTTAAAAATAACTTGACTGCAGACACCAAATGTGATGAGCACAGCCCATATCATGTCAATTATTTTGCCATTTCTCAGTGTAAGATCCTACCCTGCAGAATCTCCACCAAACGGACATAGACTATGTAAATTAAAATACATTACTGTACTGGAAGAAACGCTCCGCATAACTGACAGACTACCATAATGTAATCAGAGCTGCTTTACATATTATAGATACAGATTACAAGTATACATAGGCCCCCAAATACTAATATCGGAACAGAAAATGGCATCAGAATAGTCAAGAGATTCTGAAGAGACTGAATAAATATATACATACACAGGGTGAGGCTAAAATCTGGACACCCTTTTAACTGGTGTCATTTGTAGAAAGTATTAATTGGGGGGCAAAGGCTGGATTATTTGGTGGTGGAATCGTGCAATATGGTTCACATGAAATGGCAAATCCTACAGTGCTGTGAAGTAGCTCCTGCGGTTCTTTATCGCGTTTAAGAAAACTAGATTAGACCTTTAACCATGTGCATCCGACAGAATGGTGGACACACAAACACTTTAGGCAACGTTCACCTCACAACTCAAACAGATAAAGACGTGTCAAAACGGAAACTTCCAGTGTGTTTCGGACTAAATGCTAGCCAAGACTGATATATCAAACCTGATATATCAAACCTGAGCTGAATTCAATATGGCAGATTTCAAAATGGTAGCCAAAAACATTCGCCACCACCAAATAATGCAGCTTCCCTCCCAATCACTACTTTCATACATAACACCAATGATACTTGAAAAGGTGTTATTGACTGTAACACTGATAACTATTCACAGGAATAGGTGGGGTCTGGTGGTGAGGCATGCAGGCTGCTGCTCCATACAGCTCTGTGGGGGGGGGGGGGGGGGGTTACACAGCGTGAGCGGTCCATGGATGTTACTGGTTGTAACGTTCCTTTAATTGTAGGCTGTCAGTGCCAGTTCATCAATATTGGCTATGACTTGTATGAAGAGATGTGTGCTGTGCAAATGTGAACAACTCCTTTAAAAAGAAGAAACACAAAACAAAAAAAACATGATTACGTTAAAGGTTTTTCTGCCCTCCCATGATGATCTCATCCTGTCTACCACTAAATATATGGCTTCTACACAGAGCAATAGCTCATCATTTACTGTGAGGTGGCAAAATAAAATGACATTGGATAAAACATATTTTTTTACATTCATGATAGCTAATAAAAACAGGGTTTTTTTTTTTTGGGGGGGGGGCACATGATTCTGCAGGTATGGACAATATCATCATCTGAAATCTGGAACTATACAATACAAAACAAAACACATTAAAAAAAAATTGACAAGCAAATGTTCATGTCAACATAAAACAAGCATAAAAACGGAAGATGATAGAAGGCCTGTATTATGCATTTACTATGCACTGCAATGCATTGGGGGGGAAGGGGGGGGGGGGGTCTGCCTGTCACCCGGTTTCAGGTTTCATATAGCTTTTAGTTATATTAGTATATGAAATAGAAGCAATAGAGACATTAGCAGTGTTAATGGCAAAACAAGGGTTAGCCACAAGAACCATTGTTTCAAACACACAAAGTGCATAAAACATAGTAATACTACAAAACATGGCTAAATGTGTCAAACGCATGGTCCTTGCTCCATCATTGTGTATTTACATACAGACTGCACAGTGCACAATTCAGTCTTTGTCTTACAGAGTCATCTGAAAGGTTTCTAAAAAGTTCCATTGACTTCAGATGACATAATGTTGCACCATATAAAACTTGGCTAGCGTGTCAGGATGAAATACGATTCTCGGCTCTAGAAACATTCACTTGACGCTCTTAGTTGGGGTTTCGGATTCGGTAGACTGTCTTTCATCAGTCCATGCTTTCCTGGTATTTGTCAGTGCCAGGGTTTTTTCCTTGTCAACAACCACATAATCCACCTTCTCTTCTGCCGCGCTGCTCCCAGACCCAGTGCTCTTTTTCTAGAAGAAAAAAAAAAAAAAACATCAGATGCGCAAACATCATAGCATCAAACTTATTCTCATTAATTAGTTTGGGCTCAGGGTAATTTCACTCTTCAGGACAATTATTATACATTTGTTTAACAGCTAGAATTGTATTTTTTTTTTTTGCTGGAACTTTGGGGCGTTTTTTCTTTTAGAACCAATTCTTTTTCTAATCATTTTATACTTTATTTTTAGAATATTTAAAATATGAGTCCTAGAAGTACCAGAGAGTGTTATATACCAATTTTCGGGGCAACTGGAGCACTTTTGATTTGGATAAAAGCGATTTGTGTCTGGATAAATTTTTTTCCAAAATTCGGCAAAATCAGACCCCTACAAATTTTAAGAAATTCGCTCATCTCTTATCCGATTGATAAATCATTTAAGTCATGCCATGCAAAACGGTAATACTTATAAAAGGTAGGCAGACTGACCCCCACTACCATACAAATATAAAATAGTACTGCATACAGAGCTATTATTTACATCAAATCAATAGGACATAGATGTGAACATACAGTACACAAAAAAACAACAGTAAGACCAATGATCTCCAACCTGTGGCTCCCCAGCTGTTGCAAGCTACAATTCCCATCATGCCTGGACATGATGAGAGTGGTAGCTTTACAACAGCTGGAGAGCCACAGGTTGGGGAACACAGAGTTAGACTATGTCAGAATGGACCATTTCTTATCTGATTAGTCATTTCACATACTTTTCTTGGAGGGGTTGACTTGCCAGAGTCGAGATCCAAGTCTAGATATTCCACTTGTTTGTCACCCTTTGGTTTCACCATGGGGCTGTTGCCTTCATCAAGACTGTTGCTCTCAAATAGGCACTAGAATGTTAAATATAGTACATGATATAAGTTACATGGGGAAATATTATACATCTATGCACAAAAAGCACACATCTACTGCTTTAGATGTTGTCTTTCACATACATAAAAATAAGCAGGTGAGATCTAAAGCTGGTTTTAGATCTTAGGCCAATTTCAGACAAGTGTGTCCACTACACAAAGCACACTGTCTGGGAGCGTGATTTCCTATGGACCACAAGCATGGCCTCCTGCACACGACCGTATGGCTTTTTCAGTGTTTTGCAGTCCATTTTTCACGGATCCGTTGTTCCGTTTGGCATATACAGTAATTACATAGATAAAATGGGCTGGGCATAACATTTTCAATAGATGGTTCCGCAAAAAACGGAATGGAAACGGAAGACATACGGATGCATTTCCGTATGTGTTCTGTTTTTTTTGCCAGACCCGTTGACTTGAATGGAGCCACGGAACATGATTTGCGGGCAATAATAGGACAAGTTCTATCTTTAAACGGAACGGAAAAACGGAAACGGAATGCATACGGAGTACATTCCGTTTTTTTGGCGGAACCATTGAAATTAATGGTTCTGTATACGGACCGTAAAAAACGGCCAGTAAACGGGGGGGAAAAAACGGTCGTGTGCAGGAGGCCTTATAATGATTTAAAAAGTTGTGCGTCTCTGACTGACCTTGCATCTACTGAATTGAACTCGCATAATGGTGTCAGTATAGTTAATTAGATCCAAGGTCGGGCAGAGACACACAGCATTATAAATCATTATAATGCTGTGTGGTCCTGTGAAATGAGCAGTGTCCATAACGGGACACGCTGGGTGACTTTTCCGCAGTGGACACGCACGTCTGAAATTAGCCTCAGACATCTGTAGGCTGAACACTAATTTGACACCCTGCCTTGCCTCTGCTCATGTGTCCTCAAAGAGGAGAGGTGTCTGACAGCAGCTTATTCTCCTTAGATTTTTCACTACAGACCCTTCTGTACCCTGACATGTGCCGTCAGAGGAGCATCAAGACAACTCCATACATTTGAGATAGGTACCACCATACTGTGCTAATATTTCCCTGTATCCTCTACAGCTCCCTCAATCTTACCACCCTAATTAACTTGGCTACCAGATCCTAATTATTTTCCCATGACCACAGCTACCTGTTCTCCATGGCAGCACTACTCCAGCAGTAAAATACATAACCATCAAGATGCATTCAAACATCATAACCTACTGCCAGTTAGACACACATCCTGTATAAAGGATTTACATACTGGTACGTCTGTGGATAGATTTGGGTTCATCGGTACGTAGTTTTCTTCACTGTCCTGTGAGTCACTGCTTGAAGCTGTGCTATGAACAGAGTCTGGTCTGGGAGGCATAGGGAACCTGGAAGAACTGAAGGACACAATCTATGAGACATGACTACACCAAATATACTTCATATTAAGTGAACAGCCACAAGGGTTTAAAGATGACCTGTCACCACTCCTAACCTGTCTTAGTATATATGTGGCTGGGCTGATCCTCTTTTATTCTTCCTAGAAATTACAAATGAATAAGTTGACAACTGACTGTTCATATTTCCCTTTTCAAAGAAATGTGTCTGTACACACTCTGACTGGCAGCACTGATTGGTCAATGTCAGAATGTGTCAGGGTACAACCCCCAATTATCATTTTATTCATACATTTCTAGGAGGGGTAAAAGAGGGATGTTACAATGTACAGATCAAAGAAAAGATGCTCCGGAATTGTTATTTTACAGGGAATATAATCATTCCAAAGATAGAAAGGTCAGGGAAGCACGGAGGACCAGTGGTTAGTACTGATGGCTTGCAGTGCTGGGGAACTAGATTCTGGTCCATCTGAGGACAACCTCTGCATGGAGTTTGTAGGTTCTCCCCGGGTTTGCGTGGGTTTCCTCCGGGCGCTCTGGTTTCCTCCCACACTCCAAAGACTAATAGAGAACTTAGATTGTGAGCCCCATTGGGGACAGAGAGTAGAGTAATGATAATGTCTGTAAAGTGCTGCATAATGGAGCTACATAAGTGAGTAAAATAAATAGGAGAGTGGACAGTTCCTTTTTAGGTTCCGTTCACATGTCCGTAGAATGAGTCCACATCCGTTTCGCAATTATCCAGAACGGGTGCGGACCCATTCATTCTCTATGGAACCAGAAGAGATGCGGAGAGCAAACTATGTGCTCTCCGCATCCGCATTTCTGGGGCGCACCCCCCATCTTCTGGTCTGCAACTCTGCAAGAAAATAGAGCATGTCCTATTCTTGTCCGCAATTGCAAACAAGAATAGGCATTTCTATGGGGGTGCTGGCCGGGTGTATTGAGGATCCACAATGCACTACGGACGTGTGGCATGTACCTTTAATCTATATGGAGCAGATGATCTAGCTGCAATGTATGCAACACAATTTCAGCAGCCTCTTCTTCTATTAGGTGCGCTTTGGCAATTGAACACAGAAGTGGAAATGCCTGCACAAGCACTTTACCTTGCAGGTCACACCGCCTGATCTCCATTTATGTAGACTAGCCATTTTTTTACTAGCCAACCAATAAAAGGCAGAAAAACAAAATATTGTATGTATATCTAGCATGATATATAGGAAACAAATACTCACTCTCGTGTAAAGCTTCTGGTTACTGGAGAGCGCACAGGTAACTCTACCCACTCAGGGAGAGGCTTGATTTCTAGCGGCGCTGGCTTTACTGAACAAAGGAAAAAACAGAACAGGACAATGGTTTTCACGTTAACAACTAGGCGAATAGGCGGGACAATTTCTGGTCATAAATAATAACAGAACTGTCCATAAGTAACCCATTAGCTACATGTGGATCTCCATGTTTTTTTTCTCCACCATCCCTGGCCAACTCTTATAGGCATGCCTTTTTTCTTTTGTAGCACTGACCCAGCAATGCTTCCAGCCCCTAAAGGTGTTTCCCGAAGAGCACTATAAACGACTTATGAATATGAAATGACCTCTTATTGGATGTCCCCTTGTTTCAGTACAGTCTCTTCACTGACTGTATGGCGCTCCCATCCAGAACCTGGCCGCTGATGGAGGCGCACCTGACCAGACCTGTCCACCAGCAGCTTCAGTGGAATAACACTTAATACGGGGTTAGAAAATGGCGCATGCACAGTGCCATGCCCATGTGGGCACAGGCCGCTGAGGTGGACGTCTGGTCACAGGTTCCTCCATCTGCAGCCATGTTCTAGATAGAAGCGCTGTGCAGACAGTGAAGAGACTGTACTGAGTAAGTGCAGCAAGTCACTTAAGTTTCTATTAGACTGAGCAATTATCGCTTGAATTTTCGTATAACCGTTCAGATTTGAGCAATTATTGTCAGATGGAATAGCGGGAAATGATTAAAGACGGGTGATAAATCGTTCACTTTCTGTAGATTGGACAGATCTACTTGACTGAAATATTATTGTTTGTGGCTGGTACATCCCCTCGTCTAATGAGAGATCTGCCAGGCGTCAGTAGTGTAAATGGAAAAGGGGTGAATGAGCAGCAATGATTATTGCTTCATGTTATTAAATGTTTTTTATGCAAATTACTCGCTCAACCGTTGATTGCCGCTCATTAAGGGGGTTGACCCATGTCACTATGGGGGAATAAAAGCCGGCCCCAAGTGGTCAGGCTTATGAAAACTGCTGGCACTCTGCTGTTTCTGTAACATTCATTGTAGTGAATGGAAACTATGTACACAGCAGAGCAAAGCAAGCGCCGGCCTACTGTTTTCGTAAACCAGCAGACTAGGGCTGGATGGCGAGATGGGACAACTCCTTTAATGAAAAAATATCTGATCATCTAATAATAGCCTGGGAGTATGTTTTCAGCACTTTTGGAAAGAAAATAGATAAGGTGGGCAACCCTTCGAATTATGTTCGGGAACGTCAACATGGCAAAAAGGGCCAACGCCAGCAGACATTAGTGCCCTTGATTTGGAAAAGAACACAAAGGAAAAACCTTCCTTTCAAACAGGAATAACTGTCTAATGTATGGATGGACCAGGAATCCCTGCTGATATGTACTAAAGGGCATCCTGTGCCATGTTTCAAATACTTCTAGGGAATGCCTGCATAATATAGCATTCAAATAGATTTCTACAAAGAGGCATCAGAGGTATAGTAGGTCTGCAAAGAGGTCCTGTACCCTCTCTAATGGCAAGCAAAAAGACAACTGATGTGACTTATTTCAAGCCTTAAGTGAACATCCACTTTTTAACACCATAGGAAGCGCTCAGGCGTTCACCATTTTAACAGCATACAGTAAGCGCCCTCTAGAGGTGGCTGCACCAGTCTATACAGGTGATTTGCAGCCATGTGCCAGAAAAACGAAGACCCAAATACATTTTTAGGATACAAAATACTGTTTAATTATGAGATTCATTTAAAGCGGACCATGGACAGGAGATATAGACCTAACTGATCTAAGCAGATAGCATTGCAAACCACGCACAGACTCTAGAAGCACCAGATGCTTGCTGTAGGGGAGAAAATCTGAAATAATGCACCTCATTTACAATGTCTGATCAGCTGGAAATCAGCCAATCATTTTGTACGCTTCAGATTATAGGCAACTACCGGCTGAATGAAATTAACCTGACTTATCAAGGTTTTGACCTTTAGCTCAGGTCAATGGCTAGCTTAGAGGTGCTCATACACAGTCCACGCCGAATCCGCATATTTCATAAGACTGGGCCATCCATCTAATCTGTATAAGGCCTCTTACACACGAATGTTTGCCCGCCGAAATATACAGTCTGTGAGCGGGCCATATGTCCAGGAGCAGCATTGATCGTGCGCGCAGGAGCACACAGCACCGTCGGGCTGCCCGCGGGACTATTGTCCTTCTCTCATAAGATCTAATGAATCCCGCAGGCGGTTTGACTTGCACAGCATTGTAATCTATGATGCTGTGTACTCCCGTGTGCACGATCAATGCCGCTCCTGGACATATGGCCCGCCACGGACTGTATATCTCGGAGGGCATACGTTAGTGTTCAAAGAGGCTTAAGGCTGGGTTCACACCTGAGCGTTTTACAGCGCGTTCCTACGCGCTGTAAAACGCGCAACAGGCAAGAACCAATGATTCCCTATGGGAATGGTTCTCACCTGAGCGTTTTACAGAGCGTACGATCGCGCTGTAAAACGCCCGACGCCCCAAGAAGTACATGAGCTTCTTTGGGGCGTCTTGTCGCGCGTTCCCGTACATATAGACTTCAGCGGGAACGCGCGACAATGGGCGTTCGCTTGTCTCTGTATGCGCGATTGCAAACGCCCGTACAATCACACATACAGAGCGCTCCATCGCGAACGCTCAGGTCTGAACCAAGCGTCAGGGTGTCCCAACTTCCCCCAAACAGCAGATGTCAAAGGAAAGAGTCGGGCTGTTGGAGTTCAACAGACCTGATCTTTTTGGTTCTCAGAGAAGATAAGCCACTGCCAGAGGTTTCTGGAAGTAGCTTATTTCCTACAGCCCATTGAGAACTGAAGTACACTCAGCAAAGCCAAGTGTCCATGCGTATGGATGGTCAGGGTGGAAACAGGGGGAACAGCCATCTAAAGTCTATGCCCAGCTTTAGAGCAGCAGACACTTTTTAAAGGGCATCTGTCAGCAGATTTGTACCTATGACACTGACTGACCTGTTGTATGTGTGCTTGGCATCTGAAGGCATCTGCGTTGGTCCCATTTTTATATGTGCCCACATTGCTGAGAAAAATGAAGCTTTAATATATGTAAATGAGCCTCTAGGAGCAAAGGAGGTGTTGCTGTTACACCTAGAGGCTCAGCTCTCTCTGCAACTGCTGCACCCTCTGCACTTTGATGGACAGGGCCAGCCATTATGATGTTCTCACTGCCTGGTCCTGTCAAAGTGCAAGGGGTGCAGCAGACTCTTTAGGCGTAACAGCAACACCCCCATTGCTCCTAAAAAAAAAAAAATTTGCATATATTAAAACATCATTTTTCTCAGCAGTGCGGGCACATATGAACATGGGACCAACACAGATGCCTTCAGCTGCCAAGTGCACATGTAACAGGGCAGCCAGTTTTATTGGTGCAAATCTGCAGATGCCCTTTACTGGGATTTTTGGAAACAGTCAAGTGTTTTGCAACACCATAGACTACTATGGAGAGAGCCACATACTTGCGCAAGCTCCTTACTGGACTACTGAACAGAGAGGAGATACTTAACTGGGGGCTGCACAGAATGGAATTGTGGGCCACAGGTGTGCACCCCTACCATAGACCATCTCTGCAACCTGCCCTTTGCTTATCGCATGTGTACTGGGCATCATTCAATTCATAAAAACATCATGACCTGATAATGTTTCTCGATATAAAAATTTTATACAAAAACACAACAAATTTATAAATCACAAACAATTTAGATCATAAATGTTGATCAATTGCTGATATTCCCCAAATATTTAAAATCAGAGTAGTTTAGCTTTTTCTCTATCCCTTTTAAAGGGGCTGTCTGAGCTATAGATATTGATAACTAGTCCTGAGGATAGTTCATCAATATCAGATCGGCGGGATCCGACTCCCAGCACCCCCCGTCGATGGTGCAGCGTAATTACAGCTGTTCGTCCCATTCAAGTAAATGGGAGAGGAAGCTGTAAGGGACCACAGCCCCTTTAAACAGCCAATCGGTAGGGGTGCTGGGAGTCAACCCCAGAAGATCTGATATTGATGACCTGCCCCGAGGATAGATCATCAATATCTGTAGCGCAGACAACCCCTTTAACACGTTAACAGTCTACATTTTTATCCATTAAGACTAAGGCTATACAGGCAACACAAAATATGTACATTTCTAGGCACTAACAGGTCTTTATTTGGCCACAAGGTAAGGGCACTCGGGTCTTACCATAGTCTACAGATTTCTGCATGGCTATACAACTGAAAACAGGACACGGTGGAAAACTAAATACATACCCTTGGTTCTTCGGGGAAATTCACCTATGGTTTGTGAATCAGTTCGCTCTAAACCGTGAGGTTTAGGTCTTAAAATTTTAGGGCTTTGACCTAATTGGCAAAAAGAAGACTCTCTTAATAAAGGAGGAACAAAAATGGAGTTCTGCATGGAAAGCAGCGGAATCCAGGCGACACAGCAGGGTTAATCTAATCAGCAAAGCAACCCTGTCCAGAGAAGTTTCACAGCCGATCTGCTTTCATGCTAAAATCGGAAGCACTAAATTGGAAAGAAAAATAATGCCACATGCCAGAAGCCTTCTGAAGCCAGCACAATTAAAGAATTCAGAAAAGAGACAATTCTCCTCACTACCAACCCACATCAACACCGCATGAACAAATACTCACCTAGGAGTCATATCATGTAATCATGTACTACTGTACGGCAGCAAAGTATAATAAGACTTCAGCTAAATGCAGTCATGTCACTTAAATAAAAGGAACCTGTCACCTTAAAAATGAGATTCAATCGGCAGTGGGCAGGTTATAGAGCCGGAGGAGCTGAGCAGATTGATATAGTCCTATAGGAAAATATTCTGAATAATTTGTGATTTATTCATTCACACCTCTGCCTTTCTAATACTTATGAGGCACTGCTCCCTTCGTGTAAACTTCCGGGATGATGGGCACCGCTGCAGCCAATGACTGGCCTCAGTAGTGGTGGATCTCCAAGCAGCACATGACAAACCGATTGAGGACATGTCCCTGCTAAGGCCAGTCATTAGCTTCTGCAGCACATGAGACCCCTTCCTTCTGGAAGTAGACAGAACTGGGATTGGAAAACTGCTGGAGGAAGCCAGGGAGTCAGAGCGGCAGGAAACTGGAGAGTATGACTTTCTAGGAGGGTTGATGAAAAAAAATAAAAAAAACATCCCCAAAAGCTGGACAATCCCTTTAAATAGGACAAGCTGCCAGGCTACTATGCAGAGAATGAGCAACTCCTCCTGCTCTGTAACATGGGCTGCATTAGTAACATGACAGGCTGCCTTCATACAACTTTTAGAGAAGTGTACAGAGTCCTTTAGCTTCCTAATGAATATGTAGGGTTTTCTAGATACCACCAGAATAGGCTCAGACTGTCGCCTAGCAACAGGAGCTACAGTTAGAAGGTGACTACACTGGTCTCTACTGAAAACCAGTGCAGTCCGCTACCATTCTCCTCCCTGCTACGATGCAAATGGAATAAATGCCACCAGCATTTCCACTCCCATCATTTCTCAAAGAAAACTGCCCCTGCTCACTGCAATTACAAAGCAATTGTGTTTTTAACTGTACAATGAAGAGTACATGGGGTAGGCTATGGTAGGAAAGACCCTCATTGGGCTGTTCCTTGAAGGGATTGTCTTAGTTCAGCAAATGTAATTTATCATGTAGAGAAAGTTAATACAAGGCACTTACTAATGTATTGTGATTGTCCATATTGCCTCCTGGATTCATTTTTCCATCACATGATACACTGTCAGTTTCCATGGTTACGACCACCCTGCAGCACAGATACGAGGTGGCTGGGAGCTGCTGCGTAGGCATGTCTATGTGTGTTCCTGCGGTCCTGGCTACCAGAGGCGCCTTTTCCTATAGTGTACAAGCACGACCACCACTGCTGGACTGCAGGGTGGACGTAACCCCTGGAAACAAGCAGTATATAATTGATGGAAAAATGAATCAACCCAGGGACTATGAACAATCACAATATATTAGTAAATTGCTTGTTTTAACTTTGCCTACATTCTAAATGCCATTTGCTGAAGTGAGACAACCTATTAAAGGCGTTTTCTCAGACCCTCTGAGGTAATGCAAACAAACATACATGCTGAAATACCCTCTGTTCCAGCGCCAATGCACCCTGCAGCTTTTGCTCAGTACACTCACGTGTGATGGGTTCACATAACCTCTGCAGCCAATCGTAGGGGAAGTCGAACGCATCATCGCTGCTTTGCTGGTATCAATGTCACAACTAAGGTCAGCAATACAGGTGAAATGCCCACTACTCCACGTCACCAGTGCAGTGCCAGAAGTGAGCACCGGAGTGGCACTGCTGGAATGGCAAGGGTTCTCGCAGGTAAGGATTCAGTGAATTTTAGTTTTTCTTTTTTGGGGTGGGGGGAGGGGTGTGCATCTCATAAAAGCCATTTAAGGGGAATAACTTATGAAATATAGAAAATGGAGCAAAATTTCTACAAATGCTATACTAGCAAGTGTCATATACTCATATATAGCTCACAAATCCATTCGTCAACAATAACCAGAAAGTGGTCAACCCCTTTAACAATAACACCACTATTCTTTGGAGGCGTAGCACAGCAAATCAGAATACAATGCTCGTCACCATATTTCAGTGCTATCATTTAGTCAGGTACATTTGCATTTCTATAACAAATCAATAGCATTCAAGCACCTAAATGATGTATTCAGGATGTAATTCACAAGGAGAGCTATGTATGTGGAATCAGCACGACCTACAGCTAAGTGACGGTATGAAAACTGTATGACTCAGGGAACCTCCCTCAGATTTAGCACACTCGGCAAATATTTCATAAAATCATACATTTGTGAATGAAGCATCACTAATCATTTACACCAATGCACATTAAATAAGAATTGAAAGGAATAGAATCACAATCACATTGTGAAAGGCAATCCATACAGCCTCACATAGATCAGAAAGTGCTGCCTCTTTGAAATATATTTTAAAGGGAGTCTTTCACTGAATATGACCATTACAGACCACTCAGATCAGGTTCTCCATTACTTTCCCAAGATTACTATGGTACCTTTCATATTGCAGTCCATCGCCGATTTGCTCCAAAAAACACTTTTGTACCATATGGTAATTAGGTTCTGAAGGTGCCCAGGTGCGGCGTTCATGCGGCCGGTGCCCAGGCCCCTGGGCGCTTTGCTTATCAAACCCCTCCTCTTTCACCCCTCTGGCCCGCCCTTGTTTAATCTGATTACCTCCTCCTCTCCATCTGAAATCCCGTGCCTCCGCTGGCTGGATCGCACGCATGGCGCATGCGCATTTAAAGTCCCTGTTCCTCTGCCCATAATGGGCAATGCAGTGCGCACGCGCCGGGAATGTGTGGAGCGGCGAGGACGCGGGATTTCAGACAGAGAGGAGGAGGTAATCAGATTAAACAAGGGCGGGCCAGATGGGTGCAAGAGGAGGGGTTTGGTAAGCAAAGCGCAGAGGGGCCTGGGCTCCGGCCGCATGAACGCCGCCCCTGGGCACCTTCAGAACCCAATTACCATATGGTATTAAAGTGTTTTTTGGAGCAAATCGGCGATGGACTGCAATATGAAAAGGTACCATAGTAATCTGGGGGAAGTAATGGAGAACCTGATCCGAGTGGTCTGTAATGGTCCTATTCAGTGAAAGACTCCCTTTAAGGGCAACTGTCAGCAGGATTAATCCTATTAAACCAGGCATAAGGCCTGATAGGCCTGGCCATATGTTTGTAATACAGATCGGTTGCTTAAAAAATTTAATAAATGAGCAGTTAAAGGGGTTGTGTCATGAAACATATTCTACAATTTTCAAACCAGCACATGGACCTGAATGCTTTTGTAATTGCATGTCTTTAAAAATGTAGTATAGCCATTCAGCTATTCAATAAAATGCATCTGTACAGCGCCACCTGCTGTTCTTTTCCTTTTTTTTTTTTTTTTTTTAAATCAGTTTCACTGAGCTGGTCAAACATGCTCAGTTTAAATCTTCAACTGCCACCAGCCATATGTTCTGTTAGAAGCTGTGACAGTTACAGGGAGAGATCTGCAGCAGAAGGGACATGCCCCTGAGCTGCCAGGCTGAAGATAATCTAGCAGTGAAGGTGGAGATCTCTGGACCCATATGAGGTACAGGGTTGGTTCTAGCATTGTCATGTACTATATGACATTTGATTTTTATTTTTAACATGAATCATGTCATAACCCCTTTAAGTGCACCGAGGGGGGGGCAGACACTATGCACCCTTGCTTCTCCTGCCACCCCCTCCTTTCTATAAAGAAAATTAGCCCTGTTAATTATGGAGAGAGAGGGTCTAGCAGAAGAAGCGAGGGTGCACAATGAGGCCCGCCCTTGGGGAACTTAAAGTGTAACTACCATTTCACTACCAAAAATTAAATTCCTAACATATGTGATGCTGAAGTGAAGGTATTCATGAAGCTTTATTTTTCAGCTAATTTTACCTTTCTGCTGTTTGTATTCAGCCCTTAAGCAGCCCTATTTCTCTGTGTCTCTATTTCAGCATCTACCTAAGATGGCCTCTGCAGCATTTCCTGTGATGTTTGCCATGTTCTTGAGGCCATCCTGTATTTTCCTCACTTCCCATAACCCCTTGCTCTCCTCACATGAACTAGCAGGACCAATCAGAATGCAGATAACTTCCCCAGAGCAGTGTATGTCCTCTCACATACAGCTAACCAGAGACAGACAAGACCAATCAGAATGCAAATAACTTCCCCCACTTCCCTAAAGCAGTGTGTATCTGCTCACATACAGCTAACCAGAGACAGACAAGCTCTGCATTACATGAAATCAGTAAGCACATTTCTCTATATTTTTCCTTTTTTTTTTCTCTTCCTGTCAGCTCTGCAGCTGCTCCCTCATTCTCCTTCACACCGACAGGGAGGGGATGGGCTGCTTTATCTGCTTATATATATGGTTTGGTACCAGCTTTGTATTGTTTGAAAGCTGACATTCCAAGCTTTCAGACAATACCAGAATGACAGCAATATGTTCAGTAAATGGAAAGATATCACTGATAGAAATCGGGATGCAGTGAATGCAGCTGAAAGTCAAAGTAAATGCAGGCTTTACCCCCGATTATTCCCGACTCAATTTATAAGAGTGATTTCTCTTCTGTTGCTTGGACTTTAGCTGTCATTCTGGTCTTGTATGAAAGCCTGGACTGTCAGCTTTAAAAACAAGACCAGTTGCATGTTTGTAGCTGCTACCATTCAGGAAAAATCGGCATCTAAAGCAGGGCTGTGCTCCTCCTCCCAGTGCTCGCCCCAGCACTCAGGGCTGTGCTCCTCCTCCCAGTGCTCGCCCCAGCACTCAGGGCTGTGCTCCTCCTCCCAGTGCTCGCCCCAGCACTCAGGGCTGTGCTCCTCCTCCCAGTGCTCGCCCCAGCACTCAGGGCTGTGCTCCTCCTCCCAGTGCTCGCCCCAGCACTCAGGGCTGTGCTCCTCCTCCCAGTGCTCGCCCCAGCACTCAGGGCTGTGCTCCTCCTCCCAGTGCTCGCCCCAGCACTCAGGGCTGTGCTCCTCCTCCCAGTGCTCGCCCCAGCACTCAGGGCTGTGCTCCTCCTCCCAGTGCTCGCTCCAGCACTCAGGGCTGTGCTCCTCCTCCCAGTGCTCGCCCCAGCACTCAGGGCTGTGCTCCTCCTCCCAGTGCTCGCCCCAGCACTCAGGGCTGTGCTCCTCCTCCCAGTGCTCTCCCGTATCTTGTTTAGATCAGAGAGGAGATGGCATGCACATGACACGCTGTGAGAAGAGGGCTGCTCAATGTGAAAGTGACACACATTTCTGGGTGTTATGAGGTGAAACTGAAAAAGATTAAATTATAAAGCATAAAAGCATTTATACAGCAGGGTGTACTTTACCATTATACCAAAAAATAAAACAGCAGTTACACTTTAAATATGTGCATAACACAGGTATGGCTTTTCATTAGCAGGGTGAGCTCTAACAGGCATTATGCATGGTTTAATAGGGTTAATCCTGCTAACAGATGCCCTTTAAAAATTTGGTCCCAAGATTAGATCTCAGAGGCCACGTCTACCTACACACATACCATGCAAACAAATTAAACAGTCCTGGTAGCTGCAGAATTTAAAGGAAACCGGTCAGTAGAAATATGCTCAATGAGGGCAGCATGGAGTACCGACAGATGCACCGATTTCAGTGGTCTGTCCCTGCTGCTATAGGAGTCAGTGCTTTAAGAGTTCTGACCTGCCGAGGCATGCAGCAAGTGCCAGGGCTGTAGGAGAGATGAGTCTGATGCTGCTCCCTGGCGCGGCGCTCCACATGATGATTGACAGGTTTCTTTCCTGTTGCACATAGAAAGGAAACCTGTGAATCACCATATGGCGGAAATGGAGGACGGGGGACAGTGAGCAGCACCGGACTCACCTCTCTGCTGGTGCTGGTGCACATTGTGGTGCTAAGCTAATAAGAGGGCAATGATACGTTTGTTCCCGATCCCTTCCCACTATCTCAACCTGAAAATGTCCTCATATATGTGGCATGGTTATTCATTTAAATAAACCCATATATCCCACAAAACAGTACTGTCACCCTCCCACTGGCACTTGAATGGAAGCACTCCCTATCCTTAATTATAATTAATGACAAAAAGAAAGATCCTGCTTGTAATTCATGTGTTTGTCCTGGTAATTGGGATCTGTAAATGGGTGGAATGAAACTTTGCACTGAATATTTGTATGTTTGTGTTGTGTTCACATGCGGCAGATCGGCTGCTGAAATTTCTGAAACGGAAAGTCTGTTCCATACATCTGAATGGGATGGTTTCTGTAGCAGGAGCACTGATATTTACAAACCCTATTCAGATGTATGGAGCAGTCACAAATTTCTGCATAAAACTTGCCACATCTTAACATACTTTAACACCTGATGAGGGTGGGCTGGTGGTGACATTCTGTAAAGTCATAGAAATGTTTCTACGATATGGACGTATTATTATTACATGTGTGTATGATGCCCTTGTGAAATATGAACACATTATGAAGAGTGGTCCTGACAATAAGAGTAGGATGATACGGGGGGTGTAATATCTTGTTTTAGTGTATTATTGGTATCTTAAATCTGCAGCAGATGGCTACATATACAATGTGGTAGCAATCATGTTCTAAAAAATCATATATATATTGTAATAGACTGATTTCATTATGTCAGCAAACAGAACTGTGAAGCTTATATATATTATCTGGATTGCTACCAGTTCAAACCGTTTAGCATCTCACCCATGTGACGATCCTAGAAGGTGGCAATTCCTTTCACCATAGGAATACATAGAGATTGACTAAGGGTAGTTTCACGGACTTCCGGCGGCACAGTGCACTAGCGGCAGCACGGATCCGGCAGGCTGTTCACCCGCCGGAACAGCCTGCCGGAGAAGGCTGCTACTAGTGTGAAAGTAGCCTAAGTACAGTGGAGTGGACAGAACCAAAGCTGGAAGATATATATAAACACTACATCTTTCCAGAAGGCATAACAATCCCACATGTAGGAACCAGGACTAAAAATCATTAAGAAAGGTATTAATTACCCCCAGGTCACACTGTTTAAAAGGGTTGCTTAGGACTTAAAGGGGTTTTCCGAGATTTTTATACTGATGATCTAACCTCAGGACAGGTCATCAGTATCCAATCAGGAAGGGTCCGACACCCGGGAACCCATCGATCAGCTGTTTGAGCAGGCACCGCAGCCTTCTCTCAGGTTTTCCTAGGCCAGAGACAACACGTTCATCAGTCGCATGCCCTAGGCGCAGCTCAGCCCCAATCAAGTGAATGGGGCCGAGCTGCAATGCCAAGCACAGCTGCTATACACAATGTACGGCAATGTGCTTGGTAAGCTATGAGAAGGCAGCGGCACTCACAGAAACAAATTGTACCTTCTCAAAACGGTGCCAAGACCCCCTTCTTTGGCCATCACATCCATGAGTCAACATGGTCAATTTTCACCTAGGTACCATTCAAGCGAACACCAAGCAACACTACTATACAATGTACTGTACCTTGCTTGGTATACTATGAAAAGGCCGCAACACTCATCAGAGCACAACTGTCTCTTCAAACAGCTGATAGCTGGAGGGGGGCGGCTATCTGATATAGATGACTTATCCTGGGGTTACGTCATCAATATTTAAAGAGCTTTTCCTAGATTTGATTTTCTTATTGATGACCTATCCTTAGAGGTGAATGAGAATGAGCTGCAATACCAAGCAAATCCGCTATACAATGTACGGCGCTGTGTTTGGTAGGCTGCGAGAAAGCTGTGGCGCTCACAGTAGTGCCTGTGCCTCCTCAAACAACTGATCGGCAGGGGTCTTTTGTGTTGGACCCCCACTGATCATATATATATAAAAAAAAATATAATAAAATTTTAAATCCTGGACAACCCCTTTAATTCAGACATAGGTCCAACATCCACATACAGATACCTACCCAGGTACAAGTGGTCTTTCAGATATACAAAAAGGGATAGCGTTATTACTAGATAAAAACCGCACAGAGGAAAAAATAAATATCAAGTATCGACTGTCAATCTTGGGGAGTATAGGTTTTATTTTACTTCAGGACAATCGGTTCATATGTACAAAGCAAACTGGATTTTCTGAACAAAATCAAATCTTACAGAATTAGAAACAGTAAACGAAAAAACAAAAAGGACACATATCTAAACAGTGTTCAAACAAACCCGACCGATATGGGTTATCTGTGTCAGATGGATCAACTTGGTTTCTGAAATTCAAATACTTCAAAGTAGCCACACATTGTACATTGTCACATCGGCTATACCGTCGGCATCGGAGCAACAAGGCATAAAACATCCTTTCAATTTTTTTAAATAAATTCTATTCAAGTCATTTGGTTTCTATCCTCCCTGTAGTCTGATGTATGTAAAGGAACTGTAGGACATGAAAGCAGCAGCAAAGCAGGTTAAACAATGGGGTTTATGACTAGACGGTGTGTCATTAAGCAGGACCCAACCTTTACATAATGGTACAGATTGTATTAACCCCCCTAAATATTAGAACTGCCCTGGCTTATAAGTCCTGCTGCATGGTCTATACACAAAGCCCATTGTTTCAGTTTTCTTTTCACACGCAAGCAAAATAAATGTTGTGCAAATGGGAAGCAAAGCACGCTCACCCAATTTAAACCACAACATGAACATGGAAGTAACACACAAGCTTTACTAGTACAATACAACTGCAGGTATAACAGACTAAGCAGGGCGCTTTCCTTCCATAAAACACGTGTTCTGACAAGTCAATGTGAAGAACACAAGCTGCTTCAATCCAAAAGACGAATCTGAGTAAGGGCTCATGCACGCGACTATGTCTCGGAGGGCATACATAGTCTGTGAGCGGGCCATATGTCCCGGAGCGGCATACATCGTGCGCACTGGAGTACAAAGCATCATAGGTTACTATGATGCTGTGCACATCAGGCTGCTTGTCGGACTACTGTCCTGCACTCATATGATCATATGAGTGTGGGGACAATAGCCCCGCGGGCAGCCCGATGCACGCAGTATCATAGTAACCTATGATGCTTTGTACTCCAGTGCGCACAATGTATGCCGCTCCGGGACATATGGCCCGCTCACAGACCGTATGTCTCGGAGGGCATACGTTCGTGTGCATGAGCCCTAAGAATGAGCATAAAACAGATCTAGAGAGGAGGAAGGGAATGAGTGCAATCTCACATTTCCACTGAAGTCGTCTAATGGGACTGATTATGTATAGGAACGCATGAAGGCCTAATTATACATTCCTTGTACACCTGCCAGAATCTGACAGGTGGTTGTTTTTCCAAGCTAAAGGGGTTGTCCGCTTTATTTATATTGACGACCTTTCCTTAGCTTAGCAATATTAGATTGGCTGGGTCCAAAAACTAAGCCGTCTCTTTCACTTCTATGGGTACGGCTCTGTAGTATTCACTTAAATAGGAAGGAGCTGTCCCGTTGAAGTGAATGGCACATCCGAGTTGTAATTACATCTGATCACTGCTGCGGTTGTGACGGCGAACAGGTAAACAGTGAATAGAAGGCCGTGATTGAAACCGGGTGTTGGATCTCCACTGATCTGCCATTGATGACTTTTCCTGAGGATAGGTCATCAATATACACAGAGCAGACAACCCCTTTAACTTTTCATCACTTATCTCACCCCTTTTATTTAAAATAAGGATAAATAATTATTGTCAAAGCATCAGTAGAGTTTCTATGGCTATATTCAGTTACTGACACAAAAAGCATCCACATAGGAACAGGAAATGGTAGCAACAGATTTTAATGGCAAAGGCTACAGTGCGGTGTTGCAATGCAACTCTATGGGTCAGAAAACAAATGCAGTTAAAAATCTGCCTAGCCCGCTGACCTTGCCTCATCGCCATGAAATTTCTGAATGAAGACAAATGTACGGCACCTCACAGCTGCGATATTCGGATAATTGTGGATAGCAGACATGTCCTATTCTTGTCCAGATTGTGGGCCAGAATAGTAATTTTCTCTTGATGGAAGTGATAGAAATATGGAATGCACATGGAAGGTATCCATAATTTGTGGGTCCGTGGTTTACAAATCAAAATACGGACATGGTCGTGTGCATGAAGCCTTAACCAGTTTAGCTAGGATAAGGCAAATGGCCTATACACATGGGATATATGTTAGCATGTTACCAGATTACCTCTAGAAAGGAGCAGCTTGTGTTTCAAACAACTTTCTTGAGCAATGCAGACAGACACACGAGTTTTATGAAGGAAGATACAGAATTAGTAGGATATACAGATGGGTTACAGTTATCTCATCCTGTGATAAAGTCAACTGAAGCATCCTGAGGTTCCTCATTTATCATGTCAGTGGGTCAAACAGAGGAAGGCACACAATGGCTCGCTCTCCGCTCCTCTAGACTGTTGGATCATGTTACCATTACATAAACTTTTAGCAAAGTCAAACTGCAAGAACCAAAAGATTTTGCATAAAATGAGAGATACTATAGGGAAACCCAAACAAGGATGATTGTTTTTGGGGATCTCTTTTTGACCGCTCTATTGATGCAACTTAAAGCATTATACCCAGGCATGGGTGACTGTAAATTTAAAAGGGGTCGGTCGATATCCCATTTTCAATAAGCTATGATTTTGTGCATTTACTATTTTATGACATTTATAGACTATAGTAGAACTAGAATGTGGTTAATTATATTATGAGGAACAGATCCAATCCCGTATGGCTAAAATGACATATAGGAAACTAAAAAATAAAAGGATGCCTTTAAACAGTCAGGTATATCAGCACAAACACATAGCTTCCCATGAGGGTACAGTACTTTACAAGAATGAGGGGTTACTGTGGACCCAACTGTATCACACTAGAAAATGACCAACAAAAATGTTGTTAGTTTCTAGACTTTCTGCATTAGATTCCAGTAGCACCTTTACACACCAGACCATCAGCACCAGTCTTTAGTTGCTCTTAAGAAAGCAGGTTAAACTTTTAGCAACATTTGGTAATATTGCTCATTAGAGGCGGCAGTAAGCAGCAGTTCGTGCTGTAATCCCAACCTACCTTTTCTGTGAGGTTTCAGATTTCTATCCACAGGTGGAGGCTCACAGTCCGTGGAGGGTACAGACCTCCTCGGTGGGGTCTGCGGACTGGATCTAAACCCCATGTGAGCTGGAGGTGGAACTTGCATCCCAAATGCGGAGAAATCAAACGTGCCTGGCGTCATGGGGACATAGTTGGTTTCTTGGATAGGTTCTGTGCAGCTGTTGGAATGCTGCCGAGGAGGAGAATTGGGGTTCATAGGAACATAGTTTTCATCTAATTCCTCTGTGGAGTAACTTCCCATCGTCAAGATGCTTCTGCTTTTCTAAAAGAATAAGGTAAAACATTGAATGACGACACTTTAAAGCATACTTACAGCATGTGGTGTCCACTATGGAGAATGCAGCTACTTACAAAATGAAAGCCCTCAAGTGAGTTGGATCTATCGCTGGGGAAAGGACGTGGAACATCATACAACTCCTGAGAGCTCATATCTAGAAATACAGATATACGAAATTGGTTATATTGTTTTATATGAAGAAATAGGGAAAAATTATTACCTCAGTGGTGTAGATGGTTGACTGGCAAAGTCCATTGATATAGTATTTGAAATTAGGGATCGACCAATATAATTTTTTTAGGGCCGATACCGATAATTTGTGAACTTTCAGGCCGATAGCCGATAATTTATACCGATATTCTGGGTATTTTCATTTTTGAAAAAAATAAATAAATTCCTACACAAATCTGCTGAAGATTAATGTTTATTGTTAATGTGTAGTTTATTTAAATTTTTTGTAAATCTTTCATTTTATACTTTTTTTATACCCCTTAGAGACTAGAACCCTTGTCCTATTCACCCTGATATAGATCTATCAGGGTGAATAGGAGCTCACACTGTCCCTGCTGCTCTGTGCTTTGTGCACACAGCAGCATGGAGCTTACCATGGCATCCAGGGCTTCAGTAGCCCCAGGATTACACTGATGGGGCTCCGATCGGAGGAGGAGGGGAGAGGGGATCCTGTGGCCACTGCCACGAATGATTAATACTGGGGGGGTGCACTGCGCCACCAATGTTTTTAATACTGGGGTGGGGGGCGCATTGTGCCACCAATGAAGATAAATCTCTCATTCATTCATATACAGGAGGCGGGAGCTGGCTGCAGAATGACATAGCCGGCTCCCGGCCTCTATGAGCGGTAGCTGCGATCCGCGGCACCTGAGGGGTTAACTACCGCGGATTGCAGCTACCGCTCATAGAGGTCGGGAGCCGGCTATGTGATCCTGCAGCCAGCTCCCGCCTCCTGTATATGAATTAATGAGAGTGTTATCTTCATTGGTGGCACAGTGGCCACAGCCCATCCCCTTCTCTTGTCCTCTCTCCTCTAATTGGCGGCAGCAGCAGCACAGGGTGTAGGGAGACACTGCTTCCTTCTCCCCTGTGCTGCTGAGGGAACACGGAGAGCGCTGAGAGCAGCACGATCTGTGTTCCCCATACGCTATCGGAATATCGGCAAAATAGATGCCGATACCAATAGCGGTCAAAATCCTGAATATCAGCCGATAATATCGGTAAATCCGATAATCGGTCGATCCCTATTGGAAATGGCATCTAAAAATAGGGTATTCACACTGTTGGCTCTCTGATGGGCAGGGGACAACCATTCACCCAAGACATTTGGGGGGGGGGGGGGGGGGATGACACTTGGTGCAACTGATCTAAGAACTCCCATGTTGGGCAATATGGTGGCATTCTACACTGATAGATATAGATATATTTTTTTTTATTATTTTTTTTTCTCCTTTTAAATACTAAAATATAGGGGGTGAAATCCCAGATCCCCCCACAAGACATACTGACATGCTTTAGAGACATACTGACATGCTTTAGATAATGCCCCTATTGGTTGCTATGAAGAAGAAATGCAGTCTGACACAAGGGCACACGCGTCGGGACAAAAACCAAGCATGCGACAGTGATTTTCATAAACTTTCATAGAAACATGGTAATATTAAATTACTGATGGGTGATCAAACGGAGCCAAGTATAAATGCATGAAGTTTGTCTTTTTAAGAACAGGGGGACTTTTCCAAACTTGATATGTTGAAAGATATATCGTCTGTTATAACCCGGGACATTGTTTGCTCGCTTAGAAAAGTGTGACAGAGGCCATCAGCCTGTCATTGCTGTTGGTGGAGAGTGGCTTCTGGTCATACATCTAGTGTATCTGAGATGCAGAATTTGTAGAGAAAGCATAAGGCACCTTGCAGACGAGCGATAACTATTAGGTCCGTATGCTTTCTGTTAAAAATGTGCGTTTTCGCAAGCAAGTTCATTCAGTTTTGCCTGCGATTGCATTCAGTTTTTATCGCGTGGGTGAAATGTGCATTGATGTGTTTTTCACACGCGTGATAAAAAAACTGAAGGTATACAAACATCTCTTAGCAACCATCCGTGAAAAACACTTTGCACCTGCACTTGCTTGCAAATGTGATTTTCAAGCAGCCCCATTCACTTCAGAATATAGAACACGCTGCGATTTTCACACAACGCACAAGAGATGCGTGAAAAAAAAACAAAAAAAAAACGCTCATGTACACAGCCCCATTAAAATGAATGGGTCCAGATTCAGTGCGGGCGCAAGGAGTTCACATCACGCATTGCACCCGCGCAGGGGATAAATGTATCATACCTGGTTATGAAAGAAAATAAATGTATCCCTTCTATCTATTTTTGAGCCATAAATGTTGCTTCAAAGCACAGCCACACACAAAGCTTACAGTGTTCCAGACTAAAGGTTACATTTCTTCATTTAAACAAAACACATAAATCTTACCTTTCCTATATTTATGTAATTCTAAACTAGAAACCGTATTACTACGAGATGTGCCCATTCCTCCTGTAGGGACACAGTAGTTGCTGTCAGTCTCTGAGGCAGTGCGGGTTAAACTGTGCTCTGCTGGGGAGCGTTCAGAAGAATAATAAGGCTTTGGTGGTCTTGGTGGAGGGACGTCTGCAATAGTCTCTAACTTTGATGTAGACTGCCCTAAAGAGTTTTCATGTACAGTCCGGGGTATCTGATAAGTGCTTCCTGAGCTGGGAGGAATATCATAGCTTACGGACATATGCCTTAGCTGGGATTCCAAGAGGGATGCTCCGGACATATTAAAAACACTCTGATCCCCATCCACATCTGTACCAGAAGGAGACACTGCTTTTGGTAATACATCTTGGGAATAGCTTCTTGGCAGGTTATACAAACTACTAGAGTCGGAGCAGGATCCAGCACGGGATGGAGAGTCATATACACTAGATTGCTGGAAATATCCATTCAAGGTGTGCTTGTGTGCTGAAGAGCTCTTATGAGTAGCAACGTTGTCATTGCAGTCTGTTTCAGATGGTACCGATTTTGCAGATTCTGGGTGACATCTAAATGGGGAACAGATAAAGTCAATTATTTACAATCATCTCCAAAAGTGTTTTAAAGGCTATGGACACCTTCGGCGGCACTTTTTATGATTGTATTTTACCCATTTTGGTCTAAAACTTTATTAAAAATGTTCAAAAGTTTCTGAGATGCAAGGGTTAAAAATCAGTCTGTTTGCAAGCTGTCAGACTGTTTTTCTTTGAATCTGGTCTACTGACCTCTTAAAGTCATAATCTTATCAATTTGATAAGAACTGAGCTATAATAAGTGTTTATGAGGTCAGGAGATCAGAGATTAAGAGCTATACATGAGCCGTCAGATGATGGGATTCAAATAAAACAGACTAACAGCTTCCAAACAGAATGATTTTTAATCCTCTTATCTCAGAAAAGGCTGAACATTTTTAATTTAAAAGATAAATTGAAAATAATAAAAAACGATAACAAAATAGGTAAAATACAATCATTTTAAAAAAAAATTGCCAGAAGGTGTCCATAGCCTTTGAGCGGAATAGGAGAACACCATAACTATCCTGAATCCAAAACTGATGAGACATTACAAGTTAGTACGTATGAACCCAATTTCTGATGTGCTGTGTCCAATTAAAAGAAACCTTCTGCTTTATTCCTTAAGATCCACAGAACATTTCTGAGAATCAGTTCAGTGCATTTTCCGCATTTCACTTACGGTATGTTGAGAAAAGTTGCAGGGTCCTAACTACTGCCATATCTGGGTCACCAAATGAAAAATATCAGTGAACTTGAGAACAGTAGTTTCCTAATCATAGATTGTATGTCCCTCAATTTCACTGCCAGAAATCCAAACAGAGAAAATAGGCAGAAAACATGAATTCCTTGCAGTTTTATTTTCAGATTCCAACAAGTATATATTCGCTTGCAAAACAGACCTGTGAACAAAGCTTACTTTAGGAGAGCTTAACCTGGTTTTATAGGGACGGCATTTTTTATTTTTTAAAGTGGCATTTTTGATTTGCACCATAGGCGGTTACTATAAAATGTATATTTAAATAAAAATGCTTTGTATGCACACTGTATTATGTTTATGTGTTTTTTTTTCATCCCCAAAACACAACATGCTCAAACAATTGAATTTTTATGAGCATTTTGCTTCCATAGTGTGAAATTGCAATGTGTTTTAGTGCAGTTTTTCGCTTTAAAAATCACGTTGTTTGAAGATTAAAGTTGAATCACACAATTTGTAATTTTTAAAAATGCCAGCAAAAATAAAATGTCAAAAAAGACTGTAGAAAAAAAAAGCCATAAAAAAAAAAAAAAGCATACATACACAAACACTGCATGTTAAGTAAAAAAAAAAAACACACCACAATGGCACTTAAAAAGTGCCTTGTCATTCATTTAAAGGAAATCTGTCACCAGGATAATCGCTACTGAAGTAAAGCCATGGCCTAATAGCACTTAGGCTAGTTTTATACTAGTGGTTTTGCTGGATCCGGCAGGGTTCTGCAAAAATGCTTCCGTTACCGATAATACAAACGTCTGCATCCGTTATGAATGGATCTGGTAGTATTATCTTTAACTTGGCCATGACGGGTCAATGTTTTTTTATCCTCTGAAAATCCAGTTTATGTGGTATGCAAATGAGCCAGTAAGGTGCCCAGAGGGACGTCACTCCTGCAGGAAGGAGCCCAGGCACAATGTGTCCACCCACCCCTCCTACATCACACCCAAGCCATAACTCTGCCCCCCTTTTCCCTGCTTCCAGCATGAGGGTGGGCTTTGGCACTAGCAGCGGGCGTGTCTGGGCTCCTTCTTGCAAGAGTGACGCCCCTCTGGGCACCTTACTGGCTCATTTGCATACCAAATAAACTGGATTTTCAGAGGATAAAAAAAACACATCTATTGCTGGAACAAAGTGCTATTAGGCCATGGCTTTACTTCAATAACGAAAAAATATAAAATAAGACAGAACGAGCACTAATTAGACGCAATTCACACTGGCATTTTAAATACAGCTGGCAATTTATACCTGAAACAAAAACCAACTTCTATGTGGCAGGCGGAAGAAGGTCTCCTTTTGGATACTGTTTTCTATTTAACGATAGATCCTCTTTAAAGTGGGTCAGAGCACAATCTGCCCCAGACACAGAAATATCTGGCATATCACTGGCTTCATTAATATAAAATAGATTTTTTTAATCTAATTCAGTAAGGAGACAGCACAGAAGAAAAAAATACGTATGAGGATTATTAATATGATGCTATATATTTTAGGTAATTAGACAAACATGTTAGTACAAGCAGATTTCAGCTGCCTGTACACGATATGGTCCAGCAGTGGACTACGCACACGGATCACTGCTAACTGCCGGGTCACACCTGGAAATTACAGGAGCGGCCTAGCCAATAGAGGCGAAACGTATGTCTATGCCGCTGTGAACCGCCTTGTGTACGGGCAGCTTCACTAGTTAAAATCTGGTGTCCACAATGGTAAATAGATTAATAATGTCTGGAATACAGGATCAAGGTCTTCCTAGTGTTTACTAGACATAGCGGTAACCTAGTGTCCATGACATCTATTCTATATAACCTTTTATGCTACGTTGTATCAAAATATTAATACTTTAGGGTTACATATGTGCATCCCTGGTCTTGGTTATGGTGACCATTATGAAGATATTCCATTGTTTACATTACCGCCGCTCAAAGGAGCCGGAAAACCATATACAATAGAGGAAAAAAGGTTATTTTTCTTTTAATAACAAATATTTCTAATGGTGTATAAATGCCCTTAAAGGGAACATTTCACACTGAATATGCAGGCTGAATCTGACCTTCCAGCAGCGTGTCACAGAACACACTGATAGAACTTGTATTTTGTGTATTCTTCCTCATTCTCAGCTTAGGATTCCATTGGCAGTAGTGACAGCTCTCGCTGTATACACACTTATACGAAGACCACCAATGAATACAATACAAGTTAGGATACACTGACACAGCCATGTCTTTTACAGTCTGCAAAATACAGATGACTTATGCATTGAGTCCTGTGAACTGCAAGTATAGGAAATGTTCTATCTTTCCATAATGCATCTGTGTGTCAGTTCCGCAAATGATACAAAAGGCGGTTCATGGATCCATTGCAGTCACTGGTGCATTATTTTTTTGTCAATTAGTGTATAAGCACCATTCTTATATATTTAAGTTATTTCTTAGTATTTTCTTGTGAGAGGTTAAATTATCAGGTTAAATATTTTAAGGCCAGTGGCTTTAGATGTCATTATATTGTTAGATGCCCAATGTAAATGATCAAAAACATCCAACATAATAAACATAAAACATAGCCCTATATATTGCATGCCCTTAAAGACCAATGAAGCAACAGTGAGTAATAAACGTAAAGGGTGATGCATTTCAATAACCGGATTTCTGAAAACCACACACATCCACAGCAAGACATGTCATGTCTGCAAAGTCCAGGGTTACATTTTCAATCCAAAATATTTGTGCGAGTCAATCACAATACCATGCAAAGTGCATTTGGCATTACATGAACCACACACTCACTGCCGTGACATCTTTTTGCTTTCAAAATCTTCAAGAAGTAGATAATCCTCCTCTGATGCAAGAGATGACGACCCACGTCTGATTTATTAACAAAATGGCATAGGAATGAAAAGAACACCATAAATTTCTTCTTGTATAAGATATGTATTGCTGTGGCCCTCTTATCTGTAACTAAAGCCATGAATCACATTATAATACGGTCAGCCGATCCCACCATTTTGGTATGACTGGCTGATAGTCCAGCATCTGGTAAAAAAAAAGCTATTGCAAGTGTATGGACACCATGAGGTAACTGTACCAGCAATGGAAGAATACGCTAAAGGCCCTTTTATACCAGGGCCACTGCACAGGCAAGTATCAGGAACCAACCACACATTCCCAATAATTGCCTGTTTCCTGAGCCGAGGAGATAGCTGCACTTCTGTACTGGAAAAAACAATCGTTACTGTGATCATTTGATCCTGCACAGATTTATTGTTTGCTGGCAGCACATCCCTATTTACACAGGACAATGTACAGCCAGCAATTATTTTATGTGCCACGATCGACAGAACCTTAAAGGGATTCTGTCACCAGGTTTCACCCCTGTCAGCTAAACATATGCTGATATTCAGGGCCTCATCAGGATTCCTAATGTGGGCTTCTAAATGTGATCCGTAGCCTTATTTTGCTAAAAAACAGGTTTTACTAACCTGTCACTCAAAGAAATAAGGTGCCCAAGGGGATGTCAAGGGATGCAAGGTGCCGTCCGCACCCACCGCCGTTCGTGCCCAGCGCCACCTTTCCAGACTTCTGCACCGCCTCCTAATCCTCTGTGCCGCCTCTCGCTCTCCCTCCCTCCCCCCCTCCTCCTGCTGTAAGATCTTGCGCGTGCGCACAGGGCTCTGCCTGATGCGCCCGTGCGGACTTCTCGATTTGGCTTCTTAAAGCGAAGTGCGCATGCGCCGGCACTTCGCTCAACCCAGGTATGACCTGCACCCTGGAGCCAGCCTCTCAGAGCCCTGTGCGCACATGCAAGATCTTACAACAGGAGGAGGGGGAGGGAGAGCGAGAGGCGGCACAGAGGATTAGGAGGCGGTGCAGAAGTCTGGAAAGGCTTGCATCCCTTGACATCCCCTTGGGCACCTTATTTCTTCGAGTGACAGGTTAGTAAAACCTGTTTTTTAGCAAAATAAGGCTACGGATCACATTTAGAAGCCCACATTAGGAATCCTGATGAGGCCCTGAACATCAGCATATGTTTAGCTGACAGGGGTGAAACCTGGTGACAGAATCCCTTTAAAGTGGGGCAATTATTGGGAACAAGCACTCCTGCAAACATTTGTTCCCTGATCCTAAGCCCGTGTAAAGGGGAGGACAATCAAGCTCTCAATGTCTCCAGAATTTCAGTGGTTTATAATGTATTAACTTTCACAAAGATTTCAGTGAATAATTGTGTCCTTTAATGAGGTGCTAATATAGTGGTCCACATTTAGGTAAATGGTATTCCAGTTGTGACAAGTTATCCCCGATCCATAGCATAGAGGCTAACTATTAGATCCATGAGATCCTAACTGGACCCCCACTAATCATGAGAAGGGAAGACACCGCACCCCTAGGGGATGCGACAGCCCAGACATGTGCACTGCTGCTCCATTCATCTGGATGGGAGTTCTGGAAACAGGTGTACTCCGCTGTCTCCAGAACTCTCAGAGATAAACGGAGCAGCAGTGAACATGTCCAACCTGCTGCTCCATTCATTTTGTGAAGCCACAAGGTGTGCAAGGTCTCTGGTCTCGCGATTGGGGGAGTTCCACGGTGGAATCCCACAAATGAAAAAACAAAACAAAAAAAAACATGATGCCCTCACGGAGAACCCTTACAACTATCCCATTCCTAGAATAAAACTTGCTGTCTTCTAGCAACCCATAATGGAGAACACTACCATCAACGAGCCATGCAGTATTAAATGGTGGCCATTCAGATGTATAACTGTCCATGTAGTACACTAACATATGGAGTGCACCAGGAGTCCATCTTACAAATATGCTGGAAAAATGCTGACACGATATGCAATGATAAAGGTAGGCTTGTTGGACATGGATTTATATCCCTTGACATCTGTGGTTAGGGAGTCAGGAGGCTTCCATACACATTAGATGGTCGTTTGGTGCAACCGAAATTAGCAGGCTCAGCAAATATTTTTCTTAAGTGCATGGCCAGCTTTAGGTGAATGTCTGATGTCTTTAATGTGTGCATATATTAGTGTCTGTAATAGTCCTAGGATGCTGCAAGTTTGACTCATGAGACCAACAGTCAAGGCAGGACTTTCCACCATAATATGGACACTAAAATACACCCACATTACACCCCATACTTACTTGAATTGAGTCCCTGCTGTGGGTTCTGACAATCTGATGGGATCTGTCAACATCTAATGAGTACGGAACAGCTGTGAACATTTCCCATGCATCATATCTATCACCTATAACCTCTAGCAACTCCGACTTCATGGACCAACAGAAGAAATGTCAAATCTTTTGGTCATCAACAAACCAAAAATTGCTTCCTAATCGCCAAACTGTGGCCAGGTCAGCATTACAATGCTAGGCTCACAACTGCACTGTTCATTTCTTTGTTCTGCTCAGTCACACGTGCCGGATTCATCACAAAAGGAACAGCGACCAGTGGACCACATTGATTATATTGGGGTTTATCATTTTACCGGACAAAATAGTGCTCCATGCTGCGCTATTTTGGCCAGCATTTTTGATGGAATCTGTGATGGATGTAGCCTCCAACGTAAATACAAGCACAGCCTAAAAATGTAGGTTACTTCAGATATTTGAACCCCTCTGTCACCTTTAGAAATGTCTACTTCGATATCTATCTGTATGAATGAAAAGGGTTTTCCCATCTCAATATTTATGGCATATATATAGGTTATGCCATAAATGTTTGATAGGTGCAGGTCCTCACAAGACTAGGGCCCCGCACGCATCCTCTCCATTCACTGCTACAGGAATTCTGAAAATAGCTGAAGTCCCATGGAGGGATGGCAGCACATGCACAGCTTGCTTTCCATTCATCTTGGGGCCATGTTCTTGAAATGGAAGCCTATTGGAGATGCATGGCTCATCCCAGTTGTCCTGCTGATCCTTAAGAGAGAAACATTTACCTTGATGGCTCTGGTTTCTTGCTTTGGCAGTTGATTAGCAGTAAATAGTCTGGAGGGTCCTCGTGGCTGTTCGCAGATTCTAAGGGTGGTACGTTGAGAAGTTGGTAGGGCTGGGGGAGTTGACCATGGTGTGAGTGAGTGTTGACTTCTAAACCTGCAGTCATAGGAATCTCGATGGGGGCTTGCGCAGGAACATTGGGAGGTTTCACATCTACAGAAGCAAACAAAAAATAACTATGAACAGCAAGTTCCCATAGACAGCATGTTCTGACAAGCAGCTAGACAGCGGCGTGTTATAATAGGATGCTGCTGGAGCTTTTGCCAGCGAGAAAGGTCCAGGAATGCAGCCTTTCATTTCTCCACAATAGAAAGGATGTTTGCCTTACAACTGTACACATCCAGAGCTTACCTTTACCTTTGTAATGACACATTTATCAAGGCCTTCTTCTCCACACTGCAGATATGGAGAGCTCTGTTATGTATGCTTTTTCCAAACCAGATCAGGAGTGGACTCTGCCTCTTTTTATGGCCCCAGCCCTGGATTATAGGCATGTGAGAACTAGACTAAATCTGCCCTGGGCAAACTAGGCCTACGGCTTGCCATACACAGAGATTTCATATCGACATTTTCTGAATGACTTGTCACTCTCAGTTGGTCTGTGAAGGTTGTTATGCACATTTGGCATCAGTTTGAGCCATTTCCGTACTCTTCCCCCCCCCCCCCCCCGCCACCCCCACCACCACCACCACCGACTTAAAAAAAGAAAAAAAAAAAAAAACAGCACATCTCCGACAGTGGATCCAGGATCCTGTTTTTTATTTCCGTTCTTCTGACGGATCAGTGATGTGAACTCCCCCTTACTTCTATATAATTGACATTTCAGGTCTTTAGTAGCGGTGCACTGCTGAAGCTTTCCTACGCAAAAATAATGTACGAAAGACAAAAGGACCACAGAGTCCGCCTAGAGGCAGCTTTTTATACCGTCTATTGCACATACAAACAAGTGACTGTCCAGAGAGACTGGTACAGATTCCTAAAACAAGTCAGTGGCTGGCACGGATGGTGCAGTGGAGAGAATACCCTAGTTATACACAGTCTTTTCAAGTACATATTAGCAGTGTGCTGGCCCTTTAAATGCATATATGACAAAGGCGAGATTGTTGCTTTCATGGTGATAATTGTATCCTGCCAGCACTAACCATTTGCTTCACACATGTCAAAAAATGGCGGTGACAAAGAATAAAGACTGCACAAATGTTGTTGTTTTTTTTCTGTGTTAACCATGTGTATGAAGCAGAGAATTTTGCGGACATCTACTTAATGCCTCCATTAGGCTACACGCACACGTGAAAGAAGAAAAAAAATAAATAAATAAATAAATATATAAATATATAATTTTTTTTTTTTTTACTTCCCCCAGCAAAACCCAGTCCCCATAGCTCTGTGAGCTTTTATGGTGTATAAAAATCAATTTGATACATATGCAAATTAACCTGAGATGAGTCAGAGCTTGAAAATATGACTCTTCTCTGGTCACACAAGTAAGATATGACTCGTTTATGTTAATTTGCATATGTATCAAATAGTTTTTTTTTACACAATAAAAGCACACAGAGCTATGGGGACTGGGTATTGAGGATGTGCTAGCGGCCATCTAGCAACCCATGTCCTCAGCTCTATACCCAAAATCCCGGTGACAGGTTCCCTTTAATAATGTCCCCCCCATGTAGGCCCCTTGGTAAAATAAACGTCCCCCATAGTGTGTGAATTTTTTATTTATTTTTTTACAGCCCCATCTTAAATAATGCCCCCATAGTGTCCCACAGCCAAAAACAAAAACCTCACCTTATTCACTTGCTCGCGCTGCAGCAGTCTTTTCTCTCTTCACAGAACGGGACCTGCCAAAGGTGCGCGATGATGTCACTGCGCGCTCCTACGTGGTTACGTCTCCACGCAGTATCGCAGGTCCTTCGGCAGGTCCTGCTCAATAAAGAGAGAAGAGACTGCCACTCTGCAAGCAAGTGGATGAGATGAGTTGAGTTATTTTTTCAACAGCTAAATGGCCTGGGTAAGGTGTACCCGTTTTTAACGGCCGTTAGACGGGTGCACTCCTGTCAAATCGGCTGTTAAAAACGGTCCCATTGATTTCAATGTGCGCTCCTGACCGTGAAAACGGCCAAAAATAGGACGTACTATTTTTGGACGGACGCTATTCACTGGCCCCATAGACTTTTATTGGTGCTACAAATGGCCTTAGACGGCCGTCACAAGGCCATTATTTACTTTCGTGTGCATGAGGCCTTATTCCGTTTGCTTTACCAGAAAAAGAAAATATAAATTAAAATCGGATTACAAGGATTCTAAAACCCAGACTACTAGGCCTCAAGGATCTCCTCAGGCTGTGCTTAAATGGATTTACTGCCTGCACAAATGGTGTGTAACTTTTGATGCGTCACAGTGACATTAAAAAAAGTTTTGATCGGTGGGGGTCTGAGTGCTGAGATCCTCACCAATCACTTGAACGAAGGCAAAAGAGGCGCTCACATAGTGCAAGGTCTCTCCTTGCTGCAGGAGATGGGCTCAACAGAAAGTCTGTGGGCCTGTCTCGATTCCATCTTTTGCAGCAAGGAGAGGGAGAATTATATGGAGGGCACTACTACTAAAAGGTCTACTCTCAGGGAGCATTATTACTGCAAGGAGAACTATTACCAATGAAGGCATTCATGGATAGAATTATTATTATTGGTGGGACCATTGGCACCCAGTCACTTATCCACTCATTTTATAGTTTGTTCTTGAAAAATGAAAGCTGCCCTGTGATTGGTTGTTATGGACAACAAAGACTATTTTGTTTTGCACTAGATTTGATAAATCTCCTCCATTGTTCTTTGTAATGTGGTAACCTGTTAGGGCAACAAAGTTTCTGTAGGGCAACAAAGTTTCTGTTTCACACAATTTCATAAATCTGCCTCAAAGTTTGAAAAAGATCTGGGCACGGAGGGAACTGTCCAGTGGGTAGCTCTCTTCCAGATTTTCCTTGCCCAACTCAGCTTGATTGACAGGACAGTCTCCAGTGAGCGCTGTGGCCTCTTCCTAGGTTTGTGACCTCACATTCAGTAGTCACATAGCCAATATGCAGCTCAGTCCCATTCAAGTGATTGGGGCTGAGCTGCAATTCCAAGCACAGCCAATATCCAATGGACAGAGCTATGCTTGATAAGCTGCAAGGCCATGGCCGTGGCACTCACCAGAGATCCAGTGAGCGCCGCACCTTCCTCAAAAAGGATAGGTTATCAATATAAGACCCTCTCCCATCAACTGTTTGAGGAGGCCGCAGCTTACCAAGAATACTGCTGTCTATTGGATAGCGACGGTGTTTGGTATCGCAGCTCGGCCCATTCACTTGAATGGGACTGAGCTATACCTATGCCATGTGAGGGATGAAAGTGATGTCACCTAGCCTAGGAAGAGGTCTAAGCCCTCATGGACTGCCGTAGCCTCTTTATACAGCTGATTGATGGTGCTGGGAGTTGGGCTCCTGAGGATAGGCCATTAATACGGAAATACCAGAAAACCCCTTTAACTCGAGAAATCAAGTGACGATTGCAGTAACAAAATTGCATACAACTCAGTCTACTACAGGCTGCAGCTGAAGACTGATAGCTAAAAATCAATTTTGTAGCGCTACAACATCAAAAAATAAAAATCTAGGAGAAGTCCTGGTCTAACCTGCTCCAAAAAAAGGTGGCCAACGATCAGCTGACAAACACTCATTTCGTGACAGATTGAAACTTACGTGCGCATAAAACTTGTTTGTTTGCCACATGTCAACAGGGGATGTGCTGCCGAATGGAGTGCAGTGGTTGGAGCTGTGTAGTTCCAGCTGCAGGACAGTTGATCAGAGGGACCCCTGCTGATCAGATCGTGATGGCCTATCCTAGACAACCCCTTTAAAATGAGCACTGATCAGATCTATCTCGTCATACCTGTTTGCCATTTCATTGGCAAAAGTGGCAGCAAAGCCGCCTCACTTCCAATCGGGTCATCTAAGGGGGTAGTAGATTGGGCAGACTAGATGGGCCAAATGGTTCTTATCTGCCGACACATTCTATGTTTCTATGTTATTAGCACAATAGGCAGAAAGGCACATGGCAAGAGACACCATCTATACTAGTTCTCCCCTTCCAAAGTGTGCATTCCTAGAGATGATCAAGAAATGGCTTCAATTCATAATCATTATCCTTACCTTCTTCAGTGGGATTAAATCCACAGATATCACATATGCTTCGAACCCACCGATTCATTTCCTCTTCACTTTCGGCCACTAAATAAAATATTCGGTCGATTGTTTTGATATCAAAAATATAACTATGTTCAAATTCTTTTTTGGGGAAAACCAGTCCAGCATCAACTTGCTCACAAAGGTTCAAGTCAATAATACGAATAGGCTTCTTAGCATGGTCATTCTTGTAGTATTCTAGCACATCGGGATCGCCTGTCAAACGTCCACTGCGAAGGACAAACCACCTCCGCTTCCATGCCTACAAGAGAATGAAGACAGTTGTAAATCACCTATACACATCCTCAACCAGGACACATTGCTAAAGATGCAAATAAAATATTTTTCCCATAGGTCAAAGACTAGAAAAATATTTTGCACCCATCATTGCTACTTCAGACGTAAGCCAATACTCCCAGATTTCCTGAACTTACCTGTCAAGTTAAAAACATACAAATGCTAAATCAGGATAAATTGTAACATACTAGACGTTAGACCCCAACTGTTCTACAGCCATCATGAGGATATCAGTGAAGAGAAACACAAATGCCACATAAGCCATAGGGCAACCCCAGTAAAGAAGCGCTGGCCAGAGTTGCTAACAGATTTTTTTTCTGGACGGCCTATGTAATGTCTGGGCTATACATATTGATCTGTCCGAATAGATCATCAATACCCGATCTGTGGAGGTACAACACCTGGCACCCCCACGACCACGATTAGCTGTCAGTGCAGCAAACTATGCTGTGTATGGAGCTGGAGGCAGACAGCTTTATACACCGTGTAGTGGCCATGCTAGGGTACTGCAGCTCAGCTCCCATAGGAGCTAAGCTTTGGTATGCCAGCACTGGAAACTACACAGTGTAGTGTCCCTGCGGCACGGCGGCCTTAAATAGCTTTACGGGGACAGTGTAGTGTGGGACCCTCACCGATCTGTTATGTATGACCTATCCTGAGGACAGATCATCAATATCTGTAGCCTGGAAAACCCCTTCAACAAATCAAACATTATATAAGCCTATAGGTCAGGGATCAGCAACCTCTGGCACTCCAACTGTTCTCAAACTACAACTCCCAGAATCCTCAGTTTCACTTCTATGATATTTACAAAAGCAGTAAGTCTGTATGTTGGGAATTGTAGTTTCACAGCAGCTGGAGTGCTGAAGGCTGCTGATCCCTGCTATAGGTGATCATACCAATATGAACACATCAGGAGCACCCACTGTAATCTCACAAATGATGACTATTACCATCATAACCTGTACAAACTCCAAGTTATTGGAGGACACCGGGAAAAAAAAATTGATGACCTGTATAGGAATTTGAAGACGGCTGGCAACCTTGGTGTGGACTTGGTACTAGGAAGCATCTGTGACTGGCAATCTGAGGAGCATCTGTGGCTTAGGAGCTAAAAAAATCATTTGTGGAACATATTTTAAAAGGGAACCTGTCATCAACTTTATGCCGCCCATACTAACAGCAGAATAAAGTAGAGAAAGGTTAGTTGATTTCAGCGGTCTGTCATATATAAAAAGGTAAAAGTGGTTGCCAAGAACCAACATCACAATCATTGCAGACTAAGCCTGGAAAAGAGTTATGGCCACCTGAGAAGAGTCCTGGTTATTCATGAATTCCTGCTATCCTTGCTGATGACTGACAGGCTTCTACCTAGTTTTCTCTCTAGGAGAGAACTGCCAATCATCAGCAGATGGGCGGGAGAGCAGGAGATTATGAATAGCCAGGACTCTTCTCAGGTAGATTTGACTCTTTTCTAGGCCCAGGCTGCAATGATTATGATGCTGGTTCTCAGCAACCATTTTCTTTTAGCTCATGAGTGACACACCACTGAAATCAGCATTTGTCACTATTTTATTCTGCCCTTAGTGAGGTCAGCATAACGTTGATGACAGGTTCCCTTTAAGCTGAGCTTATACGCTGCAGCCACAGTGCAACACATAAAACCACACAGAGACGGGTTTTAGGTCACATTGCAGCTGCAAGGTGAGAACACAGCTCACTTTTGCCAGAGGGAATTTTACATTTGAGGGAGAGGTATTACAATGAATACTTCCCAACACACAGCACAAAAACATGAATGCTTCAGAAAGTGAATTCCAGTTGGACATTTTAATACTGTATATTCATTTGGTGACACGAAACTCAAACTTTACGAGAGAGAGGTTCTGAATTGGTGTCAGAGGCCAAACGTCACCTCGTTACAAATAGTCATCCTTTTCACTACATCCTCTATTTATTTATTTTCAGTGGGGAGGGGAAAAAGTCTGAATTGTTTGGATTACTCATCAAAATGACTCTTTCCAGAGTTGTGCTTCCCTCTGATGTCTAATTGCTTTGCGCTGTACATAACTAAACCGCTAACTTTAGTATATAAGCACCTGCTACTCTTTATGTTGGTTCCTTTTGATAAATGAGTCACTCATTGGGACTGACACAGATTAGACGAGAATGATGGGGGGGGGGGGGAAGCAAATTACTAACTGTGCACTTTAATAGGGCATATACAAAGGTCTTCTGGCTGCTAGTACAAAGAAGAGTTTAGTAGTAGCATAAAGCGTGATGCCAGACAAGCAAACTGACATCAGCACCCATGCTAATCATAGTACAAAAGTGCCTTTGTTTTTGTCAGATTGCACAAAACTCCACATAAATTACTCTTTGTAACTGAAGAATATCTCGCATTCTTACGACGCTTCTATTTTTGGATGTAACATATTCAGGACTGCAGTACTGATCTTGCCTGTCTGGTTTAGTTTTTACTTATAATAAAAAAATAAAAAATAAAACAACAACTAACATCTGAAAGCAAAACTAGAAAATGATGACTTTGCCTAGAAAACAAGTTACACTGCACATTTAGAAAAGCTGGATTTATACAGGGACCAGCAGTCATTACACAAGCTAATAATCAGGAGAATAAATAAAGAGCATGCAAGTTGTCCTGCAACGGCTGAGAACGAAACAAAGTGTGTGTGTAACCCAAGTCCTAATGGGGTTTGCCCATCTGGACATTTACAGCATACATCAGAGGTGCTGAGAATGGACAAGTGGCTATGATGCTCTGGAAACAGCCAAGTAAGTACATGCAGCTATTATCCAAAGTCCTACTGAAGGGAATGGAGAGAGCTCTGCAACCGCTTCTACCCCTTCATGCCTGGAGGAGCGAGACAGGGGTGGGACCTGCACCTAGTAGACATTTATGGCATAACCTGTTTTAAAACAAAGGCCGTTATGTATAAATACACGTGGTTCTCGAATCCACAAAAAAATAATAAATATATATATATCAATTTTCTATTCTACGGATCAGTGGAAAAGAAACCACATCTGTGTTGCAGTCCGTGGTTTCTAATGACCCATTGACCTAAATACTTCTACAGAACGTTACCTCCAGAATACGAAAAGCATCCTCCAATTTTCTGGCTTACCCACAGGAGAGAATAAGAGCCGCTCTCGCCCTGGATGACCCATCTCAGAACATACATACACTTGGAAACCAGTAAATCTATCAGCGTATGTTCCTATTTCAGGTAATGTAAGCCAAGACTATGATTTATGGAACTTATGTAATGAAAACATGAATATGATTTGTAGGACCTTGAGGTAGCAACCGCGAGTAGTAAGCCAAGACTGGAGGATTGTTGACGAGGCAAATGCAAATAAATGAAATGCATGTTAATTAGCACTTTAGGAAATTGTTGTCCAGGAAGTAAAACTGATATAGAAGTGAACAAATAAGGAAAAAACAGGCTGAATGGAAGTTTCCACTCCAGTGACCACCATCCTCATCATCTGTTCCGCATGCACATTTGGATAACATTTCCTGTTTTTGAACTATTGTCACCACTAGCTAGTTTTTTTTGCTGTTGCTTCTAACTTTAGCTGAGCTGTGTAAACATCCAAACGCACTAAAAATAAGGATTTCTGCACATTAGTTAAAGGTAAAGTTTATTTTCTCTAGATAAATTGCTTGAAGTGGACTAAAAACGTTCTCTCCAGTTGGAAGTGACCATGCTGCATCACTTCGTCTGCCTCTTCTTACCCTGATGCGCCCATCACTCTGGAACAGGGTAAATCTGGGCTCATCAGACCACATCACCTTCTTCCATTGCTCCAGAGTCCAATCTTTATGCTCCCTAGAAAATTGAAGCCTCTTTTCCTGGTTTGACTCACTGATTAGTGAATGTCCAAAGTAGTTTGTCTGTGGCATTATTTTCTTGAAGCGGCTCAGCACCTTGTCTTCATAAACTGGAAGGGGCATCTCCAGATGAGCTGAATTTCCAGCTTAAAGGAATCAGCTGTTTAGTGATTTGAACTGGCTTCATCACAATGTCGCACAAAATTCTTCACCTCACATCTTTTTGCTTGCAGCGTTAAAATCAACCATTGCTGACTCTAAACATTTCACAACGACTTGTACCAATAGTGTCGCCACTCTGCCTTTGCTTTCAGTTCTTCAAAAATGCATTTTGCAAGTTCCCAGAAGATGCTTCCAGGAACAGTGTTCCCTTCATTCGCTTTTCTTTAATCCATAAATACAGCAACCTCTCCATCTTGACAATAAATCTGTGCCCTTTTGCACGGTCAGTCATTTTACTGCTGTTAGGGCTGTTTCACACGAGCGGATGCCGTGCGTGGCATCCGCTCCGTGAAAGAGTGCCAAGACCCGATGCGGACTGCAGAGGCACGGAGCATTATCAGTCATGTTAATGCTCCGTGTCTCTGCAGTCTGCATCGGGTCTTGGCACTCTTTCACGGAGCGAATGCCACGCACGGCATCCGCTCGTGTGAAACAGCCCTTAAGGCCTCGTTCACATCTCTGCTTCAGAGATCCATCTGCCAGATCCAGAGCAAATGCTGGGCGTACAAAAAAAGTTGTCAGGGCCAAAACTCTGAATTTATGCTTCACCGTGCTTAGCCTCCTCCCGACCGCCTAACGCAGGGATGCGTCCTGCGGGCGGCCGGGTTATTCCTCCGGGACGCGCGGCTGAGAAGTTGATCTACAGCCTGCCGGCAGCAATCATTCGCTGGCAGGCTGTAGATGCGATTTTTTTAAACCCCAAAAACCCAAAAAGGTATATTAGATGCTGTTTTGATAACAGCGTCTAATATACCTGCTACCTGGTCCTCTGGTGGTCCCTTTTGCTAGGATCGACCACCAGGAAACACAGGCAGCTCTCTGTAAGTAGCACCAATCACCACACTACACCCCCCCCCCCATCACTTATTAACCCCTGATCACCCCATATAGACTCCCTGATCACCCCCCCCCCCCTTGTCATTGATCACCCCCCCCTGTAAGGCTCCATTCAGACGTCCGTATGTGTTTTGCGGATCCGCAAATTGCCAGAACTATATAGAAAATGCCTTTTCTTGTCCGCAATTGTGGACAAGAATAGGACATGTTCTATAGGATATACAAAAAACGCAGTGTTCGCCCGATCAGGCCTGATCTTGTGCGCAGACTTGTGTTCAGTCCGCCCCACCGCAGTGACCGAAATGTATTTTTTTTCTGATCACTGCAAAAACACTGTAAAATCGCTGCGGCGCTATAAAGATCACTTTTGAGGGGCATGGCGAGTTCATAGAAGATTTTTTTGGGGGGACAAGTTAGCGGAAATTTTTAGTTTTTTCTTACAAAGTCTCATATTCCGCTAACTTGTGACAAAAAAAATAAAATAAAAAAAGAATCTTACATAAACTCACCATACCCCTCACGGAATCCAAATGCGTAAAAATGCCCTGTGAAAGGTACTCATTGGAATTTGGGCCCCTTTGCGCATCTTGGCTGCAAAAAAGTGTCACACATGTGGAAGAAGTAGGGCAATGTGGTTTGGGGTGTATTTTTACATATACCCATGCTGGGTGAGCGAAATATCTCTGTAAATTGACAACTTTGTATAATTTTTTTTTTAAACTTGTCATTTACAGAGATATTTCTCACATGTAAAAATACACCCCAAAACACATTGCCCTACTTCTCCCGAGTACGGCGATACCACATGTGTGACACTTTCTTGCAGCCTAAGTGCGCAAAGGGGCCCAAATTCCAATGAGTACCTTTAGAATTTCACAGGGCATTTTTACGCATTTGGATTCCAAACTACTTCTCACGCTTTACGGCCCCTAAAATTCAAGGGCAGTATAAATACCCCACATGTGCCCCTATTTTGGAAAGAAGATACCCCAAGGTATTCCGTGAGGGGTATGGCGAGTTCATGTAAAATTTTATTTTTTGTCACAAGTTAGTGGAATATGAGACGTTGTAAGAAAAAAAAAAATAATAATTACATTTCCGCTAACTTGTGACAAAAAATAAAAACTTCCATGAACTCACTATGCCCATTAGTGAATACCTCAGGGTGTCTACTTTCCGAAATGGAGTCATTTGTGGGGTGTTTCTATACTGTTTGGGCATTGTAGAACCTCAGGAAACATGACAAGTGCATAAATTAATTTTTTTGCACCATAGTTTGTAAACACTATAACTTTTACCCAAACCAATATATACACTTATTGCATTTTTTTTTTTTTAAGCAAAGACATGTAGAACAATAAATTTAGAGAAAATTTTATATAGAAATGTAGTTTTATTTCAAAAATTTTACAACAGAAAGTGAAAAATGTCATTTTTTTGCAAAACTTTGTCATTTTCAAATAATATTAAAAAAAAGTAAAAATGTCTACAGCAATGAAATACCACCAAATGAAAGCTCCATTAGTGAGAAGAAAAGGAGGTAAAATTCATATGGGTGGTAAGTTGTATGACCGAGCAATAAACCGTGAAAGTAGTGTAGTGCAGAATTGTAAAAAGTCATCTGGTCATTAACCACTTCAGCCCCGCTAGGTGAAACCCCCTTCATGACCAGAGCACTTTTTACACTTCGGCACTACACTACTTTCACCGTTTATCGCTCGGTCATGCAACTTACCACCCAAATGAATTTTACCTCCTTTTCTTCTCACTAATGGAGCTTTCATTTGGTGGTATTTTATTGCTGCTGACATTTTTACTTTTTTTGTTATTAATCAAAATGTAACGATTTTTTTGCAAAAAAATGACATTTTTCACTTTCAGCTGTGAAATTTTGCAAAAAAAAACGACATCCATATATAAATTTTTCGCTAAATTTATAGTTCTACATGTCTTTGATAAAAAAAAAATGTTTGGGCAAAAAAAAAATGGTTTGGGTAAAAGTTATAGCATTTACAAACTATGGTACAAAAATTTGAATTTCCGCTTTTTGAAACGGCTCTGACTTTCTGAGCACCTGTCATGTTTCCTGAGGTTCTACAATGCCCAAACAGTAGAAAACCCCCACAAATGACCCCATTTCGGAAAGTAGACACCCTAAGGTATTCGCTGATGGGCATAGTGAGTTCATAGAACTTTTTATTTTTTGTCACAAGTTAGCGGAAAATGATGATGATTTTTATTTTTTATTTTTTTCTTACAAAGTCTCATATTCCACTAACTTGCGACAAAAAATAAAAAATTCTAGGAACTCACCATGCCCCTCACAGAATACCTTGGGGTGTCTTCTTTCCAAAATGGGGTCACTTGTGGGGTAGTTATACTGCCCTGGCAATTTAGGGGCCCAAATGTGTGAGAAGTACCTTGCAATCAAAATGTGTAAAAAATGACCGGTGAAATCCAAAAGGTGCACTTTGGAATATGCGCCCCTTTGCCCACCTTGGCAGCAAAAAAGTGTGACACATCTGGTATCGCCGTACTCAGGAGAAGTTGGGCAATGTGTTTTGGGGTGTCATTTTACATATACCCATGCTGGGTGAGAAAAATATCTTGGTCAAATGCCAACTTTGTATAAAAAAATGGGAAAAGTTGTCTTTTGCCAAGATATTTCTCTCACCCAGCATGGGTATATGTAAAATGACACCCCAAAACACATTCCCCAACTTCTCCTGAGTACGGCGATACCAGATGTGTCACACTTTTTTGCAGCCAAGGTGGGCAAAGGGGCGCATATTCCAAAGTGCACCTTTCAGATTTTGCAGGCCATTTTTTACACATTTTGATTGCAAAGTTCTTCTCACACATTTGGGCCCCTAAATTGCCAGGGCAGTATAACTACGCCACAAGTGACCCCATTTTGGAAAGAAGACACCCCAAGGTATTCCGTGAGGGGCATGGCGAGTTCCTAGAATTTTTTATTTTTTGTCACAAGTTAGCGGAAAATGATGATTTTTTTTTTTTCTCTTTTTTCCTTACAAAGTCTCATATTTCACTAACTTGCGACAAAAAATAAAAAATTCTAGGAACTCGCCATGCCCCTCACGGAATACCTTGGGGTGTCTTCTTTCCAAAATGGGGTCACTTGTGGCGTAGTTATACTGCCCTGGCAATTTAGGGGCCCATATGTGTGAGAAGTACTTTGCAATCAAAATCTGTAAAAAATGACCGGTGAAATCCGAAAGGTGCACTTTGGAATATGTGCCCCTTTGCCCACCTTGGCATCAAAAAAAGTGTCACACATCTGGTATCGCCGTACTCAGGAGAAGTTGGGGAATGTGTTTTGGGGTGTCATTTTACATATACCCATGCTGGGTGAGAGAAATATCTTGGCAAAGGACAACTTTTCCCATTTTTTTATACAAAGTTGGCATTTGACCAAGATATTTTTCTCACCCAGCATGGGTATATGTAAAATGACACCCCAAAACACATTGCCCAACTTCTCCTGAGTACGGCGATACCAGATGTGTCACACTTTTTTGCTGCCAAGGTGGGCAAAGGGGCACATATTCCAAAGTGCACCTTTCGGATTTTGCAGGGCATTTTTTACACATTTTGATTGCAAAGTTCTTCTCACACATTTGGGCCCCTAAATTGCCAGGGCAGTATAACTACCCCACAAGTGACCCCATTTTGGAAAGAAGACACCCCAAGGTATTCCGTGAGGGGCATGGTGAGTTCCTAGAATTTTTAATTTTTTGTCGCAAGTTAGTGGAATATGAGACTTTGTAAGGAAAAAAGAAAAAAAAAGAAAAATCATCATTTTCCGCTAAATTGTGACAAAAAATAAAAAATTCTAGGAACTCGCCGTGCCCCCCACGGAATACCTTGGGGTGTCTTCTTTCCAAAATGGGGTCACTTGTGGCGTAGTTATACTGCCCTGGCAATTTAGGGGCCCAAATGTGTAAGAAGTACCTTGCAATCAAAATGTGTAAAAAATGGCCTGCGAAATCCGAAAGGTGCCCCTTTGCCCACCTTGGCTGCAAAAAAGTGTCACACATGTGGTATCGCCGTACTCAGGAGAAGTTGGGCAATGTGTTTTGGGGGGTCATTTTACATATACCCATGCTGGGTGAGAGAAATATCTTGGCAAAAGACAACTTTTCCCATTTTTTTATACAAAGTTGGCATTTGACCAAGATATTTTTCTCACCCAGCATGGGTATATGTAAAATGACACCCCAAAACACATTCCCCAACTTCTCCTGAGTACGGCGATACCACATGTGTGACACTTTTTTGCAGCCTAGATGCGCAAAGGGGCCCAAATTCCTTTTAGGAGGGCATTTTTAGACATTTGGATCCCAGACTTCTTCTCATGCTTTAGGGCCCCTAAAAAGCCAGGGCAGTATAAATACCCCACATGTGACCCCACTTTGGAAAGAAGACACCCCAAGGTATTCAATGAGGGGCCTGGCGAGTTCCTAGAATTTATTTTTTTTTTGCATAAGTTAGCGGATATTGATTTTTTTTGTTTATTTCTCACAAAGTCTCACTTTCCGCTAACTTAGGACAAAAATTTCAATCTTTCATGGACTCAATATGCCCCTCACGGAATATCTTGGGGTGTCTTCTTTCCGAAATGGGGGTCACATGTGGGGTATTTATACTGCCCTGGCTTTTTAGGGGCCCTAAAGCGTGAGAAGAAGTCTGGAATATAAATGTCTAAAAATGTTTACGCATTTGGATTCCGTGAGGGGTATGGTGCGTCCATGTGAGATTTTATTTTTTGACACAAGTTAGTGGAATATGAGACTTAGTAAGAAAAAACAAAAACAAAAACAAACAAAAAATTTCCGCTAACTTGGGCCAAAAAAAATGGCTGAATTGGAGCCTTACCAGGGGGGGGGGGGGGGAGTGATCAATGACAGGGGGGTGATCAATGACAGGGGGGTGATCACCCATATAGACTCCCTGAACACCCCCCTGTCATTGATCACCCCCCCTGTAAGGCTCCATTCAGACATCCGCATGATTTTTTACGGATCCATGGATACATGGATCGGATCCACAGAACGCATGCGGACGTCTGAATGGAGCCTTACAGGGGGGTGATCAATGACAGGGGGTGATCAGGGTAATCACCCCCCTGTCACTGACCACCCCCCCTGTAAGGCTCCATTCAGACATCCGCATGATTTTTTACGGATCCATGGATACATGGATCGGATCCACAAAATGCATGCGGACGTCTGAATGGAGCCTTACAGGGGGGTTATCAATGACAGGGGGTGATCAGGGTAATCAGGGTGATCACCCCCCTGTCACTGATCACCCCCCCTGTAAGGCTCCATTCAGACATCCGCATGATTTTTTACGGATCCATGGATACATGGATCGGATCCACAGAACGCATGCGGACGTCTGAATGGAGCCTTACAGGGGGGTTATCAATGACAGGGGGTGATCAGGGTAATCAGGGTGATCACCCCCCTGTCACTGATCACCCCCCCTGTAAGGCTCCATTCAGACATCCGCATGATTTTTTACGGATCCATGGATACATGGATCGGATCCACAAAATGCATGCGGACGTCTGAATGGAGCCTTACAGGGGGGTTATCAATGACAGGGGGTGATCAGGGTAATCAGGGTGATCACCCCCCTGTCACTGATCACCCCCCCTGTAAGGCTCCATTCAGACATCCGCATGATTTTTTACGGATCCATGGATACATGGATCGGATCCACAAAATGCATGCGGACGTCTGAATGGAGCCTTACAGGGGGGTTATCAATGACAGGGGGTGATCAGGGAGTGTATATGGGTGATCACCCGCCTGTCATTGATCACCCCCTGTAAGGCTCCATTCAGACGTCCGCATGTGTTTTGCGGATCCGATCCATGTATCCGTAAAAATCATGCGGACGTCTGAATGGTGCCTTACACGGGGGTGATCAATGACGGGGGTGATCAATGACAGGGGGTGATCAGGGAGTGTATATGGGTGATCACCCGCCTGTCATTGATCACCCCCCTGTAAGGCTCCATTCAGACGTCCGCATGATTTTTACGGATACATGGATCGGATCCGTAAAAATCATGCGGACGTCTGAACGGAGCCTGACAGGGGGGTGATCAATGACAGGGCGGTGATCAATGACAGGGGGGTGATCAGGGAGTTTATATGGGGTGATCATGGGTGATCAGGGGTTTATAAGGGGTTAATAAGTGACGGGGGGGGGGGTGGGGGGGTGTAGTGTAGTGTAGTGTGGTGTTTGGTGCGACTGTACTGACCTACCTGAGTCCTCTGGTGGTCGATCCTAACAAAAGGGACCACCAGAGGACCAGGTAGGAGGTATATTAGACGCTGTTATGAAAACAGCGTCTAATATACCTGTTAGGGGTTAAAAAATTCGGATCTCCAGCCTGCCAGCGAGCGATCGCCGCTGGCAGGCTGGAGATCCACTCGCTTACCTTCCGTTCCTGTGAGCGCGCGCGCCTGTGTGCGCGCGTTCACAGGAAATCCCGGCCCTCGCGAGATGACGCGTATATGCGTCGTCGTGCGCAGGGCTGCCACCTCCGGACCGCACATCTGCGTTAGGCGGTCCGGAGGTGGTTAAGGGGGGTTAAGCTAGGGGAGCTGAGGTGGTTAAAAGGGGTTGTCAGGGTTCAGAGCTGAACCTGGACATGCGCTTATTTTCACCCAGGCAGCACCCCTGAGGCTAGCATCTCCCTTGCCCTGCACTAGATCGCGCAGGGCACGGGCTCTTGCTTATCATAACACACTACCGGGTGGAAGCAGCGTGTTCGGTGACGTTACCTGCTCTTTGGGCGGGTGACATCACCGGGCTTCCTGGCAGCCCCATGGAGAGCCCGATTCTTCAATGGAACTCCGGAAAATGCCTTTGCCCTGCGCAATTTAGCGCAGGGCAAAGAAGAGCATTGGAGCATGAACTGCTCAGATGCTCAAGTCAGGGGGGCTGTCTGGGTGATAATCGGGGTATACAGGTCCTTCTCAAAAAATTAGCATAATGTGATAAAGTTCAGTATTTTCTGTAATGTACTGATAAACATTAGACTTTCATATATTTTAGATTCATTACACACCAACTGAAGTAGTTCAAGCCTTTTATTGTTTTAATATTGATGATTTTGTCATACAGCTCATGAAAACCCAAAATTCCTATCTCAAAAAATTAGCATATCATGAAAAGGTTCTCTAAATGAGCTATTAACCTAATCATCTGAATCAACTAATTAACTCTAAACACCTGCAAAAGATTCCTGAGGCTTTTAAAAACTCCCAGCCTGGTTCATTACTCAAAACCGCAATCATGGGTAAGACTGCCGACCTGACTGCTGTCCAGAAGGCCATCATTGAAACCCTCAAGCAAGAGGGTAGGACACAGAAAGAAATTTCTGAATGAATAGGCTGTTCCCAGAGTGCTGTATCAAGGCACCTCAGTGGGAAGTCTGTGGAAAGGAAAAAGTGTGGCAGAAAACGCTGCACAACGAGAAGAGGTGACCGGACCCTGAGGAAGATTGTGGAGAAGGACCGATTCCAGAACTTGGGGGACCTGCGGAAGCAGTGGACTGAGTCTGGAGTAGAAACATCCAGAGCCACCGTGTACAGGCGTGTGCAGGAAATAGGCTACAGGTGCCGCATTCCCCAGGTCAAGCCACTTTTGAACCAGAAACAGCGGCAGAAGCGCCTGACCTGGGCTACAGAGAAGCAGCACTGGACTGTTGCATGTCATTCGGAAATCAAGGTGCCAGAATCTGGAGGAAGACTGGGGAGAGGGAAATGCCAAAATGCCTGAAGTCCAGTGTCAAGTACCCACAGTCAGTGATGGTCTGGGGTGCCATGTCAGCTGCTGGTGTTGGTCCACTGTGTTTTATCAAGGGCAGGGTCAATGCAGCTAGCTATCAGGAGATTTTGGAGCACTTCATGCTTCCATCTGCTGAAAAGCTTTATGGAGATGAAGATTTCATTTTTCAGCACGACCTGGCACCTGCTCACAGTGCCAAAACCACTGGTAAATGGTTTACTGACCATGGTATTACTGTGCTCAATTGGCCTGCCAACTCTCCTGACCTGAACCCCATAGAGAATCTGTGGGATATTGGGAAGAGAAAGTTGAGAGACGCAAGACCCAACACTCTGGATGAGCTTAAGGCCGCTATCGAAGCATCCTGGGCCTCCATAACACCTCAGCAGTGCCACAGGCTGATTGCCTCTATGCCACGCCGCATTGAAGCAGTCATTTCTGCAAAAGGATTCCCGACCAAGTATTGAGTGATAACTGAACATAATTATTTGAAGGTTGACTTTTTTTGTATTAAAAACACTTTTCTTTTATTGGTCGGATGAAATATGCTAATTTTTTTAGATAGGAATTTGGGGTTTTCATGAGCTGTATGCCAAAATCATCAATATTAAAACAATAAAAAGCTTGAACTGCTTCAGTTGGTGTGTAATGAATCTAAAATATATGAAAGTCTAATGTGTATCAGTACATTACAGAAAATAATGAACTTTATCACAATATGCTAATATTTTGAGAAGGACCTGTATGTCCAGGTTCAGCTCTGAACCTGTACAACTCCTTAAGGACACAGCCCTATTTCACCTTAAGGACCAGGCCATTTTTTGCAAATCTGACCAGTGTCAACTTTAAAACGCTTTGACTTATCCAGGCCATTCTGACACTGGTAAAATTAAGTAAAAAAAAAAAAAACAAAACATTTTTATTTATAAAAAATACCAAAAAAAAAAAAAGGAAAAATTGCAAATTTCCAAGTTTCAATTTCTCTACTTCTATAATACATAGTAATACTTTCAAAAATAGTTATTACTTTACATTCCCCATATGTCTACTTAATGCTTGAATCATTTTGGGAATGATATTTTATTTTTTGGGGATGTTACAAGGCTAAGTAGTTTAGAAGCAAATCTTGAAATTTTTCAGAAATTTTCAAAAACCCAATTTTTAGGGACCAGTTCAGGTCTGAAGTCACTTTGCAAGGCTTACATAATAGAAACCACCCAAAAATGACCTCATTCTATAAACTACACCCCTCAAGGTATTCAAAACTGATTTTACAAACTTTGTTAACCCTTTAGGTGTTCCACAAGAATTAATGGAAAATAGAGATACAATTTCAAAATTTCACTTTTCTGGGAGATTTTCCATTTTAAGAATTTGTTTTCCGGTTACAAAACAAGGGTTAACAGACAAACCAAACTCAATATTTATGGCCTTGATTCTGTAGTTTACAGAAACACCCCATATGTGGTCGTAAACCGCTGTACGGGCACACGGCAGGGCACAGAAGGAAAGGAATGCCATATGGTTTTTGGAAGGCAGGTTTTGATGGACTGTTTTTTTTTTGACACCATGTCCCATTTGAAGCCCCCCTGATGCACCCCTAGAGTAGAAACTCCAAAAAAGTGGCCCCATTTTAGAAACTACGGGATAGGGTGGCATTATTGTTGGTACTAGTTTAGGGTACATATGATTTTTGGTTGCTCTATATTACACTTTTTGTGAGGCAAGATAACGAGAAATAGCTGTTTTGGCACAGTTATTTTTTGTTATTTACAACATTCATCTGACAGGTTAGATCATGTGATATTTTTATAGACCAGGTTGTCACAGATGCGGCGATACCTAATATGTATACTTTATTTATTTGGCCCCTTTCACACGGGCGAGTTTTCCGTGCGGGTGCGATGCGTGCGGTGAACGTATTACACCCGCACTGAATCCTGACCCATTCATTTCTATGGGGCTGTGCACATGAGCGGTGATTTTCACGCATCACTTGTGCGTTGAGTGAAAAATCGCAGCATGCTCTATATTGTCCGATTTTCACGCGGCGCAGGCCCCATAGAAGTGAATGGGAAGCGTGAAAATCGCATAGCATCCGCAAGCAAGTATGGATGCGGTGCGATTTTCACCAGGATTTTGGGTATAGAGCTGAGGACATGGGTTGCTAGATCACCGCTAGCACATCCGCAATACCCAGTCCCCATAGCTCTGTGTGCTTTTATTGTGTAAAAAAAACTATTTGATACATATGCAAATTAACCCGAGGTGAGTCCTGTACATGACATGAGTCAGGGACAGGACTCATCTCGGGTTAATTTGCATATGTATCAAATCGTTTTTTTTCCACAATAAAAGCACACAGAGCTATGGGGACTGGGTATTGCAGATGTGCTAGCGGCCATCTAGCAGCCCATGTCCTCAGCTCTATACAAAAAATCCCGGTGACAGGTTCCCTTTAAAGACTGATCAGTTCTGAGCAGATGCAGACGGCTGTATTATCTGAACGGATCAGTCCATGACGGATCCACACAAAACGTGAGTGAAAGTAGCCTTAAGAATTTGCCATCCTTTTTTTATGTACAGAGATGACATGCTGTAGTAGCACCCTTTGGATTTTCTGTCTTTTCCATAAGACCAGGAACTGATGGACTCCTTATCTCTGCTCTTTGACCTTCTAAACACTCATAGCTCAGTTCTTATCTTTACTGATAAGAATGTGGCTTAAATAAGCTTTTATGACCTCTCAGTAGTTTAGAGATAAGATTTATTAGATGACTGGCACAAAGTGAAAGTACCAGTCACACAGCTAGAAAAACTGTTAACTCTTTGTGACAGAACGGCTCAATATTTTTAATAAAGGGCAATTGAAAAAATGATTTTCAGATAAAAATGAGTAACATGCAATAATAAAAAAAAAAAAAAATGCCTCTGAAGGTGTGCATAGCCTTTAAGGAGTGTCATAACTTTCTTTTTTACTGATATGAATACCGGTAAATTTGCATTATAATTTTTTTTTTGTGCTGTTTGAGGCTACTTGCAATCCACTGCTTAATTTCATGCACAGTTTCAGCCCCCTGATCTATGGAGGCCATGGTCTCTTCATATTTGCAACAGAGCCAGTTTGATGTCATTTCCGAACCAGACTCTAAATACAATATTTAGCTGGTGGTTTTCTTCCTGGCTGATTGTCAGCAAAATCGTCTTGCGCTTCGCACATCCTTGCCTTCCACAATCACTATTCTCTGTGGTCATTAAGAGGTTAAACTGCAGGTTCCAGCATGTAACAGTTGGAGATTCAGAGGTAGTAGGTCAGGGATAATGTATTCCTCTGTTCCCAAGGCTAAATACAGTGACATCAGAGGAATGTAGGACTCTTATTATAAAATAATAACACTATGTTTGAAAGCACATGGATGAGCCAAGAAAATGATACCACAAGGGTCTATATGTGCAGTTTTTTTTTTAAACTTCAGTCCCTATGTAGGTCAATAAGTCTCCAAAACTACAAACAAACCATAGGTATAGTCTGATCCTACTCCTAGTCATGAGCTACTCGCTACCACCTGCTTGCTTTTTGCTAAGCTACCAATGACAGAAGAAATACATGTGATGGAGCATGCATTTCAGATGCAAAAGAGGAAAAGAACTGGTTCCGTAAGTGACCATGCCCATTCAGCGTTTCTACCTCATACACTTATGGCATAACAACAGGGTAAATCTGGGATCCTTACCGATCACATAGGTGGAACCCACACCTCTAAGGAGGGACAGATAAAGGGGCGGACTGGGAACTTAAAGTGGCCCAAAAGCGTTCACTCTACGGTGGTCGTCAATAGCTACCATTTTCCAAAGGAGCTCTCAAAAATTAAAGTTGGAATCTGGTTGCTATGGGCAACTAAGCAAGTTTTGATAAATCTACCTCTATAGGCGTTTGCTTGACTTTTTCTCTAGTGCCCATGACTAATGGAGAGGGGCCAAATTCTCCATTTTGCTGTAATGGCAAAAAGCAAAAGAATATTTGGGAAATTGAAGTGATGAGCCCCATTCTCCCGATAGTTCTCTCCTCTAGGACCTTTTTATAGGTATCCATTTAAAAATAAATAAAAACCACTCGTCAAATGCTTGAGGCCTTGGTGCAGTTTTGACACATCCTTGTCAAGTGCTTCAATCTACAGCGGGCTCCATTAATTGAATAGGACAGCACCATTTACTCGGTCTTCATTGTTAATGTACGTGCAACATCGGCAAAACCGCACAGCCATTACAATGCAGACCGACTAGATTCCGAGATACAAATTACTTATTTAAAGGGGCTCTGCAGTTTGTTTAAACTGATGATCTATCCTCTGGATAAATCATCAGCATCTGATCGGCGGGGGTCAGATACCCAGGACCCGCGCCGATCAACTGTTAGAGAAGGCAGCGGCGCTCCAGTAGCGCCGCAGCCTTCTTGCCGTTTACCGCCGGCCCAGTGACGTCACGACTAGTATCAACTGGCCTGGGCGGGGCTTAGCTCTGTTCACTTGAATGGAGCTTAGCCCTGCCCAGGCCAGTTGATACTAGTCGTGATGTCAATGGGCCGGCGGTAAACAGCGAGAAGGCTGTGGCGCTGCTGGAGCGCCGCTGCCTTCTCAAACAGCTGATCGGCAGGGGGCCTGGGTGTCGGACCCCCGCCGATGAGATTCTGATGATCTATCCAGAGGAAAGATAATCAGTTTAAAAAAAAAATTAAAGGGGTTCTGCAGTTTATTTAAAGAGCCTTATTACGTAGGTAAACTAAATACAAAATTAGAGACAAGATTTGATATTTTATCCTATTAGGCTATAAAAACAAAAAAATAAGCTCATCCCATATAGTAATGCTCTAAAGCACATAGGATAGTCAGATGCTGTGTGCATATGTACCTGTATAGACCGAGTCCGACGGACTCTACTGATGAATGTGTGTCACGATACTAAAAGTTCAGTGGCTTTCAGATTCCTTTGCTCAAAAAAAAAAAAAATGCTATCCCCATCACATAAGCATGTGTGACCAAAGAAACACACAGCAATCATCAACTAAAAGAGCAATAAAACGACAACAACAAGAAAACCTACCGCACAGCACAATATTGAAATACGGCAGAGTGAGAAATACAAAGCAAGGGTGGAGTCCATTCAATTGTCCCCTGTACCATCAGCTCCTGGTGTGTAATGCAGACACAGCTTCGACTCTTAGCAAAAGGAAGCTGGTGGAGGTCTTCAGTGGTAAAGCACCACGGCCACTCCGGCAACTAGGGAGTTAATGAGTGGACAGAAGAAAAGCAGCCTTCATCCACGCCACAGGACATTGGCAATGCTCATCCAAAACTCGCATTTGACACAGCAGCAGAGACAGCCTCATAGTCAACACTGCTCCTGAAAGCAAAGTGGCAGCACAGAGGGGACAGCAAATTACCTTTGTCTTCCCGGCAGAAAACCAAAATGATGCACAGGCTTGTGAGGGAAGAGAGTTTAAACATGCAGCGGAGGATCTCTTTCCTGTAAGCTTTCCATCTCCATGCAGTCCCCCATCCCTATAACCTTTGACCAACAGGAAGCAGACACAATGGAAGTGGAAATAACAGTGGCTGCAATCATCCAGCATGAGTTCATGCATGAGAGGTGGGGGGCTGCCTCCCTCTCGCAGCTGAGGGGTGAAGAAAGCGAAACCAGCGCTTCTCCCTAATAAATCTGCTTTAAAAACAGGTGACTGGGAGGTGAGAGCTAGAGCCTCATCACGGTCTGCTTCACAGACTGGCATTAAAAGGGAGGTCTAAGAGAAATATATATATACATTGCTTGAGAAAGGCTCACACATTGAGCCGAAACGTCGCTTGTCCCATATGGGTAATTAAAGTATTTTCATTTTTTTACTTGATGGAGTGCTGCCCTCTTTTGTCATTTTATCTATTTGGATTGGCTTTTATCCGTATCTGGGCCAGCTGCACCCACATTTTTCATTGACGGTGCTGCCACTGAATCTTTTCTCTGTATATGTATGTATGTATGTATGTGTATATATATATATACATACATATATATACACACACACACACACACACACAAATGGGGGGGGGGGGGGGGGAGATTTATAAAAAGTGGCACAAAATAGTTGCCTAGAGCAACCAATCAAGATTCCACCTTTCACCTCTGAAAAATGAAAGGTGGAATCTGATTGTTTGCTATGGGAAAATAAGCCAGTTTTTCGTTACACCAGTTTGGGGATTTTATATGCTAGACCAACACAAAGTAGCAAGTATGTGGGAAGTGAAACGAAAATGATGCATGGTTTTGGAAAGTGTAGAGCGCATTTGTATTCAACCCCACTGAATCAATACTTTGTAGGACCACCTTTCACTGCAGTTGCAGTCTTTTGGGGTATGTCTCGGTCAGAGTGAACGGACAAGAATAGGACACGTTCTATTTTTTGGCGGAACGGAAGTGCGGAACTAAATTACGGACTTTTGAATGGAGCCTAAATTACACACCGATGGACTCTATTTAATAATTAGGTGACTTCTGAAGGCAATTGGGCACACTGGATTTTATTTTGGGGGATCAGAGTAGAGAGGGCTGAATACAAACGGATGCCACACTTAGTTTTGACTGTAGATGCACAGACTACCGAAAGTGCACCCAATTTATGCCTCAGGAGGGAATCAAACACTGCCGTAAAACACTGGTCTTTGAAAATTACCCCCAAATACTTTTGGCAAGGGGAATGGTTAGACCCATTTGTCAATTTATACATACATTTTCAAATGGAATAAATGTGGAACAGCAGCATTCATAGTTGTAAGAAAAAATATCCTAAATTATTTAAAGAAAAATACATGCATCTGATGAAGCAGACAGGTCAAGGATGCCAGGAAAATATTAAAAGCGGTCATGGTCTGCCAAACTAAATTCCATTTACATGGCAGGAGACATTATGCATTTTTATTTGAACCAGCAGTCTTTAAAAGTTTCAAGAGAAAGGGGCACCACTATGAGAAATACACTACCAGAAAATACAAAAACCAACACCGAGTTTTCAACGGACCCATTGAAAGTCAATGGGTCCGCAGAAAATCACGAAAAACTGAACAACAGACACGGAATGAAACAATGGTCGTGTGAATGAGGCCTTACTGAGATACAGACTGCCATGCTGGCATGGTGACTGTCACACAGATGCTGCATATCCTTCTGTGGTATGTTTTTTCAAGTTCTTTCCACTTGAACCTGTAGCTCAGCCAAGGTGGTTGTTGGCTGCTGTGCATGGAAGACCTGTCACCCCATCCAGTCTGAGACACTCAATAGTAGAGAGATCTGGTGATCTGGCTGACCAGTGGAGCTGCTGGATACCGTGAGGAGCACATTGTGTAGTGTGGACAGTGTGTGGTCAAGGTTTCCTCCATATATACTAGACCGGAACAACCATGGTAGTGTTGGTCCTGTGTGCCTCTGCAGTATTCATGACTAGAGATGAGCGAACTTCTGTTTTAAGTTCGGCGTCTAAAGTTCGGGGGCGGGTTAGCGGAGAATCCCGATCTGGAACCGGATATGGATTCCGACTTCCGTTGTGGTCCGTGGTAGCGGAATCAATAATCGGCCATTATTGATTCCGCTACCACGGACCACAACGGAAGTCGGAATCCATATCCGGTTCCAGATCGGGATTCTCCGGTAACCCGCCCCCGAACTTTAGACGCCGAACTTAAAACAGAAGTTCGCTCATCTCTATTCATGACAGCTCTCCTGCAAACACTAGTGTGCAGATTCTGCCTTGGTACTAATGATGGCCGCATCAGAGTTTGCAGGAAGGCTGGAGAGCGCCATCGCGCAGAGACACACAAAAACCAACACCAGGGGCATATTCATCAAACTGGTGTAAAGGAAAACTGGATTAGTTGCTCAAAGCAACTAATCAGATTCCACCTTTCATTGGTTAACTAAGCCCGTTTTTCTTTACACCAGTCTGAAAAATCTTCCCTCAAGTGTCATGGTTGTGTGATACTATAGACTAAGCACCACTAGCAGTAAGGGTCCATTAACATGTCCGCAATTTTTTTCTGGATCCGTTCCGGATTTTGCAGACCCATTCATTTTCAACGGTGCCAGAACAGATTCTATGTGCTGTCCGCATCCGCATTTCCAGATCCGCACTTCTGTTCCCGAAAAAAATAGAACATGTCCTATTCTTGTCCGCGACTGCAGACGAGAAAAGGCATTTTCTATTATAGTGCCGGCCTATGTGCTAGTCCGCGAAATGCGCAACGCACATTGCCGATGTCAGTGTTTTGCGGATCTGCAATTTGCGAACCGCAAAACACCTACGGCCGTTTGAATGGACCCTTAATTTGACCGAACTGAAATGGTCCAGGTATAAAGTTTTCCAGGTGATCTTTTTCTCATTTTCTGGCAGTGTAGTAAAACTGTATAAATTCATTAACCCTTTCATGACCGGGCCCAAAAAAGGCCTGAATGTCCAGGCAACTTTTTGCGATTTTGTGCACGTTGTGGTTTAGTGACCGCAACTTTGTTTTTTTTTTACTTAACACTCAGGACTTATTAGAATGTTTTTTTAAGCGATTTTTCTTACCCCTTTTTTTAGGTTTAATTTGGAGGAAAACAACTAATTATTATTTAAAAGTATTTTGTTTAATTAGAGCTTTTTTATTTCTTAAATATTAAAACTGACAAAATTATTACAATGGGTTCCCTATTTTGTGACGATCGTTTTCATATGTAACATGTATAGGTTTCAGCGAACAGAGCCACTATGGTGACTGTTTCTGTTAGCAACTGCATTTTTTATTTTTACATATTTTTAAATAAATATTTTATATATATTTATTTTTTATTTATATATTTTTTTTACTTTTATTTTGATTTATTTTTAGCACATAATATGTCCCCCAGGAGGTCATTAAAAGACCTTGAAGCTCTGCTCCTGCCCCAGACATCCCCAGTGGTCACGTGACCGCCGGGACTAAGAGAAAGCGGCTCTGCCGCTTCCTGCTCTCCCCCCTCCCTGCACTCCTCCAGTGCTATCCTCCAGGCACAGGAAGCAGAAGCAGTAATAAACCGCTCCTGTCTTCTCTTCAGGGGCCCGCTGTCTCAAAGCCGGGACCTGACCTGCTTCTGCTAGATTGCAGGAGCTTTAAAGGGGTTGTCAGAGTTATGAAAAAAAATATATATATAGCACTGAAAATCTGATGGGCAGCAATAAATAACTATGCTAAGCAAGTTTCAGGCAAAACAAAAAAATAAAATCTATTTTCTCATTTCCCTGGTTCTCTTCTGGCCCTTTGTTTACAGGCAATAAAAACAAATCTCTGCCCCTCCCCCTGCACTGCTAAGGAAGTGGATACAAGAGCTGCCCTGAGTGACATGTCTGCCTGCTGGGAGACTCTGCAGCATGCTGTATGTGTAGGACTACAAGTCCCAGCTGTATAATGACACTACTAAGGGAGTGAATACAAGAGCTGCCCTGAGTGACATGTCTGCCTGCTGGGAGACTCTGCAGCATGCTGTATGTGTAGGACTACAAGTCCCAGCTGTATAATGACACTGCTAAGGGAGTGAACAAAAGTACTGCCCTGAGTTCTGGGAGAATCCGCAGCATCTTGTCAGTGTAGAACTACAGGTCCCAGTTGTATATTGACACTGCTAATACACACCGGATCTTCCCCCTACCTTCTTGCGCAATGCTCTCTCTAGTCTGTCAGCTCCTGTGCCCAGCATTGTCTCCTCACTGCTGCAGCTAGCCAGTCTGTGCAGCTGAAGGGGTTAAGGGGTTAAGAATCCTAGGAGAGAGCCAGCACAGTGACATCTCGTTTACAAAACGAACTTTATCAGAGCAGGGAGAGAAGCTGACATCAAAGGTCATGTGACCCTCAGTCAAATCTGATAAACCAGGCACTGAACATAAAGTGAGTTAATTGGAAAGCTGTTACATTTGCCTAGTTAGGAACATAGAAAGAACAAAAAAATAACTCGGACAACCCCTTTAATCCCAGCGCTGCAGCTAATGACTGGCCCGAAGTGGTGATGTTTCCCCAAGATGCACATCTCTGTTGGGTCTCTGAGGCCAATCAATGGCTGCAGTGGTGCACATGACCCTATTAGTGCAGAATGTTTATATGGGGGAACCAGAAGTCTGGTGAAGACAACGTCAAAGCTGCAAGAAGCAGATAAGTATGGCTCTTCTTCACAGATCAAGTTAGGGAGGGTGACATTTACAAGAAAAAAATAAAATCCTGGACAGCCACTTTAGGGCTTTTTAACACAAGGGATATGGATTGTGTTAGGATCTGTTCAGGGAAGAACTAATGGTTTAGCACGCAAGTTCAATTCGGTTTTTTTTCTCTGTTTTTCTGCGATTGCGCTCAGCAAGTTTTTTTTTTCTGCACAGATGCTATCAGTTTTTGATACATGTGAAGAAAAACTGAAGAACAACCTATATGTCCTAGCAAACATCAGTGAAAAAGAGAATGCATATGGATGCATTCAGTTTTTCGCGCAAGCAACCATTCTCTTCTATGGAGCCAGGGTTGCATAAAAACAACACAATATAGAACATACTGTGATTTTTCCTGAACGCAGCGACTGAAATTAATGGGTCAGGATTCAGTCTAGATGCTGTGTGTTCACTACACGTATCAGGACAGAAAACTCACTTGTGTGAAAGAGTCCTTAAAGTGTGTCATTTATGAGTGTCTTCTGGGCATTTTGGGGGTGGTCATGGAGGTCAGGGTGAGCATTGCCAAAGCGAGGATACATTCCCAGGATATGCTGACAATTATCCACATTGATGCCACATTCAAGTTACATTTAGGCCACGAGTGTGACGGATTGGCTCCGGGTGTGTTGCAATGCATTTTTTTAACTGAAGTCCTATTCACTTCCATGGGGCCAGGGCTGTGTAAAAAAAAAAAAAACACAAAAAAACCTGCAGAATATAAAACATGCTGCGTTTTTCACGCAACGCAGAACTGAGGCGTGAAAAAAAAAAAAACAATCACGTACACAGACATTGTAATGAATGGGTCAGGATTTAGTGCAGGTACGATGCATTCACGCCGCGCGGAAAACTCACTCATGTGAAAGGGGCCTTAGGGTCACACCACCCCTTTAAACAGGTTGCAGGTGACTAGAAAATCACTGCTGCTCTCTTCCCATAACAGCACCACAACTAATGATAGATTGTGTGTGGTAGTGTAGCTCTGACCCATTCACTTCATAGACCGGTGTGGTGCTGCTTCTGGAACAAGGTAGCCATGTTTTTCGATAAACTTTTAATTATGGATGTCAGAGATGGGTTATTCACGAGACTGAAAAATCTGAATACAGTCCCGGGGACTCTTGGGTTACTTGTCCCTTGCATAAGTTTCCACACAACTTTGCAGCGGTGTGTGCATATCGTTCTGATGTTAATATCAATTGTGCGAGCCTGGATTCAATCAGCTAATGAGATGAGGTAATCACTGTGCCGCTTCACCGGACTGCCTTGATGGTAAGCCATTACTTTACTCCCCAGACATCCTAATGCAGCCAATGCCATCTACTAATCTGTTTACAGCACTAGTGAGAGACAGTATTGCCTTCCTTGTGGACAGCTGCCAGAATAGAAAGAAAAGAACCATGATAACAGTCTATGGAGAAGTATTCAGATGCACTATAATACACCATCGATCCTATTTATCAGATGTCACAGATACTTGTCACCCCTGTAGTCATCGGTGTGCCCAGGCCCCAGAATCATATCTTTGACTTCAGGATCAAGGAAAGTTTTATCAATCCGAGCAACTTTCAGCCCTGGTAAGGCCTTGTTCACATCTCCGTTAGGAGATCCGGCAGGGTATTCAGTGCCTATTGATGGCAACGAGGTCCAGCGGTGATCCAGCAGCTTTTCAGAATAAGGCTAGGTCTACACGACGACATTTGTCGCGCAACAGATAGGGCGCAACATTTGTTGCACTAGTGTCGCGCAACAATTTTTATAATGGAAGTCTATGGTGTCGCACTGCGACATGCTGCGACTGCGACGCAACAGTCGCAGAAAAATCCATCTCGAATGGCGGATTTCGGCTGGATAAAAACCATTGCACGCAACAGTTATTTGTCCGCCTGACAGCCGACATTTGCACCAGATCAGTCAGCTGGATCTCCTTAAAGGGAACCTGTCATAAACTTTATGCTGCCCATACTAACGGCAGAATAAAGTAGAGACAGGTTAGTCGATTTCAGCGGTCTGTCATTTATAAGTTAAAAGTTAGTGGTTGCCGAGAACCAACATCACAATCATTGCAGACTGAGCCTGGAAAAGAGTGAATGAATAACCAGGACTCTTCTCGGGTAGATTTGACTCTTTCCAGGCCTGTGCTGCAAGGATTATGATGCTGGTTCTCGGCAACCACTTACTTTTAGCTCATGAGTGACACCGCTGAAATCAGCATTTTTGTCACTATTTTCACTCAGTGAGGTCAGCATAAGGCCTCATGCACACGACCGTTGTTGTGTCCCGTGTCCGTTGTTCCGTTTTCCGTGATTTTCAATGGGTCCATGAAAAACTCTGCTAATGCACCGTTTGTCATCCGTGTCAGTGATCAGTGTTTCCAGTCCGTGAAAAAAATATGACCTGTCCTGTTTTTTTCACGGACAACGGTTTGCGGACCCATTCAAGTCAATGGGTCCATGAAAAAACATGGAGGCACACAAGATTGTCGTCCGCGTCCACTTTTTTCCTATCATTTTGCATGGCAAACTTATTTTTTTTTACTTTCCTTCATGTCTGGAGATCCTCCAAAAATAAAGGAAGACACACGGAAACAAAAACGGACACGGAACAACGGAACCCCTTTTTGCGGACGTGTGCATGAGGCCTAAAGTTGATGACAGGTTCCCTTTAACGGACATGTGAACATAGCCTAAGGGCTCATTCAGATGGACGTAGTGTTTTGTGGTCTGCAAATTACTGATACCGGCCTGTGTGCGTTTCTGCAATTTGCACATGGCTGGCACTATGATAGAAATGCCTATTCTTGTCTGCAATTGCTTCCAACAGAATTGAAAGAATAAATGCTCCAGAACTCTCATTTTATGTGGGATATAATTAATTAGTAAAACAGACAGAAGAGGTAACAGGTCCTCAAAAGTTTTATTTCAGGGGAAAATTTTATAAAAAAATAGTCCCTAAAGCAGAGAGCAATGATTGGCTGAATGGGCCTTTCTGCCACTTCAAGCTAAAACAGGAAGAGGGGCAGAGGAATTTTTTTATTTTTTTTCTCAACAGTTTAAAGGGAGTCTTTCACTGAATATGACCATGCCAGACCACTGAGATCAGGTTCTCCATTACTTTCCCCAGATTACTATGGTACCTTTCATATTGCAGTCCATTGCCGATTTGCTTCAAAAAACACTTTTATACCATATGGTAATTAGGTTCTGAAGGTGCCCAGGGGCGGCATGTTTATGCGGCCGGTGCCCAGGCCCCTCGCTGCTTTGCTTACCAATCCCCTCCTCTTTCACCCCTCTGGCCCGCCCTTGTTTAATCTGATTACCTCCTTCTCTGTCTGAAATCCCACGTCCTCGCCGCTCCACACATTCCCGGCGCGTGCGCACTGCATTGCCCATTATGGGCAGAGGAACAGGGACTTTCAATGCGCATGCGCCAGCCTGCGCAACCCGAACCAGCCAGCGGAGGCATGGGATTTCAGACGGAGAGGAGGAAATCAGATTATACAAGGGTGGGCCAGAGGAGTGAAAGAGGAGGGGTTTGATAAGCAAAGCGCCATGTTATAATGGAAAATAATTAAATCTACGGAACCCGGAACCCAAAACCCAAACTTCAATGAAGAATTCCAGGTTCGGGTCTGGGTAACACATTCAGTTTTTTCTCACGCGCGTGCAAAACGCATGCACTCGCGCGGGGAAAAAAAAACCTGAACATCGTACCGCAGACGAAACTGACTGCAATTGTGTGCCTACTCGCGCGGGTTTCCCGCAATGCACCCTGAACGCCTCTGTGAAGGGGGCCTAAGTCTACATAGAAAAACTGAAGAAAAATAAATAAAGTACAGAATGCTATTTTACTCCTGCCAAATATATCCACTGTGCAAGCCATCTTTATGATTGACATGACGCACTCTAATGCCATTACAGATGCTTGAAAGGTTTTAACGTTCATTAAAATTGCATAAGGTTGAAAGATTCTCATCAGCCAAGAAGATAAAGTGCATTGAATATCAACCACAAGCGAAAACACAATGTATGCTGCCTTCTATCCAATGACTTGTGCACAGAAGCTATACAATGCCTCACAAAAGGTCACCTCATTAGGAGAAAATACATTGCCTGCTAACAACCATTACATTTCAGCTACCAACACTGAACATGACTGAGGGTTTCCAGGTATAAACAGATCCTACTATAACAAAGTACAAGGAACATCTAGGGGACACAATACCCCGGACCAACCTTTCCAACGCTCGTCACTACAGATTATAGAAAACCCCACAAGAACCCATAAATGATCTGTTATTCCACATCTGGGCTGAACAGACAGGACCAACCCTTGTCAAAAGGAGCAGTGTCTATTGCCACTTACTTGTATCTCTACAACTTCAAGAAAGATGGACCCCAGCAAGAGAAGTATCTCACTCAGAGTGGAGGCTTGTGTAAAGAAGCATACCGCCTGTGCAATGAACTAGCTTCACCCCAGAATATGCTGTATACTGAACATAAAAGACAAACCTGCTCGCCATGGTGCCTCTACGATCCAGCATCACGTCAGGCTGCAGGAGCTGCGCTCCACAATGGATGACTGACCTTGGTCAAAGTTAGTGGCTTCAACTACTGTATATTAATAAATCAAATGCAGCAATACACATGGGGCTACCAGGGCGTAAGAGGATTGGAGGAGTAGGAGACGTCTCCCTTGCAGAAAGATAATGCAGCCTCACTATTTTCTCTCCTCACATTTAATAGCGGGAGCATATTAGCCAAGGTTACTTAAATCCCTCACTATGCACTTAACATTGTTTCTTTTATTTATTGAAAAAAGAAAAAAAAAAAGAATAATATAAAAACAGCCTGCCAGCTGGCATTATCTAACAAGAACAATGAGTGGAAAGAGGTTTGCAGAGCCGTCACCTCTTCTGACTCGCCGGTTTCAGTGACTACTTTCCCCATGAGATGATAAAACTGGAGCACTTTTTCTCATAACTCTGTGTTTTGCCATTCCTCTGCTATTCAGTCTAAGGCTTCCTGCACACGACAGAGAAACAAAAAGGTCCGGTAAAAACGGATAAGGCTACTTTCACACTGGCGTTATGGCTTTCCGTTTGCAAGATCCGTTCAGGGCTCTCACAAGCGGTCCAAAACCGATCAATTTGCATCAGTTCAGTCTCCTGCAGCGATTTGGTGTCCATCTGATGAAACTGAGCCAAACGGATCCGTCCTGGCACACAATTTAAGACAATGGGGACGGATCCGTTTCCACTGACACAATCTGGCACACTAGAAAACGGATCCATCCTCCTAGGACTTTCAATGGTGTTCAAGACGGATCGGTCTTAGGCTGCTTTCACACTAGCGTTCGGGTTTCCGTTCGTGAGCTCCGTTTGAAGGAGCTCACGAGCGGACCCGAACGCAGCCGTCCAGCCCTGATGCAGTCTGAATGGAGGCGGATCCGCTCAGACTGCATCAGTCTGGCGGCGTTCAGCCTCCGCTCCGCTCGCCTCCGCACGGACAGGCGGACAGCTGAACGCTGCTTGCAGCGTTCGGGTGTCCGCCTGGCCGTGCGGAGGCGTGCGGATCCGTCCAGACTTACAATGTAAGTCAATGGGGACGGATCCGTTTGAAGATGCCACAATGTGGCTCAATCTTCAAGCGGATCCGTCCCCCATTGACTTTACATTGAAAGTCTGGACGGATCCGTCCCAGGCTATTTTCACACTTAGCTTTTTTTAGCTAATATAATGCAGACGGATCCGTTCTGAACGGAGCCTCCGTCTGCATTATTATGGGCGGATCCGTTCAGAACGGATCCGCCCGAACGCTAGTGTGAAAGTAGCCTCAGCTATGTTAGGCTACTTTCACACTAGCGTTCTGCTGTCCGCTCGTGAGCTCCGTTTGAAGGGGCTCACGAGCGGAGCAGAATGCTTCCGTCCAGCCCTGATGCAGTCTGAATGGAGCGGATCCGCTCAGACTGCATCAGTCTGGCGGCGTTCAGCCTCCGCTCCGCTCGCCTCCGCACGGCCAGGCGGACAGCTGAACGCTGCTTGCAGCGTTCAGCTGTCCGCCTGGCCGTGCGGATCCGTCCAGACTTACAATGTAAGTCAATGGGAACGGATCCGCTTGAAGATGACACCATATGGCTCAATCTTCAAGCGGATCCGTCCCCCATTGACTTTACATTGAAAGTCTGAACGGATCCGCTCAGGCTACTTTCGCACTTAGAAATTTTTCTAAGTTATTAATGCAGACGGATCCGTTCTGAACGGAGCCTCCGTCTGCATTAATATGATCGGATCCGTTCAGAACGGATCCGATCAAGCGCAAGTGTGAAAGTAGCCTTAAAGGTAATACAAATGGATCCGTTCTGAACGGATACAGACGGTTGTATTCTCTGAATGGATCCACACAAAACGCGAGTGTGAAAGTAGCCTAAACGGTCCATTTTTAACTGGCTTTTTTTTCACTGATGCCTTTTTTAAAACTGGATGTTAAAAACTGACCTATTAAATTTTATGGGGGCAGTCAGTGAAAAACGGACAAGATAGAACATGTTCTATTTTTTTATGTCTGTTATTAACTTGCTGTAAAAAAAACTGCTGTGTGAATAAGGCTCTATTCACATGTCCATATAATGGGTCCACATTCGTTCCCCGTGCAGACCCATACATTCTCTATGGCAGGCATGTCCAAACTGCGGCCCTCCAGCTGTTGCAAAACTACAACTCCCAGCATGCCCTAATAGCTGTAAGCTATCCAGGCATGCTGGGAGTTGTAGTTTTGCAACAGCTGGAGGGCCACAGTTCGGACATGCCTGCTCTATGGGGACTAAATGTATGTGTGCTCTCCGCATCTGCATTTCTAGAGTGCGCCCCCGATCTTCCGGTCCACGGCTCCGGAAAAAATAAAAATAAAACATCTCCTATTCTTGTCCGTTTTTTACAGTGCATGTAGCCTAAAAAATTTTGAATAAATTGCCAACTAAGTGTCACACCCCATTGACAGCTCAGCATCACTGATGAACAGTGTCAGTCTGTGTAAGGACGCAACATTTCTAAGCAGGATAACTAAAGAACAGCACAACTGCGTTAGGCTACTTTCACATTAGCATTTTTTGTGGATCCCTCATGGATCTGCAAAAACGTTTCCGTTACCATAATACAACCGCATGCATCCGTCACGAACTGATCCGGTTGCATTAGGTCTTATATAGCCAAGACAGATCCGTCCTAAACTCCCATTGAAAGTCAATGGGGGACGGATCCATTTCCTACTGTGTCAGCAGCGTTATTCTGTCCGCGATGGGAGTGCAACCAAACGGAATGGAATGCATTTTGGTGCATTCCGTTTCATTCAGTTTTGTCCCCATTGACAATGAATGGGGACAAAACAAATGTTTTCCTCCGCTATTGAGATCCTATGACGGATCTCAATAGCGGAATTGAAAACGCTAGTGTGAAAGTAGCCTTGGGAAATAAAAACGGTTATCCTGAAATATTAAAAGGGTCCTTACGTGAAAAATATTCCCTAGTTTTCAAACCAGCACCTGGATCTGAAAACTTATAATTGCATGTAACTCAAAATTTTGTACAGCCAGAGGTGCTCACTAAAATGTATCTGAACAGCTCCACCTGCCGTATGTTATTTTTCTTATTTCTCTGTCCACCTCACTGAGGTGGACACACATGCTCAGTTCCAGCCTTCCACTGCCTTTTGTGCTGTGACAGCTAGAGCAGAAGAGACATGCCCCCTGAACTGCAGCAGAAAGGCCATGCCCATGAACTGCCAGTTGGATATAAATCTAGCAGAGTAATGTGGAGATTTCTGGATCCATGTGAGGTACATGACTGGTTCTGGCTTTTTATTCTTTTAGAAAGTGATCGTCATGTACTGGATGATGTATAATTTTCATTATTTTATTTTTTTACACATTTAAGATGGGATAACCCTTTCAAATTATAGGGAATAGTCTAATTTACTAAAAAGAGAAAGAGGTTGGAAAAATGAATTGTTATTTTAGAAGATTTGACCTAAAATATCCATAAGAAACCATAGAAGTGAGGGTACCTTACTTATATGGGGGGGGGGGGGTCAGCACCATATTTGCCATTCTCAGTCTCGTATGCATTAATTCTGTCTCACACATTTTCCAACTATCTGGAATATCCATGTGAGATTACAAGAAATTCCTGTTTCCATGCCATTTTACAGAATTAATTGTTCGTACCATGAACGGATTGTACTTACACTGTGCCACCGCTGCAAAGAAGGCGGCACACAGGAAATTTTCAAGTGGAAGCAGCACTTGCACGAATGCTGCCTTCTCTTACAGCTGAGCTGTACCCTCGCCGATCTGCTAAGGGCATCAGTCACTAATTTATGTTGCACTGGGGGCAGATTGCCTTTAAGGGCTCATTCACATGAATGTATTTTGTGCTCCGTATACAGGCCGTTTTCTGCGTTCCGCATACGGTCCGTATACAGAACCATTCATTTCAATGGGTCTGCAAAAGATGTGGACAGCACTGTGTGCTGTCCGTATCCATTGCTCTGTACCGTGGCCCCGCAAAAAGTTTTGCGGACAAGAAAAGGCATTTCTATAATGGGCCTCCTGTTCCGTTCCGCAAATTGCGGAAGGCACACGGGCAGCATCCTTTTTTTGCCGGACTGGAAAAACCGGCACGGTCGTGTGAACAAGCCCTAAAGGAGTTTTCTGAGATTTTTAAACTGACTGGTGGGGGTCTGACACCCGGAACCCCCGCCTATCAGCTATCTAAGAAGGCACAGGCACTACTTGTGAGCACCGCAGCCTTCTCACAGCTTACCAAGCACAGTGCCGTACATTGTATAGCGGCTGTGATTGCTATCGCACTCAACCCCATTCATATATTGCACTGAGAAATGGCTTTTCTAAAAAATACAATGACTAGCAGCAATAAAGAAACGTGCCAACGTGCAGACCTCTAGCCACGGCCTTTTCATTCCCTTGTCTTTTCCCACAAGCGCATATCTAACATTAAATACATGACACACTACTAATTGTATGGAACAAGTAGGTGAATGTTTGCTCTTGGTAAATGTGAAGCAATTATGGCTCTTTATTCATCATACAATACCTGTGCTCTAGTGACAAGTAACCTAGAATAAGCCATCTAATGTTATAGGCAATATTATACACAATCCCTGAAAAATACATCTGTGGTCACTTAGCAGATGCTGGCAGCAAGGCCCATTATAACCTACTGTACTCAACCATTTTCTGCTTCTGCAAATCTAAATAAGATGCTCACAATGATCTTCAAGTGCAAACCAAAAAGGATCCTTATGTACCGTACATTATACATCAGTAACCCGATGAGAACTGGGGTTACCGCTATAAAGGAAAATTAGCTTATAGCCTATAGCCACCAACTAGGGATAAGGAAATCGACTTCGGATGAAACATCAGGTACCACTTGGAACCGAACCAGAGTTCGGGAAATGTTTTTTTACAGTAGAAATTGATTTATGAAGTTATTATGCAAAGTCTCGCGAGAGGGAGCCAATACATTATTAGAAGTATTAGAATAGGAGCCAATACATTCTAATACTGTACGGAGATCCTGCGCTGTACAGTATATAAACAAAGTAATTATGTAAATCAACTTCCGTTGTTTCATCCGAAGTCATTTCGCTCATCCCTACCACCAACCAAATTCCACTGTTCATTTAACAAAGGGGCTCAGAAAAATGAAAGGTGAAATCTGATTGGTTGCAGTTTTGATAAATGTCCCCCTTCGTTTCCACTTCTAGGGGAGCCAGATTTATCAATTCCTCTTTCAGCCAGTAAATGCAGTACCTGCCATGATGGGACCACAGCTCCCATGTGGAATAAAAGTAGTTTTCTCCAGAATAAGGCCTCTTTCACACAACCGTATGGCTTTTTCAGCATTTTGCGGTCCGTTTTTCATGGATCCTTTGTTCCATTATTTGTTTCTGTTGTTTTTCCATATGGCATATACAGTAATTACATAGGAAAAAAATTGGGCTGGGAATATAAAAAAAAAAAAAAAATCAATATAGATGGTTCGGCAAAAAACAAATGGATACGGAAGACATACAGATGTATTTCCGTATGTGTTCAGTTTTATTTTGCGGATCCATTTCCTTGAATTGAGCCTCGGAACGTTATTTAGGGACAATAATAATAATGTTCTATATTTGAACGGAACAGAAACAATGCATAGGGAGTACATTAGTTTTTTCTTGCGGGGAACCGTTGAAATTAATGGATCCGTATACGGAATGCAAAAAACGGCCCGTAAACAAAAAATAAATAAATAAATAAAACACACAGTCATGTGAAAGAGGCCTAAGGCTACATTCACACGACCATATGTATTTTCCGGTCCGCAAAAAAATACGGATGACGTCCATGTGACATCCGTTATTTTGCGGATCTGCTGCAACAATGCCTATCCTTGTCTGCCAAACAGACAAAAATAGGACATGCTCTATATTTTTTGCAGGGCTACGGAACGGACATACGGATCCGGACAGCACACAGTGTGCGGTCCGCATTTTTTGCGGACCCATTGAAATAATAAATGGAACGGACATGTAAACAAAATACGTTCGTATAAATGTAGCCTAAAGCAACAGATCACAAATTGATAGGCATCATTACGTTAGTCTGCATTTCCTGATGACTGACTCTTCAACCTCAGCTGTACATGTCACCACCTGGTCTTTAACCACCTCAGCCCCCCTAGCTTAAAACACCCATAATGACCAGACCACTTTTTACACTTCTGCACAACACTACTTTCACCGTTTATTGCTCGGTCATGCAACTTACCACCCAAATGAATTTTACCTCCTTTTCTTCTCACTAATAGAGCTTTCATTGCTGCTGACATTTTTACTTTTTTGTTTTTAATCGAAATTGAACAAAATTTTTGCAAAAAAAAAAAAAAAAAAGACATTTTTCACTTTCAGTTGTAATTATTATTTTTTTTTAAACGACATCTATATATAAATTTTTCTCTAAATTTATTGTTCTACATGTCTTTGATAAAAATAAAAAATAAATGTTTGGGTATAAGTTATAGCGTTTACAAACTATGGTACAAAAATGTGAATTTCCGCTTTTTGAAGCAGCTCTGACTTTCTGACCACCTGTCATGTTTCCTGAGGTTCTACAATACCCAGACAATAGAAAACCCCCACAAATAACCCCATTTCGGAAAGTAGACACCCTAAGGTATTCGCTGATGGGCATAGTGAGTTCATAGAACTTTATTTGTTGTCACAAGTTAGAGGAAAATGATGAATTTATTATTTTTCCTTACAAAGTCTCATATTCCACTAACTTGTGACAAAAAATAAAAACTTCCATGAACTCACTATGCCCATCACGAAATACCTTGGGGTGTCTTTACTGCCCTGGCATTTGAGGGTCTCCGCAATCATTACATGTATGGCCAGCATTAGGAGTTTCTGCTATTCTCCTTATATTGAGCATACAGGTAATTCATTTTTTTTTCCGTTCAGCCTCTGGGCTGAAAGAAAAAAAAAATGAACAGAAGAGATTTCTTCATTCACATCGATTAATGTGGATGAAAAAAATCTCTGCCAAAAAAAAAAAAAAAAAAAAAAAAAGAGGGGAAAGGTGTCTGCCAGGACATAGGAGCTCCGCCCAACATCCATACCCACTTAGCTCCTATGCCCTGGCAAACCCGATTGCTCCATTCACATCAATCGATGTGGATGAATAAATCATTGCCGGGATTTTTATTTATTTTTTATATATACAAAGTGTTTGCCAAAGCATATGAACACCGCCGCCCCCTCAGCTCATATGCCTCGGCAAACGTATCTTTTACTGCAGAGGAGAAATCTCGTCTTGCAGCGCCGAATACACCGACTTTTGTGTAATCTGACAGCAGCGCAATGCTTCTGTCAGAATGCACATCAGTGCTGCAGCTAGTCGATCGGTTGGTCCACCTGGAAGGTAAAAAAACCAATAAAGAAAAAAACCAGGCCGCAACGCAATAAATTTATTAACTTTATAATAACATTTGAACGGAACATATAAACTTTATTTAACTTTTTGAACAGAACGTTAACTTTTTTGCTTACCGGTGATTTATTTTTTTATCTTTATAGGACAAACCTCTCCTTCCCCATGGGACAATGTGCAAAGCGCAAATCGCCCAAAGATGTGGAGAAGTACATTATGCACTTTGTCCCAGGTAAAAGGAGAGGTTTGCAGCAGCTGTGAGTGAATGGGCCCTAATAGCCCTGTGTGCCTGTCCTGTGAGATGCAATCCCTATGCTAAGTGTACCTGTGTGTGGTATTTCCGGAAACACTCCCCTAAGCATAGGGCAGGGTGGTCAGGGCAGTCAGGACAGAAATAGCGGGTGTCACGCCTTATTCCACTCCTGCTACAGACACATCTTTTTCGGGGTGACGGTTGGGTTGAGGTAACAGCAACGACATTGGGGAAATGTCGCTCGTGTAGACGGCTAACTACACTGGTGGATGGGGCCACGGAACCTCCTGGATACAGGAGGTTCTCGATGATCTCTTCCTGAAATTTGAGGAAGGATCCTGTTCTCCCAGCCTTACTGTAGAGAACAAAACTATTGTACATAGCCAATTGAATCAAATATACAGACACCTTCTTATACCAGCGTCTGGTGCGTTGGGAAACTAAATAAGGAGCCAACATCTGGTCATTGAAATTCACCCCTCCCATGAGCGAATTATAGTCGTGGACACAGAGGGGCTTTTCAATGACACTGGTTGCTCGTTCTATTTGTATTGTCGTGTCTGCCTGAATGGAGGAGAGCATGTAAACGTCACGCTTGTCTCTCCATTTCACCGCGAGCAGTTCTTCATTACACAAGGCAGCCCTCTCCCCCCTTGCAAGACGGGTGGTAACGAGCCGTTGGGGGAAGCCCCGGCGACTAAGTCGTGCGGTGCCACAGCAGCCAATCTGTTCTAGGAACAAATGCCTGAAGAGGGGCACATGTATAAGGGACTCGTCTACGCAGATGTTTTGCTCAGGGGTATACAAATCAGCAAATTTGTTGTTGAAGTGGTCTATGAGGGGCCGAATTTTGTGGAGTCGGTCAAAAGCTGGGTGGCCTCTGGGACGGGAGGTGGTGTTGTCGCTAAAGTGCAGGAAATGCAGGATGGCCTCAAATCGTGCCCTGGACATGGCAGCAGAGAACATGGGCATGTGATGAATTGGGTTCGTGGACCAATATGACCGCAATTCATGCTTTTTGGTTAGACCCATGTTGAGAAGGCCCAGAAAAAAAAAATTAATTCGGAAACTTGGACGGGTTTCCAGCGGAAAGGCTGGGCATAATAGCTTCCCGGGTTGGCGGCTATAAATTGAGTGGCATACCGATTTGTTTCTGCCACGACTAAGTCCAAGAGCTCCGCAGTCAAGAAGAGCTCAAAAAATCCCAGTGCCGAACCGATCTGAGCTGTCTCAACCCGAACTCCAGACTGGGCGGTGAAAGGGGGAACTAATGGTGCGGCTGAAGTTGGGGACTGCCAATCAGGGTTTGCCAGCACCTCAGGGACCCTAGGGGCTCTACGGGCCTGTCTGTGCGGTGGCTGCGACGGGGTAACTATTGCACGTACCACCGTACCAGCTTCAACTGCCCTTCTGGTGCTCGCCACTTCACCATGTTATACGGCAGTGCTGGTACTAGGTCCAGGGTGGGCTGCACTGCTGGTGTATGCCTCACCACGTAATCCAACAGCGCCAGCCCAACTCTGCTGCCCTTGAAGCGGATCCTGCGCAACCTGTGGTGTAGCAACACGGGGCCGGGTACGCCTGGTGCCATCAGGGACCTCAACCTCCTCGTCCGAACTTTGGGTCAGACTGCCACTGCTTTCTACAGGTTCATATTCTGACCCGCTGGATTTGTCAGATGAGGGTTCCCATTCCTCATCCGAATGGGTCAGAATCCTGTAGGCCTCTTTAGAAGAATACCCCTTGTTTGACATTTGGACTACTAAATTTAGGGGGTATTCCCTGAGAAAACCCAAGAAAAAAAAGCAAGCCCGTCTTACAAATGGGAGGCTAGCGAAGTACCGGAGTCCGCTGCGATTGATAAATATCAAAACTGATTTTTTTATCGCCGCAGCGCTTGGAAAGTGATTGTGCAGTGATCAAAAAATATATATATTTTTTGTCACTGCGGCGGGGCGGACGTGGGTGAACGCACGTGTGGGCGACCGATCAGGCCTGATCGGGCAAACACTGCGTTTTGGGTGGAGGGCTAGCTAAGGTGACACTAATACTATTATAGATCTGACTGATCAGTTTTGATCACTTACAGATACTATAAAAAGTACAAATGCTGATTAGCGATACGCTAATCAGCGACTGCGGTGGGGTGGGTGCTAAACGATCGCTAACTACCTAACCAAGGGGCCTAAACTATCCTAAACCTAACAGTCAATACCAGTGAGAAAAAAAAAAAGTGACAGTTTACACTGATCACTTTTTTCCCCCTTTCACTAGGTGATTGACAGGGGCGATCAAGGGGTTAATTGGGGTGATGGGGGGTGATCTGGGGGCTAAGTGTGCTGTTTGGTGTACTCACTGAACTGTGCTCCTCTGCCGGAACCAACCGACCAAAAGAGGAGCACAGCAGTCATTTAGCACCTTATATTTATAAATATAAAGTGTTAACTGGCTTGTGATTCGTTTTTTTGAAAATCATCAGCCTGCCAGCGAGATGACGCCCCGATGCGTGACTCTGCCCGAGACAGCCGCCTCCGGAACGCGATCCTGCGTTAGGCGGTCCGGAGGCGGTTAAAGATGGTGTCCTGTCCAAAGCGGAGTGGGTGCCACAGTAGACACCAAGAGCTAATGTCTGTGATAAACGATAATGTCTGATCAGCCCCTATTCACACTCACTGATCAGACAAGTATCTGCTATACTGTGGATAATCGATAAGTCTTCGCAATAGGACAACCCCCTTTAAGAGTCAAAGTTCACATGAGGGATAAGTTTTTAAACTTAAACTGTGGTGTTTCTGTTAAAAACATATGTGAACAGCGCTTAACACAAACCTCTTTCTTTTATATGCATTCTTAAACTGTACTAAGAAATGATAATGGGTCTCGACAATGTACTGTTCTTTGTGTACATACATAACATGTCATGCTTGCCATATAGCCATTGACATTTCCACAATTACTAGATTGTATATCTTTTAAAGGCCCTGTGTTGTCCTGTGCAATTGGTTTAACACAAACTATGGAAAGTATTCAGAGACTGTATACCTCAAGTTATGGTCTCAGAATTCTTACAGAGGTTCTCTAGTTAAAATTATCCATATAGAAACCTAGGACTACTGCAGCCAATCGCTGGCCACAGACTGCTGTCCATGTGATTCAGGCATAAGGACATCATGGAGGAGATGTCATGATTTGCACCCATTCCTAAAGGGCTACATTTCGAAAGGAGATTTCTCAGAGTTAACTAAAATAATCACCATGGCCTATTATTTTTAAAAGCACCTGCACAGTTTGGTTTGGAATTCGGTAGCCTGATCTGGCTGAGAATCATGCTACCGGAGCTCACCACGTCCAGCATTGCCCGATACAACTGTGTACTGCTGGATCCCCATCGACTATAACGGGATCTGGCCTCTCGCTCTGGCATTTATGCGGGGGAATCGGCCAGACAAAAACCATTGCGTGTGGCAGTTTTATCCGGCTTAATCTCTGCCGGATCCAGTTATAGTCAACAGTGATCCGGCATTACACAGATCAGGCTACTGGATTCCAAATGCAACCGTGAACAGGGCCTAAAGAGACTGTTCATGCAAATAGATCTCATACACATGGACACAGGGTGCCCAGAGAAAACAGCTTTTAAAACATAGGCCTGTTTGGGAAACTTGCCAGTAACAACTAAGGCCTCCTGCACACGACCATATACTCTTTGCCGTCTGCAAAATATGGATGTGGTCCATGTACATCCCACACTTTTCTCCGCCTCCGTTGTAGAAATGCCTGCAAAATGGACAAAAATAGGACACGTTCTATAATTTGTAGCATGGCCGCATGGATCCAGACAGCATACAGATGACATCTTAGCACTGTCCGCATTTTGTGAGGCCCCATAGTAATGAATAAGTACACACGCAATCAGCAAAAAATGCAGATTGGACCCGGACGGAAAATATGGTCGAGTGCACGAGGCGTAATAATGTCCACATTCAACAACTCCTTGAAGACAGACCAAGCACTTTTCTTTTTTTTTGTTGTTGTTGAGAGGACCGAGTACTTGGGGGCCCATTGTTATCAAGTGCTTATAGCTAAATTTAGCTGGAGCTGCAACTGCTATTAAAAAACACTTCCTTTGCATGTTTCCTGAGAGAAAACTGTTGCTTTGCACTGAAAAATGTAAGATATAAATAGTAGTTTCCTTGAAAAGTGCTTCCATACTCCCAGCAGTTTACCAAGTGGTTCTGGGGGTTAGGAACACTACTCAGCGCACTGATTTTCACAATGCATCCAGAAAGGAAAAGGCAGCAAGTGAAAGCAGAATAAAGTTATGTTCACACTGGACCGGTAGAGGGTCTAGGGTTGCAACGGGTATCGAATTATCGATACCCAATCAATACTTTTGTAACCTTATCAACTTGATACAGGGATTTGCTATTTATCGATACTAGGCTGCGCAGCCTAGTATCACAGAGAACATGGCGCGCGCCGCTCTCAGCGCGTACCATGTTATCCTGAGCTGGCACTGTGGAGAAGGAGGGAGTCCCTCCCTCATTGTGTGCGACTGCCGCTGGCCACCAATGAGAACAGAGAGGAGTAGGAGGGGAGGGACTGTGGCCACTGCGCCACCAATGAATAAAGTTTATGCCTGAATACAAATTTAGGCTGCGGATGCCGGCCATATCCCATAGCCGGCCTCTATGACTGCGCGCTGCGATCCTCCACAATTAACCCCTCATTGGTGGAACAGTGGGCACAGTCCCTCCCCTCCTACTCCCACTTCTTCTCAGTATTATATTAATTGCGGTCCCCCCCCCAGTATTATAGCCATTGGTGGCGCAGTGCTAACCCCCCCCCCCCAATATTATAGTCACTGGGGGCAGTGGTCCCAGGGCCCCCCCCTCATCTATTGGTGGTGCTGTGGCAGCTGGGGTTCCGATCCATTACCACTGCCCTGGCTGCCATGGTAAGCTCCCTGCTGCTGTATGCACAAAAGACAGGGCAGCAGGGAGCGTGTAAAGTTCTATCCACCCCAATAGAGCTTTATTAGGGTGAATAGGACAAGGGTTCTAGCGCCTAAGGGGGCTAATAGTTTGTAAATAAAAAGTAAAAAAGGTAACCCCCCCTCCCCCCAAAAAAATAATTTTAAAATCACCCCCTTTCCTAATTTTACATCTAAAAACACAAAAAAATATATTACACATCGCCACGTCCCAAAAAGTCAGAATAATTTAATTTAAAAAAATATCTCCTATGCAGTGAATGCAGTAACAGAAAAAAAAAAATTGTCCCCCCTCCAAAAAAAAATACGGTAGACATGTTCTATTATGGGCCAGACGTTCCATAAAATGCGTAATGCACGAGGCTTTTTTTGGTCTTTATTAGCGTGGTATCGAACGGTATTGAGTATCGCAATACTTTATGGTATCGAAATCTAATCAAAATTTCGGTATCGTGACAACCCTAAGGCCTCATGCACACGACCGTTGTGTGCACCCGTGGCCGTTGTGCCGTTTTCCGTTTTTTTCTGCGGCTCCATTGACTTTCAATGGGGCCGTTGAAAACTCGGCTTGTGCACCGTTTTTACACCGTGCCCGTGACCCGTGATTCTAGGCCGTGAAAAAAATATGACCTGTCCTATTTTTTTCACGGCCAACGGTTCACGGGCCCATTCAAGTCAATGGGTCCGTGAAAATCACGGATGCACCCAAGATTGTCATCCGTGTCCGTGATCCGTGTCCGTGATCCGTGTCCGTTTTTTCCTATCATTTCAATGGTAAACTTGACTTAGAATTTTATTTCATTTTTCATGTCCGTGGATCCTCCAAAAATCACGGCAGACCCACGGAAGAAAAAACGGGCACGGATCACGGTACAACGGAACCATGTTTTGCGGGACGTTAAAAAATACGGTCGTGTGCATGAGGCCTAAGAGGGACAGAACAAAAATAAAAATCACTTCCACATTAGAAAAACGACACAAAAGTAATGCTAGACAATAGGTCGGCAGTTAAAAAGTCGCCATTAACACTGCTCTAATGTATTTCAGCTGTCATATGGAGGAAGTTAGTAAGAGACATGTCCTAGTGAGAAGTGTGGGGGGGGGGGGGGAATAAATAAATTTAAAATTATATAGGTCCCATTCCTTTACACGGGCAAATGAAAGAACGAGCCTCAAACACCATATTCATTTTCACAGGCTAATTATTAGGAGGGGTTTGTACGAAATAACCTTCTTAAAGGGGTTATCTGGGAATTAATAGAGTCATTTATCAAACTAGTGTAAAATAGAACTGGCTTAGTTGCCTAAAGCAACCAATCAGATTCCACCTTTCGTTTGCAACAGCTCTTTTGGGAAATGAAAGGTAGAATCTGATTTCTATGGGCAACTAAGCCAGTTCTACTTTACACCCGTATGATAAATGACCCCATAAGTGTCCTAATGAACTCCATTCCTATAGATTCATCTGAGGATCATATCAGCTGTATTCAGGATCATAATCCCTGACAAGTAGAGAGGAGGAGGAGGAGGAGGAGGCAGTTCTTTACCTCAGTGCTGTGAAGTATCTTGTCCTCCTGTGCGATTAGGACAGGTTTTGTGTGTACTTAAAGGACGGCAGCCATTTTATTTCTCCTAATGGCTAGCATTATATCTAATCAAAGGTATTTGGTAATATATTTATAAGGTAATATTTAAGTATTTTCATTCTCTTAATTCCCGGAGAACCCCTTTCAAGTGTCTGATCAGTGGGGGTCGAAGAGAACAGGGACCAAACGTTCCCCATTTGAATGGAGTGTCACTGCCGCTACATTTAACACGATGGGGCTGTTGGAGATCACAAGGTACAGAATTGCATTGTTTGTCAAAAACATATCCCCTTTACACGATATGTGGTGCTATCAAATTAAGATTTTAATGCCCACATAAAATATTGAGCAATTTATCGCTTGTCGTGTGGATGTTGGGCACGTTTACACTGGAAATAACTGGGTACGCAAGTTTGTTTGGCTGGTCAGCTCTTAAAAGGATCTTTACTACCCCCCCCCCCCCCCCCATAGTACCTCAACCAGTTGAATTGCCATTTATGCTGCAGTACAAGGCTGACTGTAGATGCCAAACTAAACAGATCTACAGTATATGTGATGCAGCAGATTGTTAAAAATTTTGGATAAGCTTTAGCATCGACACAAGTTATTAACAGAGACCCATGAACTGAGTTTTCTATTCTCACTGTTCAGAAGTCTAAGCTATGTTTTTATGTAGCCACAAGAAAAAGCACTCGAGAGGTTTTCATTTAAGAAGAATATGACAGATCACCTGCCCAAGACGGTCTACCACAAAGCAAGCCAAACCAGAAAATCAAGTTTCAATTACATAGCATGCATGCAGGTCTTAGGGCAAAGCTGCAGCAAGTTGAAACATTTGTCTGAGACTTCTCAGAGTCATCGGGAAATGAGCGCTCAGAAATTGGCAAAAATGGGGGTGGAGACAAAACAAAAACACGGCACTGTAAGGTGATCTGGCCTGGGTAAGAGAGCAAGGAGGGCGGTGCTAGCGCTGGACGAGAATTTTGGTTGGAATCAATGCCTGGAAACGCCACGTATCAATGGTAAACAAAACACTGCAAAAAAAATATGTATTTAGGGGGACATGTTGACTCCCCGTAAGTGATATTAACCACATTTTAGGGTTGGAAAACTGTGCAAAATGTATATTTTTTTTCAAAATCAACCATATTTATAAAGTCTGATTTGGCCTTAACCACTTCAACCCCGCTAGCTAAAACCCACTTAATGACCAGGCCACTTTTTACACTTCTGCACTACACTACTTTCACCGTTTATTGCTCGGTCATGCAACTTACCACAAAATATCGCGCCTGCGCCCTACCAGTCTTTAATCGGCGCAGGCGCACTGAGAGGCGGCCGCTCCATCCTCAATGCGCCTGCGCCGGGTGTAGATGTGACGTCATCGGCGCAGGCGCATTGAGGATGGAGCGGCCGCCTCTCAGTGCGCCTGCGCCGATTAAAGACAGGTATGGCGCAGGCGCGATATTTTGAATTCAAACAAGGCCAGCAGAGAACGATCCCGTTCCCTGGCCCTGTCACTCACACAGCGGAGGGGGCGTCATTATGAGAGGAGGATGCGGCTGCTACCAGCAAGTAGCCGCCCTACTTGCTGGTAGCAAGGTAATTTACATATTATAAAAATTGCTTTTTAACAAAATCTACTGAACAAAAATTATATTTAGCTTATGTATAGGGAGCTCGCAGTGTAGGGATTATTATTAACCCAAAAAAAAAAAAAAGGTTTAGTGGGCTGACAGAAGCCCTTTAACCACTTCAGCCCCGCTAGGTGAAACCCCCTTCATGACCAGAGCACTTTTTACACTTCGGCACTACACTCCTTTCACCGTTTATCGCTCGGTCATGCAACTTACCACCCAAATGAATTTTACCTCCTTTTCTTCTCACTAATGGAGCTTTCATTTGGTGGTATTTTATTGCTGCTGACATTTTTACTTTTTTTGTTATTAATCAAAATGTAACGATTTTTTTGCAAAAAAATTATATTTTTCACTTTCAGCTGTAAAATTTTGCAAAAAAAAAAACAACATCCATATATAAATTTTTCGCCAAATTTATTGTTCTACATGTCTTTGATAAAAAAAAAAATGTTTGGGCAAAAAAAAATGGTTTGGGTAAAAGTTATAGCGTTTACAAACTATGGTACAAAAATGTGAATTTCCGCTTTTTGAAACAGCTCTGACTTTCTGAGCACCTGTCATGATTCCTGAGGTTCTACAATGCCCAAACAGTAGAAAAACCCCACAAATGACCCCATTTCGGAAAGTAGACACCCTAAGGTATTCGCTGATGGGCATAGTGAGTTCATAGAACTTTTTATTTTTTGTCACAAGTTAGCGGAAAATGATGATGATTTATTTTATTTTTATTTTTTCTTACAAAGTCTCATATTCCACTAACTTGCGACAAAAAATAGAAAATTCTAGGAACTCGCCATGCCCCTCACGGAATACCTTGGGGTGTCTTCTTTCCAAAGTGGGGTCACTTGTGGCGTAGTTATACTGCCCTGGCAATTTAGGGGCCCAAATGTGTGAGAAGAACTTTGCAATCAAAATGTGTAAAAAATGACCGGTGAAATCCAAAAGGTGCACTTTGGAATATGTGCCCCTTTGCCCACCTTGGCAGCAAAAAAGTGTGACACATCTGGTATCGCCGTACTCAGGAGAAGTTGGGGAATGTGTTTTGGGGTGTCATTTTACATATACCCATGCTGGGTGAGAAAAATATCTTGGTCAAATGCCAACTTTGTATAAAAAAAAATGGGAAAAGTTGTCTTTTGCCAAGATATTTTTCTCATCCAGCATGGGTATATGTAAAATGGCACCCCAAAACACATTCCCCAACTTCTCCTGAGTACGGCGATACCAGATGTGTCACACCTTTTTGCTGCCAAGGTGGGCAAAGGGGCACATATTCCAAAGTGCACCTTTCAGATTTTGCAGGCCATTTTTTACACATTTTGATTGCAAGGTACTTCTCACACATTTGGGCCCCTAAATTGCCAGGGCAGTATAACTACGCCACAAGTGACCCCATTTTGGAAAGAAAACACCCCAAGGTATTCCGTGAGGGGCATGGCGAGTTCCTAGAATTTTTTATTTTTTGTCACAAGTTAGCGGAAAATGATGATTTTTATTTTTTTTTCTCTTTTTTCCTTACAAAGTCTCATATTCCACTAACTTACGACAAAAAATAAAAAATTCTAGGAACTCGCCATGCCCCTCACGGAATACCTTGGGGTGTCTTCTTTCCAAAATGGGGTCACTTGTGGCGTAGTTATACTGCCCTGGCAATTTAGGGGCCCAAATGTGTAAGAAGTACCTTGCAATCAAAATCTGTAAAGAATGGCCTGTGAAATCCGAAAGGTGCACTTTGGAATGTGTGCCCCTTTGCCCACCTTGGCTGCAAAAAAGTGTCACACATCTGGTATCGCCGTACTCAGGAGAAGTTGGGGAATGTGTTTTGGGGTGCCATTTTACATATAACCATGCTGGGTGAGAGAAATATCTTGGCAAAAGACAACTTTTCCTATTTTTTTATACAAAGTTGGCATTTGACCAAGATATTTCTCTCACCCAGCATGGGTACATGTAAAATGACACCCCAAAACACATTCCCCAACTTCTCCTGAGTACGGCGATACCAGATGTGTGACACTTTTTTGCAGCCTAGATGCGCAAAGGGGCCCAAATTCCTTTTAGGAGGGCATTTTTAGACATTTGGATCCCAGACTTCTTCTCACACTTTCGGGCCCCTAAAAAGCCAGGGCAGTATAAATACCCCACATGTGACCCCACTTTGGAAAGAAGACACCCCAAGGTATTCAATGAGGGGCCTGGCGAGTTCCTAGAAATTTTTTATTTTTTGCATAAGTTAGCGGAAATTGATTTTTTTGGTTTTTTTCTCACAAAGTCTCACTTTCCGCTAACTTAGGACAAAAATTTCAATCTTTCATGGACTCAATATGCCCCTCAGCGAATACCTTGGGGTGTCTTCTTTCCGAAATGGGGTCACATGTGGGGTATTTATACTGCCCTGGCTTTTTAGGGGCCCTAAAGCGTGAGAAGAAGTCTGGAATATAAATGTCTAAAAATGTTTACGCATTTGGATTCCGTGAGGGGTATGGTGCGTCCATGGGAGATTTTATTTTTTGACACAAGTTAGTAGAATATGAGACTTAGTAAGAAAAAACAAAAACAAAAAAAAAAATTTCAGCTAACTTGTGCCAAAAAAAAATGTCTGAATGGAGCCTTACAGAGGGGGGGGGGGGGGGGGGGGGGGGTGATCAATGACAGGGGGGTGATCAATGACAGGGGGGTAATCACCCATATAGACTCCCGGATCACCCCCCTGTCATTGATCACCCCCCTGGTAAGGCTCCATTCAGACGTCCGTATAATTTTTACGGATCCATGGATCGGATCCGCAAAACACATGCGGACGTCTGAATGGAGCCTTACAGGGGGGTTATCGGTGATCAGGGTGATCACCCCCCTGTCAGGCTCCATTCAGACATCCGCATGATTTTTTACGGATCCATGGATCGGATCCACAAAAAACATGCGGACGTCTGAATGGAGCCTTACAGGGGGGTGATCAATGACAGGGGGTGATCAGGGAGTGTATATGGGTGATCACCCCCCTGTAAGGCTCCATTCAGACGTCCGCATGTGTTTTGCGGATCCGATCCATGTATCCATGGATCCGTAAAAATCATGCGGACGTCTGAATGGAGCCTTACAGGGGGGTGATCAATGACAGGGGGTGATCAGGGAGTGTATATGGGTGATCACCCGCCGGTCATTGATCACCCCCCTGTAAGGCTCCATTTAGACGTCCGTATGCGTTTTGCGGATCCGATCCATGTATCCGTAAAAATCATACGGACGTCTGAACGGAGCCTGACAGGGGGGTGATCAATGACAGGGCGGTGATCAATGACAGGGGGGTGATCAGGGAGTTTATATGGGGTGATCATGGGTGATCAGGGGTTTATAAGGGGTTAATAAGTGACGGGAGGGGTGTAGTGTAGTGTAGTGTGGTGTTTGGTGCGACTGTACTGACCTACCTGAGTCCTCTGGTGGTCGATCCTAACAAAAGGGACCACCAGAGGACCAGGTAGGAGGTATATTAGACGCTGTTATGAAAACAGCGTCTAATATACCTGTTAGGGGTTAAAAAATTCGGATCTCCAGCCTGCCAGCGAACGATCGCCGCTGGCATGCTGGAGATCCACTCGCTTACCTTCCGTGCCTGTGTGCGCGCGTTCACAGGAAATCTCGCGTCTCGCGAGATGACGCATATATGCGTGACTGTGCGCCAGCCTGCCACCTCCGGAACGCACATGTGCGTTAGGCGGTCCGGAGGTGGTTAAACATAACATTATATATCAAGTGACCACACCACAAAGAAATTACATCCTGCATTAGCTATAATTAATATAATTACCTGTTTTTACCTAATGGTAGTTAAACTACAATAATCACAGCAAAAATCAGGCAATTAACCCTTATCGTAACACGTGAAGCCATTAACCCACATATGACTGATGACAATCTAACCTCTTATGTACACGCATGTCTACAGGCATGGGAACGCAGAGATGACCCCCTTTTTAAATACTTGTCTGACTTTCCCTAATGCAGCCTACAATTCCCATTATACCTCTAGTTTTTCAGAAATAGAGGGTATGAAGTCTCACACTGCACTTGTTCTACCACTACTCTATCACTCACTGGGGAGATTTATCAAAACTGGTGTAAAGGAAAATGGTCTTAGTTGCCCATAGCAACCAGATTTCATTTTTCATAGCTCCTTGTGAAGATCTGGAAAATGGAATCTGATTGGTTGCAATGGACAACTAGGCATGTTTTCCTTTACACCAGTCTTGATAAATCTCCCCTAGTGAGTGATAGATCAGTGGTAGAACAATTCTGCCCCCTAATATACACTGCAGAGCCTCAGTATACTGCTATGAGAGACAGCTTCACACTGCTCTACCCTGCCTCCTGCTTGTGATTGATAGATTTATAACTCTTAGCTCTTACTGAAAGCAGGAGGCAGGGGAGAGCTGTGTGAAGATGCATCTCAAACAAATACACTGGACTCTCTGCACACAGCATATACACATAATCTAGATAGTGTGACTCAGGGACTTTTATAACTTTTCAGCTAATTACTATACAGACTTACCTACTATACCTCTGCATGCCTGGTCTCTTACATAGGACAAATAATATCTGAAGATGCAGTTCATGGGAAATCAGCTACATAAGGAAGATTGATCTCTTGTCCCATGAGAGCAAGATCTGTAGTATATAAATACTTTAGAATGTGTTACTGCCACTGAGCTGGGGTGAAAGAAATGACACTTAGACTATTGCTCGTTAATTAACAATATATTAAAAAAAGAAATGCATTTTTTTTTTTTAAGCAGGAGACATTCCCTTTCAATCCAACCACAACACATTTAGGCAGAAATTATAGACATGGCAGCCTGTGTGTGGTCTAAATAAGAGCCAGCTTTTAGGTCAGCCACTGAGCTATGTGAAAAAGAAATAATTTTGAGAAATGGCATCTAATATATAAAGCCGAGTGTATGTATCTCCGCTAAAGGAATCCGCACCGTCGCATTTACAATCACAAAATTTTACACAGCCGCCTCCTGTGACTTGGGGAACGTCAGACTGTTTTGAGTGGAAACTTTCACCCAACTATTTCCAATTATTAGCCAAAAAATACGCTTAGTAACCTAACTGCCAAACTACAGGATCCATTGGCTGTTGTGGCAGTTAGCCTGGATATTTATCAGGTTGCATATAGTAACCAATCACAGCCCAGCTTCTATTTTGCTACAGGTCTTTAATATGAGCTCTGATTGGTTGCTATAGGCGACGAAGGACATTCTTAGTATAAGGCCTCTTTCACACTACCGTTTTTTTTTTCGTTTTGCGGTCCGTTTTTTGCGTTCCGTATACGGTCCGTATACGGAACCATTCATTTCAATGGTTCCGCAAAAAAACGGAATGTGTTCCGTATGCATTCCGTTTCCGTATTTCCGTTTCGTTGAAAAGATAGAACATGTCCTATATTTGGCCGCAAATCACGGTCCGTGGCACCATTCAAGTCAATGGGTCCGCAAAAAAAAAACGGTACACATACAGAAATGCATCCGTATGTCTTCCGTATCCGTTCCGTTTTTTGCGAAACCATCTATTGAAAATGTTATGCCCAGCCCAATTTTTTCTATGTAATTACTGTATACTGTATATGCCATACGGAACAACGGAATGGAAACGGAACCACAACGGAAGCAAAAAAAAGGAACAACGGATCCGTGAAAAACGGAACGCAAAACACTGAATTCAACATACTGTAGTGTCAAAGAGGCCCAAGACAGTTTATGTGTTAATATGATTTCGATTGCGACGCTTAGCCAACGTTGTTGTAGAGGCTTATGTAACTCACATGACCTTAAAGGGGTTGTCCAAGTTCTCAAACAGCCCCATGTGCCAAGCCCCTCACAGGTAATATACTTACCCCACTCCCGGCGCCACTCCTGGTCCCAGCACCACCGCTTCTCCCTGTACACGGATGAAAACATCCAGTGTCAGGAAGGGGGCAGCCGATGGCAGGTGGGGACGGAGACAAGCCTCCCCAGCGTCATCCACAATGCTAGGGAGGCTCGTCCCCGGCTGTCATTGGCTGCTCCCCTCCCCCGGACACCAGATGATTTTATCCGTGTACAGGGAGAAGCAGCAGCGGCAGGGCCCAGGAGGGGCGACCCAGGTAACTATATTACCTGTGAGGGGCCCAGCACATGGGGGGGGGGGCTCTGTAAGAAAAGGAATTGGAATATGAATATTGTGGAATTCACCGTTAAGGAGACTGGGTACTGTGGAGGTAAAAGCAATTCCACCACAGTTTTAAGTTTTTTTATTTACGACGTTTCGATAAAACTGACCAATCACTTTCATTCTATAGGTTAAGTACGAATCTTGCAATACCTTATATGTATAGTTTTTCTTGCGTTTTAAAAGTGAAAAAATAATTTTTTTAAAAAAAAAAAAAAAGAGTTGGGGGGGACGACAGGTTCTATTTTTTCGTCAAAAACACAAATGCAATCGCACATTTTGGCCAAAGCGTAATAAGCCACGTCAAGGTCGCCTCCATGAGTGGTCCCTAACACTAGTTCCTGCCTGTTATGGGCCATGACAGCCACACAAAGTCCAGGGAGCGCAGGTACAGCATGCACGCCAGGCACACTCTGCTTTTAACCCCGTCCGGTGCCATTACAGCTTTCATCGGATCCAGGGATGCAAGTACCAACATGCATGCTGAGCCCACTATATACTTCTCCTGGAGCAAATTGGCTACTGGACTTTGTGTGGCTGTCATGGCCCATAACAGGTAGGAACTAGTGTTAGGGACCACTCATGGAGGCGACCTTGACGTGGCGAGTGGCTTATTACGCTTTGGCCAAAATGTACACCAATGCCTCATTCAACATCCAGCATAAAGGCAGAGCAGAGTGCTGGTTTGCAGAGTGCGATTGCATTTGTGTTTTTGTATTTGTATTTCGCCATAGCAATGTGCACCTGCATAGGGTTGTGCAGACTGAACCCCCACATTTTTTTCTATTTTTTCGTCGCCATATTTTGACCCCTATAACTTTTTTGTAATTATGTGTACGGAGCTGTGTGGGGGCTAATTTTTTGCGGGGCGATCTGAACATTTCACTGATAACATTCTGGGGTGTGTATGACTTTTTGATCACTTTATTTTATTTATTTGTTTTAAATTTTTTTGTAGAAAATGGGAACAGCAAATCGGCCATTTTAACGCTTTTTTACGTTTTGCTGTTTGCCATATGGGGAATATTTTTATACTATAGGTGTTTTCGCACATGGCGACGCCCATGATGTGTATTTAAAAAAAAAATATAATATTGGTTCTTTTATTTTTAGTTTGGGGAAAGGGGGTGATTAGAATTTTTTTTTTTTTACAGCGAACTATAACGAGCAATCATTAGATTGCTAGTCTCATAGACTCCGCTAATGCATTGGGGTCTATGAGAAAATTGCTAGTTTCCTATAGAGCCCTATTACACGCAAGGGCTCCGTAGGAAATACTATGCAGCAGCCTCCTGTCATTCACAAAGACAGGGGCTCCTCCAATCGCTGCAAGAGGGTGCCAGAGCATCACTGGAAGCGCGCGCTTCCAATGTTTCATGCGCTTAGATGCCGTGGTCAGGATTGAGGTTAAATGTCCGCGATCGGCATTACTGCAGGTTGCGGACATTAGCCACTGTTGTCTGCTATAAGAAACAGCAGGCTCCATTCAGGAGTGGGCGCCATCTATAAAGACCCGGCGCTGGTCAGGAAAGGGTTAAAGGGTCAGGCACTGTGAAGGTCACTATTAAAGGGGCAGTTGCAGTGAATGTCACTGTGGAATTCACCGTTGAAGAAGCCAGCAGCAGGAGCACGTCCTTCACTCACTGTGCCTGCGCTGAATACTAAACGGGACAGCGCAAGCACAGGATTTACGGAACTGGACCTGGGCGTGCCAAAGGGTGGCAAGACCGAGCCTCTAGGTATTGAACCAACGCTCTAATAGCACCTAGAGGCTCATTAGCATATTTTAAAAGTCTTATTTTAAGATAACGGCGGCAGGCAGGGAGTTATAAAGCATACTGTTATGTACTGCTGATATTGCAGTCAGCTACATAACATTATTTCTCATGACAGAAACCCTTTAAGTTACTTTACTGAAATACCCCTTTAAGGGGAACGTTGGAGGTCAATGTTAAGGGGGCGGAGTGCTGTGGAGGTCACTGTTAAAAGGACGGGGCGATGGGGGGGGGGGGGGGGGAGGGTAGTCACTATTAAGGGGGCAGGCGCTGTAGAGGTCACAGTTAAGGGGGCTGGGTGCTGTGAAGGTCAACGTTAAGGGGGCGGTCTGCTGTGGAGGTCTTAGTTAGGGGGCGGGTGAGGTGCTGAGGAGGCCACATTTTAAGGGGACGGGGCACGGTGGGGGGGGGGGGGGGGGTCAGTGTTATGGGGGATACTGTGGATATCTTAACGACACATACATTAAATGAAATAGTGCTAGTTTATAATATAGGTAATGGTATTCCATAGGAAATGTGTAAGTTTACCATACAACTTTCTAGAATATTACCTTTAGCCTGCTTATGCATAAATATGACCTTTGTCTCCTATAAAGGATAGTTTTATATTACAGCTTAAAAAGTGAACACTACCTTCTGCAGGTGAAAGGCCCAACTATACTTACTATGCATCTTTTCACGAATACCTAAATGTTATTGGCAGGCATTTCTTTCCATTTATACTTGGCTTTACGCTAAAGTTCATCAAAATGGCTGATTTCAACCGAAATGAATAATCGTCAGGTGAAATGTAGCAACAAATGATTGTTTGAAAAGAAGTTGACTGCTTCAATATTCTCATTCGATAGTTGGGCGAAAGATCTTTCTTTGAAAAAAACATTCCCAGAAAGATCTTTCATCCATCGCCCGGTTTTGTTGATCATGTATGGCCAGTATGAACCACTGCAATGGCTGATATGAACCAAAATATGTATGACTGTCTGTAATGAACGTTCACCAGATGATTCTTCAACTGCTGCTCAACTGTCAACCAACTAATGTGTATGGCCACCTTAAAGCCGATCAGAATGGATGAAGTCTACCAAAAGGGACGTTTGCTGGTCTGAAAAAGTCGACAGGGTTTAATATTTTATCCAATAATCAGCCAAAAGATATTTCTTTCAAAGGAAGATTGTTTATGGATGAAAGATCTTTCGTCCATTGCTCGGTTTTTATTAAATGTTTATGGGCAGTTTGAACAATTGCAACATGGGTTAAAATGAGTCTGCGAAAGGAACGTTCACCAGATGATTGGATGTTCAACTGCTGCAATTTTTCACAATGGAAATGTGCGATGAAAAGCAACGCAAGTCATAAGCAAAGTGGATGACATGTTCTGAATTATCATCCACAGACCACGGCGAAATCTCAGTGTAAACTGACTTCTGCTGCGGTTCCCAATTTGTGGGTTTTACCAGCGGCTTTCAACCTTTTTTGCACAAAGGTTGAAAAACAGTAGTTAAACGACTGTGATCCCGGCAGTGATGCCACTGAAAGGGCTGGTTTTTGCAGCGGCAGAAGATCCACAGCAGTCCCGCTATGTGGGAATGTACCCTAAAAGAAATGAGATTTCTGTGAAAGTACAGTAATGTCCACACCTAAAATAATACCATGGTAGCCCCTACCTCATCTCTCTAGCTCCCCTGAGATGTCTGGAGAGTAACTGCTTGTATTTGCTATGAACCAACAACTGGAGAATCTTTATTACAGTGTACAGATCCTTTGTTATGCCTCCTGGAAATATATGAATAAAACAACTGGGCCCTTCATACATCCAAGGCCTCATTCACACTTGCATACTTAAACAGTATTTTGCATCTGTATTTGAAGGGGTTGGCTGAGATTATAAAGGGAATGTGTCGCCTATAATTTTTTCTGCCAGCTAAAACCAGATAGTGACATTTTTTTCGCCCAATATTTTTTCGTTTTCCGATTATAGATTTTGAATTCTATTTTCTGAACATGATTACGTGGGTGGCCATCTTCCCTGAGCACTTTGTTAACAGTATTTAGAGGGATGCGTTGAATCAGTGACATAGGCCATAGACACAATGAACAGGAGGGGACCTCATTTACTTGTATGGGAGATTTTTAGGCATGTTGCGTGGCGTGACCTGTGCAGGAGGGAGTAGATAAGCTGGGACATCACTTACTGTGAATGGTGGATCCTGTGTTATATATAGTTGATATCTGTCATTCTAATCCCGCATTTGATAAGCAGATAACTGCAGTAAAATGATCTGTAAAAGATGTGGAACCTACTATTAGGCCTCTTGCTCACGACCGTATGCCCTCCGAGATATGCGGTCCGTGAGCGGGCCATATGTCCCGGAGTGGCATTGATCGTGTGCATGGGAGTACACAGCATCATAGATTACAATAATGCGGGACTATTGTCCCGCACTCATATGATCAATGCCGCTCCGGGACATATGGCCCGCTCACGGACCATATATCTCGGAGGGCATACGGTCGTAGGCAAGAGGCCTTAGGCTTAGTGGCCAGTGCAAAAACATATGCCATATCTGTCATTGTAATTTTGTCTGTGATAAGCAGATAAGGATCTGTACAGGCCAAGAGATAATTCATATTAGGCTACTTTCACACTGGCGTTTGGTGCGGATCCATCATGGATCTGCAGACAGACAGATCCGTTCAGATAATACAGTGTTTCCCAACCAGTGTGCCCCCAGCTGTCCAGGCATGCTGGGAGTTGTAGTTTTGCAACAGCTGGAGGCACACTGTTTGGGAAACACTGAGATAATACAACCGTCTGCATCAGTTCGGAACGGATCCGTTTGTATTATCTTTAACATAGCCAAGACGGATCTGTCTTAAACACCATTGAAAGTCAATGAGGGACGAATCCGTTTTCTATTGACCCAGATTGTGTCATAGAAAACGGATCCGCCCCCATTAACTTACATTGTTTGTCAGGACGTTTCCGTTTGGCTCAGTTTCATCAGACAAAAAGCAGCGTTTTGGTGTGCGCCGCCAGAGCAGAATGGAGGCAAACTGATGCATTCTGAGCAGATCCTTTTCTATTCAGAATACATTAGAATGCAAACTGATCCGTTTTGGACCGCTTAAGAGCCCTGAACGGATCTCACAAACGAAAAGCCAAAATGCTAGTGTGAAAGTAGCCTTACTAGGCTTAGTGGCCATTGCAAAAACTGTAGGATTTTAAGATTTAGTGACAAGGAAAATAACTACCAAAAATCTTTAAAAATATGTTAGGTATAAAAACTTTTAAGCAATAGGTTATTTTATGATGCCACATTCCCTTAAAGCTGCCCAAGCACAAGACATAGTATAAATAAAAAATACAAATAATATAAAGAGATATAAAGAGATAGAGATATATATATATATATATATATATATATATATATATATATATATATATATCTATATATATCACATAAGCGTCATAAATGCAAGCATCACTAATAGTGATTGGCTGCAAGTGTCGTGAATGATTGGATGATTTGCCCATAGAAACAAATTACAGCACAGCTTTCATTTATCAAGAGTCCTATAAGAAATGAAAGTTGCAATGTGATTGGTTGGCATAGGCAGCTTTATATATCTCCCCATGCGTATTGTCAGATATGCCTGTCCTTTGTACTTTTCTTACGTTCAGTTTCCATTCCTGCTCTGGTTGAAGACGCGTGAGCACGGGCAGGGTCTAGATTTGTGCTGCTGACATCTGAAAACATTGAATGCATCCTTCACATGTGTCCATCTATGGCCATCTCTGAAAACATGAAAGGGTGTGTAAATGCTTTCCAACCTCCGTAATCAAGTTACAGACATTGTGAGGTCCTGGAGTCCATTAATGTGAACATCCTTACAACATGGCTAAGCGGCTCACATATATTGTACGGGTAAACTGACTGAAAAACACTTCTGAAGAAAGCAGGAGGCTTAGCCAGTTTTTAATTTTCTTAGTAAACACTTTTCCAATATATATGTATTTAATATTGTGCTGACGTACCTTTCCTTATCAGTGGAGCAACTACACAGTATAGATTGTGTATCCACGGCTGAGCCGCATTTCCAGTGTGACCAGGAAGCGGAGAGCAGCGGGGACCAGGGCAGTGTCGGAACAGCAGCCCATCAGTGTCATTTTCACCATTTCTTCTAATGTTACTTATGTGGATGGAGAGCAGCCTGCTCTACGTGACCATTGACCCTTGTTAACCCCCTTCCCCGTGTCTGCTTTATCACTGAATGTACAGGGTGGAAACGGGTGCATTATTTATTAAAAAATAAAAATTACAGTATGTTAAATTGTAGGTATTTTGCAATAATACTTTGAAACCTAACAATTCTGCAGTCAAGGAAAGGTACATGTGCAAAGACGAAAGACAGTTTTCAACTTTTCACCATAGGGAAGTATAACTCAATATCTGGGATTTTGTTTCTTTTTAGCCTATGTAGAATATGTGATTGTGACCACATCTCTAATATCATCAGACGGGGATGGCCAGCTCCATACTTCCAGGAAACAGACCGTCTGGTCTCCTATAAGGTTTCCTACCTGGGATCATACAATGCGGCTCCAATAATTCCTGCAGACAAAGAGGCGGAAATGGCGCTCAACTGGTACAAGATAGGAGCACACTGAGTATGTACTCCATCTTTAGTTACAATTACTATGGTATTCTATTCAGTACACGCCAACAGAGCATATTAGGAAATAATCAAAATCCACTAGGGCAGCCGAGGTGTCAGCCCAATTCTACTAGGATATTGTCAGGGCTCATGCGCAGGAACTGTACTTTTGGTCTGCATTCAGTCTGCAATTTTTGCTGGTCGAATGCAGACTGATTCACTTCAATGGGGCTGAAAAAGAAGCGGAAAGCACACCCGTGTAACTGTCTGCATCCGTATGTCCGTTCAACGGCCCCGCAAAAGATTTGGACAGCACACAGTGCGATGTTCGCATCCGCATTTCCGTTCCGCGGCCCCGCAAAAAATAAATAGAACATGTCCTATTGTTGTCCGCAGTCACGGACAAGAAAAGGTATTTCTATTATAGTGCCAGCCATGTGCGGTCCGCAAAATGCGGAACGCACATGGCCGGTGTCCGTGTTTTGCGGACGGCAAAACAGATGTGGACGTGTGAATGGGCCCTAAGGGGGAAGAGCAAGCTGGAGGAGCGATCACATGATGGACAGACGTCTTGCAGCCGTCAAACACCAAAGTGCTCAGATTACATGACCGTCCCCGTCAAAACTGAAAGAGTATACCTGGCAAATTTCCTGTATAATGTAGAATACATTGCTCTCTCTCTCAAGCAACCCCTTTAAAAGCAAATAATCACTGGCAGCCTGTTAACTAAAAATAGAGGGGGACAGCCAGAGCGCCCATGCTGGATCTGTGAGGGATTTTTCCAAATTCTCAGACAACCCCTTTGAAAAAGAAAACAAGTTATTCCTAATCTGATAGTAACATTCGGGGGATAGAGTATATCCTTTCGGAGAGTGCCTAGTCAGCGCGAGGAGTCTTATAGGCCCGGCAGTGCTCCTCAGAGCCCATTATGAAGCCTGGTACAGGTACGTATTCATGTCTGCAGTATACCGTCAGCCCTTCCAGTGTGCAGGAATCTGCCCTCTCAGCAGCCGGCCTTACGTGAGGCTCCTGACCTCGCTGCCAGCATTCCCTCTCAGACGACTACTCGCAGGAGCAGACTGTTGTGAAACTGCACACTACACACACTGTGCCCGCCCGCCCTGCAGGAACAACAACTGGCACAGATAGCACCCCACCCCCTGCAGAGGTGGCATGTATCCCGCCTGGAGTTTAGAAAGGAATGTGCAATACATGGCTCGCTGTTCTATTTAGGGCACTCGGTGCAATCAACAGAAAACCACGTGTGCAATACACATTACAGAGCCTGGACCACAATTAAAGGGAATGTGGCATATTTTCTGATTGCAGATTTTTTAAATTCTATTTCCTGAACATAATTATGGGAGCTGCCATCTTGCCTGAGCTTTGCCTTTACAGCAGCCACCCTGGGCCATAGACACAATGGTCTGGAGGGGACCTCACAGGCTTCTAGGGGAGAGTTCTCTAGACATGGTGTGTGCCCTGTACAGGGGTCAGGAGGGGGTAGATAAGCTGTAATATTACCTACTGTGAATGGGGGTATCCTGTGTTACCTGAATTGAGTGTGTTTTCTTTTCTTGAGTGTGGTGCCTATTATTAAGTCCCCAATACACATGCAATAGCGGTCTGCCAAACGATTGTACATTTATACAATAGGTTGTGTTCTGATGTCACATCCCCTATTACTTTACTCTGTTAGATCACACAAAACAGAACTTTTTTCATGTAAAAATATGCTGCCGTGTCCAGATATTGCTGCACCATACTTGTGTCATGGCGCCCCCTGGTGTTTTTACTTCCTCTCAGAACATCCTTTCAATATGTCCAGCATCAGTGGTCACACACGCTCAGAGCCATCCAGATCCACTTGTATATGGGGGGGGGGGGAGGCACTCATTAGGGGTGCACTAGTTATTAAGAGCTAGAAGCATCTCACCAGCACTGGACATATTAGACGTTCTGAGAGGGAATAAAAAAAAAAACGCTGCAATACACAGACATTTTCCTTAAAGGGGTTGTTCACCCCTGGTGACCTCTTCTGCAGACCCCTCCACCAATATGGCCGGACACCCCCCCCCCCCCCCCAACCCCGGTAATCATACGTCCCTGATCCCTGCTGCTGGGTTCCGGCTCCATCATCATTCCCCCTCGGACACTGCAGGTCTCAGATCTCTCCGCGTCAACATCCGGTTTGATCAGGGTCACGTGGCCGCTGTAGGTGATGCGTGATCCCGATGTCGTGTCATTAGGTCATGTGACACATGGGTGACACTGCAGCCAGTGTCAAACTGAATGTGCATGCAGGGAGACCAACAACAAGCGAGGGGAAGCGATGGAGCCGGAACCCAGCAGCAGGGATCATGTACGTGCGATTCCCACTGCGGCTCTGGCCACGTTGGGGGTCTGCAGCACTGTTTTCATAGCGCCCTTTCAAGTCCATGACTCTGACCACCACTAACCGACAGGTATGCTGATGGAAGCCATAATTGGCTGAGAGGAGAGTACCCCTTTATTGCCTACATGGTGAGCCATCTACAATTTACACAATACCCGGTTAGGCCTATACTACGCAGGCACATCCCCCCACCCATTACTACGCTACACTGGGTGGGAGACCACCAGTGCACAATATAAATACGACATCGAAATGCAAAGCGGGAACTGGGCCACATATCCACAGTACTATAATCATGGAATGATAATGATAGATACCATCATAATAACATACCAACCGTAATAAACACTCACGCACAAGGAAGTAAGGCTGAGTTCACACTGGCGTCATGCATGATGGATGACGGAGCGATCCCTCATGATCAGCCCCCTTCTTACTCGTTATGGGTTCATCGGGTTTAACTTTTTTCCTGGAAAGAGTAGACAGCTTGCTACACTATTCCGCTAGACACAGACCATGTGAAAACGGTTTTAAAGGGGTTGTCCGGCCTCGGAGCCAACAAGCCATGGCATATTCTCCCGTCGGTGGTGCCAGCGGTGCTCCCAGGACCAGGGAGCAGCTTGGTCCCGTGACAACTGCAGTCAATCACAGGTCTCAGTGGCTTGAACGCTATGTCACAGCAGTGAGGTACCGTTCAAGCTGCTGTCACTACTGAAGCCTGTGACTGGCCTCAGCGGTCACAGGAACAAAGCCGTCTCCTGATCCTGCATGGACGTAAAGCGACTGGGACCAGGACCCCATAGGTTAACCCCTTTAATATACAAGCTGGAAACAAACACAACGCAAAGTGAAATCAACAATCAGCACAGGAAGCCAACTCTGGCCATTGACGAGACCTCTTGTCTGAGGGGAAATCATCTCTACATGGCGTCAACATATACCACAGCCACGCACAATCCTACATGGCCGGTTATCCGCTGGGATTACCGCAGACAAATGATTAGTGTTGGGCGAACTTGTGTTTTAAGTTCGGGTTATCGAAGAATCGCGTCATGGATTCTAAATTTCGTTATGGTCCGTGGTAGCGGAATCCATAACGCGATTCTTCGATAACCCGAACTTTAGACGCCGAACTTAAAACACAAGTTCGCTCAACTACTACGAATGATCAGACACACCGGACTGCGAAGGTTTGGACTGTGAGCCAGGTCCAGTGCCACTGTGCACAGAGCTACAGCTCCCAGCTGCTGTGAACCTCCGGCCACGCTGGGAGTTGTAGTTCCATTCCAGCTAGCCAGCCACCGGTTGCAGAGCCCAGCCTTGCACACAGAGGTAGCCTCCAGCCGGCACAGTGGGGCCCACTCCCTCCTTCATACTTACGAAGCGCTTTAACTTTTTCTCGGGAGGCGATTTCCGGAGCCAGCCGGAGCACACCACCTCCCCGCCGCCGCCCGCTCCTCCGGAGCTCATCATCCTGGCTCTCCTCAGGGTGTCCCCTCCTGGTGGACCCGGGCTCCGGCAGCCTCCCGCCCCGCTCACCGCGGCACACGGGGGAACTTCAGGAAAACTTTTAGCCCCTCTCGTATTTTCCCAGGGTCCGGGAGTCGTTCGCTCCCCTCCCTCCTCTCCAGCGCCCCTTTCCCTGACAGGAGGCGGTCGGTCGGTCTCTTCCGCCTTGTCTTCTTCCTTCGGCCACAAGTTTCCCCCTTCTGAAGAACAGTAGACGGGTCTCTCCCCTTGGCTGGTCTATGGAGGAAGAGCCGTGCAATTATCCTGGACGGGGGGAGCCGCGCTATGTCCCCTCTTCACACCTCACACGGGATAGATTATGGGAGATACACATTTTTTTTTTCCTTCCCCAACTGTGAATCTCTGTCTCTTTCTCCCTCCTTCTTCTCCCTCTTTCCCTTTTCTTTCCCCCTCCTCCTGCTCCTCCTCCGCCCCTCGCTGTCAGCGTCGTCCCTCCATCCCTCCCAGTGTCCTGGCCCGCCTCCTTCCCTCAGGAGCCGCAGCAGCTTCTATGTGTGAACTACCTGCTGTGTTCTGCGGGTCTAGGGATGCTGCATTGCCTCTCATCACTTAGCATTCCCGCCATTTTCCTAAAAGGAATGGTTTAGTAGAAATACATGTAATTACACAGGGGTTCAAGTGAAAGAAACCCTCACAGGTCAATGGGGAAGGAGGGATTTCCAAATGGCTGAACCCGCAGATTTGAAGGAATTTATAGGTCCTTTTATTAGCAAGGTTGGAGTGGAGGTTCACATCTTCAGGACCTTTCCAGTAGGACACCCACCGCTATGCCAGATGTTCGGAGACTACTACTCCCAGAATGCTTAATTCACTTCTATGGGAGTTCGAAGAACAACAGAGCATGTTTGCATGCTGGGAGTTGTAGTTTTACAACAGCTCGAGTGCCGAAGGCTCTAGCTGTGATGGCGAACCTCGGACACTCCACTGAAATGAATGGTGCATGCTGGGAGTCGTAGTTTCATCACAGCTGGAATGCTGGAGGTTAGCCATCACTGCTTCTAGGAGAATCCTGCCCCCAAAAGAGGACACATACCCTCCAAAACAACCCTGACAAACACAACAGACCTCGGAGAACACCTTCCAAAACGTTACTTTTCACTTAGGCCTCCTGCACATGAACGTGTGCGCCCCGTGGCCGTGCTGCGGCCCTGAAATTTGAGGCATGCCCACTCCTGCTATCTGTATTTTGCGGATCTACGGTTTACGGACTGCAAAATGGATATGGCCGTGTGCACGAAGCCTTACTGAATATCATAGTGCAGAGTGGATAATCTTATATTTGTTAGGCCTCATGCACACGGCCATTGTTTTGGTCCGCACCAAAACGGCGGCTCGGATGCGGACCCATTCACTTCAATGGGGCCGCAAAAGATATGGACAGAGCTCCATGTGCTGTCCGCATCCGTTGCTCCGTTTTCATGACCCCGCGCTTTGCAGACAAGAATAGGCAGTTTTATGTAAAGGCTGTCCGTGCCGTTACGCAAATTGCGGAACGCACACGGACGCCATCCGTGTTTAGCAGATCTGCGATTTGCGGACCGCAAAACACACCACGGTCGTGTGCATGCGGCCTTATACTGATAGATCAATCTGTCACTGGAGCAGATTGTGGACTACGAACTAATCTAGTTGTTACAAATGCAAGGGTAGACATTGACCCAGAATTTACTATTGTGTTTGCACCTAAAAATCTGTCTAAAAAAAGTGGAGCAATTTGGCGCAGCTAGGGTTTCTTTACTTTTTTCCAACACTCTTCACAGGGGGCAGAGCTTTGATGGAAGGGGAGGATCTAAGATGCGCCATTTTGCATTAAAATTGTGGCACAATTCTGTTTTAGCAATCTGTATCACAGTTAGACAACCAATAGTTGGTATACAGTTGTGTTCAAAATTATTCAACCCCCAATGCTGTAAAGGGTTCTAGGGAATTTAGTGTACATTTGTAATTGTGTACAGAATGAAATCTTACAAGGACTTTTTAAAGAACCAAATGCAACAAAAATGAATCAATTGTTTTTGTAATACAGTATTAAATGTTTTTTTTGTGATTTCTTCATTGACAAAATTATTCAACCCCTTAACCACTTCAACCCCGCTAGCTGAAACCCCCTTCATGACCAGGCCACTTTTTACACTTCGGCACTACACTACTTTCACCGTTTATCGCTCGGTCATGCAACTTACCACCCAAATGAATTTTACCTCCTTTTCTTCTCACTAATAGAGCTTTCATTTGGTGGTATTTTATTGCTGCTGACATTTTAACTTTTTTTGCTATTAATCAAAATGTAACGATTTTTTTGCAAAAAAATGCCATTTTTCACTTTCAGCTGTAAAATTTTGCAAAAAAAAACGACATCCATATATAATTTTTTTGCCAAATTTATTGTTCTACATGTCTTTGATAAAAAAAAAATGGTTTGGGTAAAAGTTATAGCGTTTACACACTATGGTACAAAAATGTGAATTTCCGCTTTTTGAAACAGCTCTGACTTTCTGAGCACCTGTCATGATTCCTGAGGTTCTACAATGCCCAAACAGTAGAAAAAACCCCACAAATGACCCCATTTCGGAAAGTAAACACCCTAAGGTATTCGCTGATGGGCATAGTGAGTTCATAGAACTTTTTATTTTTTGTCACAAGTTAGCGGAAAATGATGATTTTTTTTTTTATTTTCCTTACAATGTCTCATATTCCACTAACTTGCGACAAAAAAATAAAAAATTCTAGGAACTCGCCATGCCCCTCACGGAATACCTTGGGGTGTCTTCTTTCCAAAATGGGGTCACTTGTGGGGTAGTTATACTGCCCTGGCAATTTAGGGGCCCATATGTTTGAGAAGTAGTTTGCAATCGAAATCTGTAAAAAATGACCGGTGAAATCCAAAAGGTGCACTTTGGAATGTGGGTCCCTTTGCCCACCTAGGCTGCAAAAAAGTGTCACACATCTGGTATCGCCGTACTCAGGAGAAGTTGGGCAATGTGTTTTGGGGTGTCATTTTACATATACCCATGCTGGGTGAGAGAAATATCTTGGCAAAAGACAACTTTTCCATTTTTTTATACAAAGTTGGCATTTGACCAATATATTTATCTCACCCAGCATGGGTATATGTAAAATGACACCCCAAAACACTTTCCCCAGCTTCTCCTGAGTATGGCGATACCAGATGTGTGACACTTTTGCGCATCTAGGCTGCAAAAGTGCCCAAATTCCTTTTAGGAGGGCATTTTTAGACATTTGGATCCCAGACTTTTTCTCACGCTTTACGGCCCCTAAAAAGCCAGGGCAGTATAAATACCCCACATGTGACCCCACTTTGGAAAGAAGACACCCCAAGGTATTCAATGAGGGGCATGGCGAGTTCATAGAAATGTATTTTTTTGGCATAAGTTAGCGGAAATTGATTTTTATTTTTTTTTCTCACAAAGTCTCACTTTCTGCTAACTTAGGACAAAAATTTAAATCTTTCATGGACTCAATATGCCCCTCAGCGAATACCTTGGGGTGTCTTCTTTCCAAAATGGGGTCAGTTGTGGGGTGTTTGTACTGCCCTGGCATTTGAGGGTCTCCGCAATCATTACATGTATGGCCAGCATTAGGAGTTTCTGCTATTCTCCTTATATTGAGCATACAGGTAATGAGATTTTTTTTTCCGTTCAGCCTCTGGGCTGAAAGAAAAAAATGAACGGCACAGATTTCTTCATTCGCATCGATCAATGTGGATGAAAAAATCTCTGCCAAAAAAAAAAAAAAGGAGGGGAAAGGCGTCTGCCAGGACATAGGAGCTCCGCCCAACATCCATACCCACTTAGCTCGTATGCCCTGGCAAACCAGATTTCTCCATTCACATCAATCGATGTGGATGAATAAATCATTGCCGGGATTTTTTTATTTTTATATACAAAGTGTTTGCCAAAGCATAGGAACGCCGCCTCCTCCTCAGCTCGTATGCCTTGGCAAACGTATCTGTTACTGCAGAGGAGAAATCTCGTCTTGCAGCGCCGCATACACCGACTTGCGTGTAATCTGACAGCAGCGCAATGCTTCTGTCAGAATGCACATCAGTGCTGCAGCTAGTAGATCGGTTGGTCCACCTGGAAGGTAAAAAAAAATAGAAAAAACCAGGCCACAACGCAATAATTTTATTAACTTTGGAACAGAATACATAAACTTTAACTTTTTGAACTAAACATTAACCTTTTTGCTTACTGGTGTTTTTTTTTTATTTTTTTTTACCTTTATAGAACAAACCTCTCCTTCCCCATGGGTCAATGTGCAAAGCGCAAATCGCCCAAAGATGTGGCGAAGTGCGTTATGCACTTTGTCCCAGGTGAAAGGAGACGTTTGCAGCAGCTGTGTGAGTGAATGGGCCCTAATAGCCCTGTGTGCCTGTCCTGGTAAGATGATCCCTATGCTAATAGTGTACCTGTGAGTGGTACTTCCGGAAACACTCTCCAAAGCATAGGGCAGGGTGGTCAGGACAGAAATAGCGGGTGTCACGCCTTATTCCACTCCTGCTACAGACACGACATTTTTTTCGGGGTGGCGGTCAGTTTGAGGTACCAGGAACGACACTGGGGAAATGTCGCTCGTGTAGACGGCTAACTACACTGGTGGATGGGGCCACGGAACCTCCTGGGTACAGGAGGTTCGCGATGATCTCTTCCTGAAATTTGAGGAAGGATCCAGTTCTCCCAGCCTTACTGTAGAGAACAAAACTATTATACAGAGCCAATTGAATTAAATATACAGACACCTTCTTATACCAGCATCTGGTTCTGCGGGACACTAAATACGGAGCCAACGTCTGGTCATTGAAGTCCACCTCTCCCATGTGAAGGTTATAGTCGTGGACTGAGAGGGGCTTTTCAATGACACGGGTTGCTCGCTCAATTTGGATTGTCGTGTCTGCGTGAATGGAGGAGAGCATGTAAACGTCACGCTTGTCTCTCCATTTCACTGCGAGCAGTTCTTCGTTACACAGTGCGGCCCTCTGCCCCCTTGCAAGACGGGTGGTAATGAGCCGTTGGGGGAAGCCCGCGCGACTAGTTCGCGCGGTGCCACAGGTGCCAATCCGTTCTAGAAACAAATGCCTAAAGAGGGCCACACTTGTGTAAAAATTGTCCACATAAAGATGGTACCCCTTGCCGAATAAGGGTGACACCAAGTCCCAAACTGTCTTCCCACTGCTCCCCAGGTAGTCAGGGCAACCGACCGGCTCCAGGGTCTGATCTTTTCCCTCATAGATCCGAAATTTGTGGGTATTGCCTGTGGCCCTTTCACAGAGCTTATACAATTTGACCCCATACCGGGCGCGCTTGCTTGGGATGTATTGTTTGAAGCCAAGGTGCCCGGTAAAATGTATCAGGGACTCGTCTACGCAGATGTTTTGCTCAGGGGTATACAAATCTGCAAATTTCAGGTTGAAATGGTCTATGAGGGGCCGAATTTTGTGGAGCCGGTCAAAAGCAGGGTGGCCTCTGGGACGGGAGGTGCTGTTATCACTAAAGTGCAGGAAACACAGGATGGTCTCAAATCGTGTCCTGGACATAGCAGCAGAGAACATGGGCATGTGATGAATTGGGTTCGTGGACCAATATGACCGCAATTCATGCTTTTTAGTTAGACCCATGTTGAAGAGGAGGCCCAGAAAAGTTTTAAATTCGGAAACTTGGACTGGTTTCCACCGGAAAGACTGGGCATAAGAGCTTCCCGGGTTGGCGGATATAAATTGTGTGGCATACCGATTTGTTTCGGCCACGACTAAGTCCAAGAGCTCCGCAGTCAAGAACAGCTCAATAAATCCCAGGGCCGAACCGATCTGAGCTGTCTCAACCCGAACTCCAGACTGGGCAGTGAAAGGGAAAACTACAGGTGCGGCTGAAGTTGGGGACTGCCAATCAGGGTTTGCCAGCACCTCAGGGATTCTAGGGGCTCTACGGGCACGTCTTTGCGGTGGCTGCGACGGGGTCACTACTGCTCGTGCCACCGTACCAGCTTCAACTGCCCTTCTGGTGCTCGCCACTTCACCAGGTTGTACGGCAGTGCTGGTACTAGGTCCAGGAAGGGCTGGGCTGCTGGTGTATGCCTCACCACGTAATCCGACAGCACCAGCCCCACTCTGCTGCTCTTGAAGCGGATCCTGCGCAACCTGCGGTCTAGCGACACGGGGCCGGGTATGCCTGGTGCTATCAGGGACCTCAGCCTCCTCGTCCGAACTTTGGGTCAGAGAGCCACTGCTTTCTACAGGTTCGTATTCTGACCCGCTCGATTCGTCAGATGAGGGTTCCCATTCCTCATCCGACTGGGTCAGAAGCCTGTAGGCCTCTTCAGAAGAATACCCCCTGTTAGACATTTGGGCAACTAAATTTAGGGGTATTCCCTGAGACTACCCAAGAAAAAAAAGCAAGCCTGTCTTACAAAGGGGAGGCTAGCGAAGTACCGGAGGCCGCTGCGGTTGATAAAAAATATCAAAACTGATTTTTTTATCGCCGCAGTGCGTGTAAAGTGAATGTGCAGTGATCAAAAAAAAATTATTTTTTTGTCACTGCGGTGGGGCGGGCGTGGGCGAACGCACGTGTGGGCGACCGATCAGGTCTGATCGGGCAAACACTGCGTTTTGGGTGGAGGGCGAACTAAAGTGACACTAATACAATTATAGATCTGACCGTGATCAGTTTTGATCACTTTCAGATACTATAAAAGTACAAATGCTGATTAGCGATACGCTAATCAGCGAATAACGGACTGCGGTGCGGTGGGCTGGGCGCTAACTGATCCCTAAACTACCTAACCAAGGGGCCTAAACTATACCTAAAACCTAACGGTCAATACCAGTGAAAAAAAAAAAGTGACAGTTTGCACTGATCACTTTTTTCCTTTTCACTAGTGATTGACAGGGGCAAGAAGGGGTGATCAAAGGGTTAATTGGGTGCTGGGAGGTGATCTGGGGGCTAAGTGTGGTGTAGTGGGTACTCACAGTGATGTGTGCTCCTCTGCTGGAACCAACCGACCAAAAGAAGGAGCAGAGGAGCACAGCAGCCATATAACCACATCATATTTACTAATATGATGGGTTATCTGGCTGCTGATTCGTTTTTTTGAAAATCATCAACCTGCCAGCCAATGATCGTGGCTGGCAGGTTGATGACGAACTTGTTCTTTGAATTTTGCCGGCTCGCGATGCGCATGCGCAGGCCGGCTTCCCCGGAAATCTCGCGTCTCGCGAGAGGACGCACCGGCGCGTCCACCCAGAAGAGCACGACCGCCGAGAAGACGCAATCCTGCGTACGGCGGTCGTGAGCAGGTTAAAGACTCCCACTCTTAAGAAAAGAGGTTCATTCAAGTGTTTTCGATCAGGTATTGAAAACACCTGTGGATGTCAAGGAGCAGCAATCAAGCATAATAAGCACCAATTAGGCAGATTTAAAAGGACTGTGATACTCAGCTCCTTCTAGACATTTACTGGTGTGTTTACAAACATGGTGAAGTCAAGAGAATGGTCCAGGAAGACAAGAGAAGAGGTGATTTCTCTTCACAGGAAGGGCAATGGCTATAAGAAGATTACAAAGATGTTAAACATACCAAGAGACACCATAGGAAGCATCATTCGCAAATTCAAGGAAAAGGGCACTGTTGAAACGCTACCTGGTCGTGGCAGAAAGAAGATGCTGACTTTGACTGCTGTGCGCTACCTGAAGCGCAAAGTGGAGAAAAGTCCCCGTGTGACTGCTGAGGAACTGAAAAAAGATTTGTCAGATGTGGGTACTGAAGTTTCAGCTCAGACAATAAGGCGCACACTGCGTAATGAAGGCCTCCATGCCAGAACTCCCAGGCGCACCCCCTTGCTGTCTCCAAAGAATAAGAAGAGTCGACTGCAGTATGCCAAAAGTCATGTGGACAAACCACAAAAGTTTTGGGATAGTGTTCTGTGGACTGATGAAACAAAATTAGAACTGTTTGGGCCCATGGATCAACGCTATGTTTGGAGGAGGAAGAACAAGGCCTATGAAGAAAAGAACACCTTGCCTACTGTGAAGCATGGCAGGGGGTCAATCATGCTTTGGGGCTGTTTTGCTTCTACAGGTACAGGGAAGCTTCAGCGTGTGCAAGGTACCATGAATTCTCTTCAGTACCAAGAGATATTGGATGAAAATGTGATGCAGTCCGTCACAAACCTGAGGCTTGGGAGACGTTGGACCTTTCAACGGGACAATGATCCCAAGCATACCTCCAAGTCCACTAGAGCATGGTTGCAGATTAAAGGCTGGAACATTTTGAAGTGGCCATCGCAGTCACCAGACTTAAATCCGATTGAGAACCTCTGGTGGGACTTAAAGAAAGCAGTTGCAGCGCGCAAGCCTAAGAATGTGCCTGAACTGGAGGCTTTTGCCTATGAAGAATGGGCGAAGATACCCGTAGATCGCTGCAAGACACTTGTGTCAAGCTATGCTGAATGTCACTTGGGGGTTGAATAAAACTGATAATGATGTGAGCACAGAAAAGACATTTGTGGTTATTTCATTATAAATGTTATGTTATATTTGTCTGACTTACAAGTGCCTCTTTGATTTAATTGTAAACAAGATGACTGAAACGATCAAAATAAATGTCAAACTGGCCAAAACACTCAATTTCAGTGGGGGTTGAATAATTTTGAACACAACTGTAGATTCAGAGACAAGCATCCAGCCTGAGCCCCTGTGATAAGTCTGGTGCAGGTCCACACATCTTTAGCATCAGTAAATGTGGGTCAATGTTTTTACAAGTGTAACTAGTTCTCCTGTTTTAGTACTACATGGAGAGTAGAGAAAGGGTGGCACTCACCAATGCTGGTAAAACATCAGGGCAGGAGCATATGGTTGCAGTGTTCACAGCAAAGATTTCGCGCTAGATTGCGCTTCGTCTGGTCTCCTGTTTTAGTTTTCTGGCAGACTCAAGCCATCCTTATATAACATAGACAGCTAGTCGTCTTAATGGCCGCCATGTCGATTTCTGGTATTTTTCTACAACAGTGCCTAACTGACTGTGGGGGGAATACACAGGCTGTGAGCAGCAGGGGCAATATTCGAAATACTCGATTGCGGAAATCAGCAATGTAATATGTGCGTATTGCGCATGCAATACAGGCGTGGGTCACTGTTGCTACATTTTTCAAGCTGCTAGAAGTTTCCTGAGACTGGAGAAAATGAATTGCACGGCAGAACATATGCAGATAGAGTGCTCCAATATATTCACGTTTGCGCAAATTGGCAATTAATGATGCTCATATATTTGCTCAATACGTGAAACTTCACATTTCAGCAGGTCTGACTACATATTACTGATTGGTGAACTATGTATTGTTGTGACATCCCAGCACTATGTCTGTAGCATGTATGTATGGACAGCAGAACCTACACTATATCACTATCTAACCTACACTGACTATCTCCCACTAACTTTCTGTATTATATATATAAGCTATCTATCCATCTAATGTAGTGTGGAAAGCACAGAGCACAGCAAGGACATTGCTGTCTCTCTCAGAACTTTAAAAGCCTGTAGAAAATGGCTGCTGGGTAAGTTCTTATATAGTAATGGGGTAGGCAACTGTCCTATTGGTTGCTAGGGATGTTGCTAAGCTCAAACAAAGACATTGCAGCCTTCTCATTGGCCCATGAGCAAGAAGGGAGGTTACTGATGGAAAAAAAATCTAGGATATTCGCGAATATGAGTATATAGCACTATATTAAAAATCTTTGCAAATTCTTGAAGTGGCGATATTCGCGATTAAAATTTGCCATTCGAATATTCGCGCCCAACACTAGCCATCACCTATTGGATCTTGTATTAACTATATATAGATGTTATCTTTCCTAACAATTCAGCCTGTGATGTCAGCAATATGACTACACAGAACTGGAGGTGTCAGCGTATTAAAGGAAATCTGTCATTAGTTTATACTTCCCTATTTAATGCAGCGTAAACTTGTGATAGAGACTCTGATGAAAATGCTGGGTCACTGTGTATAGGAAAAAAGCTGCCACCGGTGTTGGTGCTTTGGCTGGAGGTGATGAGAGCTGGGAGCACATACATATGAAGACTCCTGAGCTAGTGCACCTTATTCAGCTGACTCCGGCGCTAGGCTTGCTGTGGAGCTGCTCCATACTGATTTAAAGAAAACGATGGGATCACTACAAGTCACCATTTTACAGTGCTGTCAGATAGGGTCTCATTAAAGGGGTTGTCCAGCCTTCTAGACTTTATTTTTTTAAACTTTTGCTAGAAGCCTTTTGTACCTGGTGATAAATCATACTCTACTGCTCCCGATCTGTTCTGGCTCCCTGACTTCCTGAGCAGTCTTCTGATCCCCGTCCTGTAGACAGGTCAAGTGCACTTGTTCAGCCAGTGACTGCCTCAGCGGTTTCCACAAGCAGCACATTACTGCTGGGTCACTTGTTGCTTGGGAATACGTCACCACTGACACCAGTCTTTGGCTGCAGCGACGCAGGTGACCCAATCCTTCCAGAATTTTACAGAACTTGGTTTACCATTGAAGGGAGCCAGGGACTCAGAAATATGGAATGGAGTGGCAGGCAGAAGGTGCGTATGATGGTTTCAACAGGTAAAACAGGTTCCTATCGAATTGGTCCCTTGTGAGAACCGCAAGAACATTTTTACGTTTTTCCCTGCCTTTCCAGGGCCATAACTTTATTCAAATAGCTCTGTGAGGGCTTGTTTTTTGCGGAAAAAGTTGTACTTTCTAATGGCACCATTTAATATTGCATACGATGTAGTGGGGAGCTGGAAAAAATTATAAATGGGATGGAATTGGAAAAAAAATGCAATTCCGCCATAATTTTATGGGTTTTGTTTTACTGTGTTCGCTATGCGGTAACACTGACCTGTTACTTTCATTCTCCTGGTCAGTATGATTACAGTGATACCACATTTGTTTTGTTTTTCCTACATTTCAATACTGAAAAAAATAAAAAACCTTGAAAAAAATAGTTTTTTCTTTTCATCACCATTAGAGTTGAGCGGACACCTGGATGTTCGGGTTCGAGAAGTTCGGCCGAACTTCCCGGAAATGTTCGGGTTCGGGATCCGAACCCGATCCGAACTTCGTCCCGAACCCGAACCCCATTGAAGTCAATAGGGACCCGAACTTCTCGGCACTAAAAAGGCTGTAAAACAGCCCAGGAAAGGGCTAGAGGGCTGCAAAAGGCAGCAACATGTAGGTAAATCCCATGAAAACAAATGTGGATAGGGAAATGAATTTAAAATAAAAATAAAATAAATAAAAATTAACCAATATCAATTGGAGAGAGGTCCCATAGCAGAGAATCTGGCTTCACGTCACCCACTACTGGAACAGTCCATTCTCAGATATTTAGGCCCCGGCACCCAGGCAGAGGAGAGAGGTCCCGTAACAGAGAATCTGTCTTCATGTCAGCAGAGAATCAGTCTGCATGTCATAGCAGAGAATCAGGCTTCACGTCACCCAACATTGGAACAGTCCATTGGCATATATTTAGGCCCCGGCACCCAGACAGAGGAGAGGTTCATTCAACTTTGGGTAGCCTCGCAATATAATGGTAAAATGAAAATAAAAATAGGATTGAATGAGGAAGTGCCCTGGAGTACAATAATATATGGTTAAGGGGAGGTAGTTAATGTCTAATCTGCACAAGGGATGGACAGGTCCTGTGGGATCCATGCCTGGTTCATTTTTATGAACGTAAGCTTGTCCACATTGGCTGTAGACAGGCGGCTGCGTTTGTCTGTAATGACGCCCCCTGCCGTGCTGAATACACGTTCAGACAAAACGCTGGCCGCCGGGCAGGCCAGCACCTCCAAGGCATAAAAGGCTAGCTCTGGCCACGTGGACAATTTAGAGACCCAGAGTTGAATGGGGCCGAACCATCAGTCAGTACGTGGAGGGGTGTGCACACGTACTGTTCCACCATGTTAGTGAAATGTTGCCTCCTGCTAACACGTTGCGTATCAGGTGGTGGTGCAGTTAGCTGTGGCGTGTTGACAAAACTTTTCCACATCTCTGCCATGCTAACCCTGCCCTCAGAGGAGCTGGCCGTGACACAGCTGCCTTGGCGACCTCTTGCTCCTCCTCTGCCTTGGGCTTCCACTTGTTCCCCTGTGACATTTGGGAATGCTCTCAGTAGCGCGTCTACCAACGTGCGCTTGTACTCGCGCATCTTCTTATCACGCTCCAGTGCAGGAAGTAAGGTGGGCACATTGTCTTTGTACCGTGGATCCAGCAGGGTGGCAACCCAGTAGTCCGCACACGTTAAAATGTGGGCAACTCTGCTGTCGTTGCGCAGGCACTGCAGCATGTAGTCGCTCATGTGTGCCAGGCTGCCCAGGGGTAAGGACAAGCTGTCCTCTGTGGGAGGCGTATCGTCATCGTCCTGCCTTTCCCCCCAGCCACGCACCAGTGATGGGCCCGAGCTGCGTTGGGTGCCACCCCGCTGTGACCATACTTCATCCTCATCCTCCTCCACCTCCTCCTCATCTTCGTCCTCCTCGTCCTCCAGTAGTGGGCCCTGGCTGGCCACATTTGTACCTGGCCTCTGCTGTTGCAAAAAACCTCCCTCTGAGTCACTTCGAAGAGACTGGCCTGAAAGTGCTAAAAATGACCCCTCTTCCTCCTCCTCCTCCTGGGCCACCTCCTCTTCCATCATCGCCCTAAGTGTTTTCTCAAGGAGACATAGAAGTGGTATTGTAACGCTGATAACGGCGTCATCGCCACTGGCCATGTTGGTGGAGTACTCGAAACAGCGCAACAGGGCACACAGGTCTCGCAAGGAGGCCCAGTCATTGGTGGTGAAGTGGTGCTGTTCCGTAGTGCGACTGACCCGTGCGTGCTGCAGCTGAAACTCCACTATGGCCTGCTGCTGCTCGCACAGTCTGTCCAGCATGTGCAAGGTGGAGTTCCACCTGGTGGGCACGTCGCATATGAGGCGGTGAGCGGGAAGGCCGAAGTTACGCTGTAGCGCAGACAGGCGAGCAGCGGCAGGATGTGAACGCCGGAAGCGCGAACAGACGGCCCGCACTTTATGCAGCAGCTCTGACATGTCGGGGTAGTTGTGAATGAACTTCTGCACCACCAAATTCAGCACATGCGCCAAGCAAGGGATGTGCGTCAAACCGGCTAGTCCCAGAGCTGCAACGAGATTTCGCCCATTATCGTACACCACCAGGCCGGGCTTGAGGCTCACCGGCAGCAACCACTCGTCGGTCTGTTGTTCTGTACCCCGCCACAACCCCTGTGCGGTGTGGGGCCTGTCCCCCAAACATATGAGTTTCAGAATGCCCTGCTGACGTTTACCCCGGGCTGTGCTGAAGTTGGTGGTGAAGGTGTGTGGCTGACTGGATGAGCAGGTGGAAGAAGAGGAGGAGGAAGCTGAGTAGGAGGAGGTGGCAACAGGAGGCAAAGAATGTTGCCCTGCGATCCTTGGCGGCGGAAGGACGTGCGCCAAACAGCTCTCTGCCTGGGGCCCAGCTGCCACTACATTTACCCAGTGTGCAGTTAGGGAGATATAGCGTCCCTGGCCGTGCTTACTGGTCCACGTATCTCTGGTTAGGTGGACCTTGCCACAGATGGCGTTGCGCAGTGCACACTTGATTTTATCGGATACTTGGTTGTGCAGGGAAGGCACGGCTCTCTTGGAGAAGTAGTGTCGGATAGGAACAACATACTGTGGGACAGCAAGCGACATGAGCTGTTTGAAGCTGTCTGTGTCCACCAGCCTAAATGACAGCATTTCATAGGCCAGTAGTTTAGAAATGCTGGCATTCAGGGCCAGGGATTGAGGGTGGCTAGGTGGGAATTTACACTTTCTCTCAAATGTTTGTGAGATGGAGAGCTGAACGCTGCCGTGTGACATGGTTGAGATGCTTGGTGACGGAGGTGGTGGTGGTGTTGGTGGTACATCCCCTGTTTGCTGGGCGGCAGGTGCCAACGTTCCTCCAGAGGCGGAGGAAGAGGCCGAGGCGGCAGCAGCAGAAGAGGCCGAGGCGGCAGCAGCAGAAGAGGCCGAGGCGGCAGCAGCAGAAGAGGTAGCAGGGGGAGCCTGAGTGACTTCCTTGTTTTTAAGGTGTTTACTCCACTGCAGTTCATGCTTTGCATGCAGGTGCCTGGTCATGCAGGTTGTGCTAAGGTTCAGAACGTTAATGCCTCGCTTCAGGCTCTGATGGCACAGCGTGCAAACCACTCGGGTCTTGTCGTCAGCACATTGTTTGAAGAAGTGCCATGCCAGGGAACTCCTTGAAGCTGCCTTTGGGGTGCTCGGTCCAGATGGCGGCGGTCAGTAGCAGGCGGAGTCTCTTGGCGGCGGGTGTTCTGCTTTTGCCCACTGCTCCCTCTTTTGCTACGCTGTTGGCTCGGTCTCACCACTGCCTCTTCCTCCGAACTGTGAAAGTCAGTGGCACGACCTTCATTCCATGTGGGGTCTAGGACCTCATCGTCCCCTGCATCGTCTTCCACCCAGTCTTGATCCCTGACCTCCTGTTCAGTCTGCACACTGCAGAAAGACGCAGCAGTTGGCACCTGTGTTTCGTCATCATCAGAGACTTGCTGAGGTGGTATTCCCATGTCCTCATCATCAGGAAACATAAGTGGTTGTGCGTCAGTGCATTCTATGTCTTCCACCGCTGGGGAAGGGCTAGGTGGATGCCCTTGAGAAACCCTGCCAGCGGAGTCTTCAAACAGCATAAGAGACTGCTGCATAACTTGAGGCTCAGACAGTTTCCCTGATATGCATGGGGGTGATGTGACAGACTGATGGGGTTGGTTTTCAGGCGCCATCTGTGCGCTTTCTGCAGAAGACTGGGTGGGAGATAATGTGAACGTGCTGGATCCACTGTCGGACACCCAATTGACTAATGCCTGTACCTGCTCAGGCCTTACCATCCTTAGAACTGCATTGGGCCCCACCATATATCGCTGTAAATTCTGGCGGCTACTGGGACCTGAGGTAGTTGGTACACTAGGACGTGTGGATGTGGCAGAACGGCCACGTCCTCTCCCAGCACCAGAGGGTCCACTAACACCACCACGACCATGTCCGCGTCCCTTACTAGATGTTTTCCTCATTGTTATCGTTCACCACAACAACAAAAATATTATTTGGCCCAATGTATTGAATTCAAATTCAAGCCTTTTTTTACAGACACCTAACACTATCTGGCTATCTATTTAGGTACCGTATTACACTAATACAGGCACAGCAGTAACCACAGATTTAGCTGACTATGAATTTGAGGCCTAGTATTTAGGCGCTGGGTGACAGGTATACGTTTTACGGACAGAATTAGACTGGGATATGCACAGTAGCGTGTGTGTGAAGTTATTGAGAATGACCCTATCAGCACCTTGATTCTAATATACCCTTTTAGGGATGTATTTAAAGTAGGCCTGATACAGCAGAAACCACTAAATTCGGAAATTGCTAAATTGGGAATTGTATTTCAACCCAGAACAAAAAATGTGCTTTGACGGACACTAAATAACTTGACCAGACACAACAGTACAGCAGTAACGACAGATTTAGCTGGATATAAATTTGAGGCCTAGTATTTAGGCGCTGGGTGACAGGTATAGGTTTACTGACAGAATTAGACTTGGAAATGCACAGTAGCGTGTGTGTGAAGTTATTCAGAATGACCCTATTTGCACCTTGAATATTATATACCCTTTTAGGGATAGATTTCAAATAGCTCTGATACAGCAGAAACCACTAAATTAGGAAATTGCTAAATTGGGAATTGTATTTCAACCCAGAACAAAAAATGTGCTTTGACGGACACTAAATAACTTGCCCAGCCACAACAGTACAGCAGTAACGACAGATTTAGCTGAATATAAATTTGAGGCCTAGTATTTAGGCGCTGGGTGACAGGTATAGATTTACTGACAGAATTAGACTTGGAAATGCACAGTAGCATGTGTGTGAAGTTATTCAGAATGACCCTATGTGCACCTTGAATATTATATACCCTTTTAGGGATAGATTTCAAATAGCTCTGATACAGCAGAAACCACTAAATTAGGAAATTGCTAAATTGGGAATTGTATTTCAACCCAGAACAAAAAATGTGCTTTGACGGACACTAAATAACTTGCCCAGCCACAACAGTACAGCAGTAACGACAGATTTAGCTGGATATAAATTTGAGGCCTAGTATTTAGGCGCTGGGTGACAGGTATAGATTTACTGACAGAATTAGACTTGGAAATGCACAGTAGCGTGTGTGTGAAGTTATTCAGAATGACCCTATCAGCACCTTGATTCTGATATACCCTTTTAGGGATAGATTTCAAATAGCTCTGATACAGCAGAAACCACTAAATTAGGAAATTGCTAAATTGGGAATTGTATTTCAACCCAGAACAAAAAATGTGCTTTGACGGACACTAAATAACTTGACCTGCCACACCAGTAACGACAGATTTAGCTGGATATAAACTTGAGGCCTAGTATTTAGGCGCTGGGTGACAGGTATACGTTTACTGACAGAATTAGACTGGGATATGGCCAAAAAATAACCACACTATTGATGGTTAAATGCACTTGGTGTGACAGCTTGACCAACCACACTACTGAGGGTTAAATGCACTTGGTGACAGGCGCAGCTTGCCCCTGATGTAGTATATGGCCAAAAAATAAACAGACTATTGCTGGTTAAATGCACTTGGTGTGACAGCTTGACCAACCACACTACTGAGGGTTAAATACACTTGGTGACAGGCGCAGCTTGCCCCTGATGTAGTATATGGCCAAAAAATAAACAGACTATTGCTGGTTAAATGCACTTGGTGTGACAGCTTCACCCTGATGTAGGATTTAGCCAAAAAACAACCACACCATTGAGGGTTAAATGCACTTGGTGACAGCTTGCCCCTGATGTAGTATATGGCCAAAAAATAAACAGACTATTGCTGGTTAAATGCACTTGGTGTGACAGCTTCACCCTGATGTAGGATTTAGCCAAAAAACAACCACACCATTGAGGGTTAAATGCACTTGGTGGCAGCTTGTGCTGGCGCACCACAAGACACAAAATGGCCACCGATCACCCCAGAAAAAAGTGACTGAAAAACGCTCTGGGCAGCCTAAAAACAGTGAGCAATTCAATAGCAGCAGTTCAATCATCCACAGCTGCAGATCGATCATTGGATGGAGTCTTTTGGAGGAGTTAATCAGCCTAATCTCGCCCTAACGTCGCAGCTGCAACCTCTCCCTACACTAATCAGAGCAGAGTGACGGGCGGCGCTATGTGACTCCAGCTTAAATAGAGGCTGGGTCACATGGTGCTCTGGCCAATCACAGCCATGCCAATAGTAGGCATGGCTGTGACGGCCTCTTAGGGCAAGTAGTATGACGCTTGTTGATTGGCTGCTTTGCAGCCTTTCAAAAAGCGCCAAGAAAGCGACGAACACCGAACCCGAACCCAGACTTTTACGAAAATGTCCGGGTTCGGGTCCGTGTCACGGACACCCTAAAATTCGGTACGAACCCGAACTATACAGTTCGGGTTCGCTCATCCCTAATCACCATTCTGACTCCTACTGTATAACTTTTTTGTAGTTATGTGTACTGAGCTTTCTTAGGCACCTTTTTTTTTGCTGGGCTATCTTTATTTTATATTTATAACATTTTGGGGTGTATGACTTTTTGATCACTTTTTATTAAAAAATTTTGTGGGGGGGGGGGAAGGGACCAAAAAAAATGGTCATTTTGACTTTTTCCATTTTGCCATTTGCTGTATGGGATAAATATTTTTATATTTTAATAGTACGGGCATTTTCACACACAGCGAGGCCCATGATATTTTTTTTCATTGTTTATGTATTTTTATTTTGGGAACAGGGGGTGATTTAAATTTTTATATTTTTACATATTTACATCCGTTTTTCACTGTTGTGGGAATGTAGCCTTAGGCCTCTTGCACACGAACGTATTTTCTTATTGTGTCCGTTCCGTTTTTTTTGCCAACCGTATGCGGAATCATTCATTTCAATGAGTACCTTCTGTTTTCAAAAAAACAGAAGGTACTCCGTGTGCATTTCATTTCCGTATATCCATTCCGCTAAAAGATAGAACTTGTCCTATTATTGTCCGCATAACGGACAAGGATAGTACTGTTCTATTAGGGGCCAGCTGTTCCATTCTGCAAAATACGGAATGCACATGGACGTCATCCGTATTTTTTGCAGACCACCATAAAAAAAAATATATATAACTGTCAAAAAAAGCTATTTTTGTCACCTTACATCACAAAAAGTGCGAAGGCATATGTCCCACAAAATGGTACCACCTCATGTCACCTCACCCTGCAAAAAATGAGCCCCTACATAAGAAAATCTCTCAAAAAAAAAACTATTGCTCTAAGAACATGGACACATTAAAACATAATTTTTTGGGTTTCAAAAATGCTATTATTGTATAAAAGTGAAATAAATAAAAAAAAGTATACATATTAGGTATTTCCGCGTCCGTAACAACCAGCTCTATAAAAATATCACATGACCTGACCCCTTGGGTGAACACCGTAAAAAAAAAGGGGGTCAAAACAAGCAATTTTTGTCACCTTCCATCACAAAAAGTGCAACACCAAGTGATCAAAAAGGCGTATGTTCCACAAAATGGTACCAATAAAACCGTCACCTCATCCTGCAAAAAATGAGCCCCTACATAAGAAAATCTCTCTCAAAAATAAAAAAAAACTATAGCTCTCAGAACATAGACACAGTAAAACAATTTTTTTGTTTAAATTTTTTTATTATTGTGTAAAACTTAAATAAATAAGAAAAAGTATACATATTAGGTATCACCACATCCATAACGATCTGCTCTATAAAAATGTCACTTGACCGAACCCCTCAGGTGAACGCTGTAAATATAAATAAATAAAAACTGTGCTAAAACAACCAATTTTTGGGTCAACTTGCCCCATAAAGTGTTATAATGAATAATTAAAAAATCATATGTACCCAAAAATAGTACCAATAAAACTGGCACATTATCCCCTAGTTTCCAAAATGGGGTCACTTCTTGGGAGTTTCTACTGTAAGGGGGCATCAGGGGCGCTTCAAATGGGACATGGCATCTAAAAACCTTGTGGAGTTTCTTTTCTTCTGCGCCCTGCCGTGTGCCATACAGCAGTTTATGACCACTTGTGGGGTGTTTCTGTAAACCGCTGAATCTGGGTAATAAATATTGAGTTTTGTTTGGCTGTTAACCATCGATGTGTTAAAGAAAAAATTTGATTAAAATGGAAAATCTGCCAAAAAAGTGAAATTTAAAAATTTGATCTCCATTTTCCTTTAATTCTTGTGGAACGCCTAAAGCTGGCATGCTCAACCTTCGGCCCTCCAGCTGTTGCAAAACTACAACTCCCAGCATGCCTAAACAGCTTACAGCTATCAGCCTACAGCAGGGCATTTTGGGAGTTGTAGTTTTACAACAGCTGGAGGGCCGCAGGTTGAGCATGCCTGGCCTAAAGGGTAAACAAAGTTTGTAAAATCGGTTTTAAGTAACTTGAGGGGTGTAGTTTCTACAATGGGGTCATTTATGGGGGTATCAACTATGTAGGCCCCACAAAGTGACTTCAGACCTGAACTGGTCCTTTAAAAGTGGGTTTTGGCAATTTTATAAAAAATGTGAAGAATTGCTTCTGAATTTCTAAGCCTTCTAATGTCCTAAAAAAAAAAAAAAATGACATTTACAAAATGATGCCAACATAAAGTAGACATATGGGGAATGTTAAGTAATAAATATTTTATGAGGTATCACTTTCTGTTTTAAAAGCAGAGAAATTGAAATTTATGAAAAATTGCAAATTTTTCATTTTTTCCCATAAATAAAGGTGAAATATATTGACTCAAATTAATGACTATCATAAAGTACAATGTGTCACGAGAAAACAGTCTCTGAATGACTTGGATAAGTAAAGGCGTTCCAAAGTTATTACCACATAAAGTGAGATATGTCAGATTTGCAAAATTAGGCCTGGTCAGGAAAGGGGCAAATGGCCCAGATGGGAAGTGGTTAATAGAAACTCTATGGGCCTGTCTCGATTTTGTCGCCTGCAGCAAGGAGAGAGAGCACGATATGCAAGCTATTCTCACTCCCTGAAGTGTATGGTAGCCGTCATGGCACCTAACAGGTAGAATTTAGCGTAGGAACCTATCTAACAGAGATCGCCTTGACGCTCGGCAGACGGGCTCAAATAATTTTGTACAAAACGATTTGCCAAGTATCTCGCACTTATAGTGTAGCACTTGTTATTATTATGCAATTTTGTACTCTATATTGCAGTTTATTGTCGCATTGCATGTTTTTGTCTTTTAATGTTGTTCCCTGCCATAGCAATGTGCTACTCCGGTTTGGTATGTGCTGACTGACCCCCTTTTTTGGCTTTTCTTTGCAGTTTGTACTGGAGGTGTGGCTGCCTCCTCAGTCATGCACTCCTGACCACCCTGTCTGCCCTATAGGCTGATTTTAATTAGTGTTAGTACATAATCAGGCCTGCTCCCCCTCACTCACTGAAGCCATGGCACCAGGAGTGAGATAGTTTGTGGACTCTCACTGCAATCCTTGGTAGCCGTTTGGCGCCGGTGGTGTTGTGGAGTGGGCCTACTGTGTAACCTGCACTCCCTGAAGTGTATGGTAGCCGTCATGACACCTAACAGGTAATATTCAATGCAGGTACGTGGAACCTACACTCCCTGAAGTGTATGGTAGCCGTCATGGCACCTAACAGGTAGAACTTAGCGTAGGAACCCGTCTAACAGAGATCGCCTTGAGACTTGGCAGACGGGCTCAAATAATTTTGTACAAAACGATTTGCCAAGTATCTTGCA